>NC_081413.1:265410372-265784538 GCF_030272615.1 Cryptomeria japonica
CTATTGTTGTTCATTGGTCAAAATCATTTAAACCAGTGAGCCTAAGTCAGATTATTGGATGAATATACATGATTGAAGGTTTCAAGTCTAAGATGCAGCCTAATGGTGAAAACTTACATGCTGATAGTGAGGAGTCTGAGAAAAAATGTGATGTATAGGTTAGTGATGATACTCCTTACATTATTAAAGATGAAGTCCATTGTCCGCACGAAGAAGAAAATTCTTGTGAGCAGCTGGTAGATATTGAGCATGAGCTTGAAGGTGAATGTTATGCCAACCTAAGTGAAGTAAAAAATGAATACCATGAGGATCAACATCTTCTTATGGATGGTGACTATGATTTTGAGAAGGTTATTGGAGATTCAATATCCCATAACATGACACACATATGCTCTCATGAATCCCTTGGGTTTTCAGTTGAAGTGGATAATGGTATGGGACATGTGAGTGAGCAAGATGATACTTGTTCAATCAATAGTGAAGGCATCTCAGATTTGTTGGCCGTAGAGTACTTGAGGTATGCACATGGAAAGAGAAGACTCTATGCACGTTGTTGATTTAGTTTTTGATAGTGAAGTTGCCTCTTATGACACATTAAGAAATGTACCTACTGTCAATTTACTTCCCATGTTTGAACCACTTGATAAGCAAGAGGACAAAGAGCTTGAGTGCATAAGATTCTTTGAATTTGACTATGACTTGTGTGCTGATGAAGAATATGTATATACTGATAAAAACTCAGATTTTTTATTTTGATGGTATGTATGTGGATGATAATGATGGCACTCTTCATGAAAGTGATGGTGCATATTATAGGGGAAGTGTCTTTTGATCTCTATAATCAAAGTGGTGATGGGCTGAGAGAGTGTTATGATGGATCCAATTTGATGAGTATGTGCAAGCCCCCAACCCAATGTATTGAACCCCACTGTGATAAGTCCTCATATGAGTGAGAAGACAAAATGCATACAAATGAGGGATCGTGGAGAAGTGATAATGCTGATCTGAATGACATCAAATGGGACTCAGAGTTGGAGGCTGATGTTTCTTGTCAGCTTCATGGTTTGTAGTTGCTGTTGGCATTATGGATGAATTAATTATGTGTTGCATTGATATTTTGTCATTGATGTCAACACTAGTTGTTACAGTTGGTTACTGACAGATAGGTTTTGGTTACCGGTAGAAGATCTAGTGTTACCGGTAAAAGATACTATCTGTTGGACATTTCTGGCATGTTTGGATCAATGGAGTATGTTTGATTTTATGTGTTATATGTTCCTGGAGCATATTTTGGTTAGTTGGTATTGAATTGGTGATTGGATGCTATCATACACTCTTGTAAACCCTTACTGACATTGGTTTAAGGTTTATCCGACATATCTTTTACTGAGGAATCTTGACAAGATGCATAAGTTGTGTTGGCGTGGCTTCTAGATGGATTTCAGGATGCTAAAGATGTTCTTTGATCATTATTCAACTACTTGAAGACATTGCTTTGGAGTGGTGGACCCAGAATAGGTCTGGTACCTATCTAGGTTATGGAGCGATATCATGTTAACGTGTACTCTACACGTTACTGGGATGTTTCAGGATGATTTATGGATTTGTTATTGTTGTTTTGGTCTTAAGCCGACATGGCATATCATTGTAATATGAATTTATGTAATGATCTTATTGTAATATCTTTTAGGTGGTTGACCTAATTGGTTTAGGCCTTAGGGTTGGTATCAAATGATATAAGATCTCATTGTAATAAGTGTGTCGTGGTTGTGGAATGCAATATCATATGTGGAGGAGACTTGGTCGATCATAGGTGATTGAATTGGGATTAAGGAAGAGGTCAAAGGCCTCCGATATTGAGCTTAACCGGGACTGTAATCAGGCATGGTAGATGCTATCTTTGGTAGTTCATTATTATGGATTGTTGTCCATATATCTTGAGGTGGTTTTAACCTTTGTAGTTAGTGAGACTCTTTTGTAATGAGCAGTATGCTCTAGGCAGTGTGCCTTCCTGCATGTGCAAGCCCCTCATTGTAACACATACTTTCTGCAAAAGTATCATTTGACTATGGGTAGGCTTCCCACCATGGTTTTTCCCTTTTCGGGTTTTCCACTTACAAATTATGGTGTTATGTGGTATGGTTTCTTTGCATTGATTATTTGTTTAATTGTTCAGTTGTACTGTTTACCGATATCTGTTTCTGCTTTACCGGTACTTAATTTGTTTTAAGGTTAATAAGTGGATTAAATGACATAATATGTTAACAACTGATTCACTCCCCCCTCTCAGTTGTTCACCGATTATCCTAACAATTGGTATTAGATATTTGGTCTTGTTTTGTAGAAGATTAACCGCTTGAGGTAGATGCTATGGTAGCTAACACTTCTAATCCATCAACAACTATTTTCAGAAGAGAAATTCCTAAGCTTGATGGAAAAAATTATGGAAAATGGAAAATTCAAATGGAGACTCGTCTTAGATGTCTTGGAAAGGATATTTGGGAGATCATTGAGAAAGGATACACACCTTATGATCTAACATCTAGCAATCATGCTCCTGCAGACTTGGACAAGAATATTGAAAATGATTGCAGAGCTAGAGAAGCTCTCTTGTGTGCACTTACTGATCAACAAATCATGAGATTTACTGATAAATCATCGACAAAGGTTATGTGGGATAAATTGCAAACTTTGAATGAAGGTGATCCTACTGTCAAAATTGCTAAACTTAATGGCTACCGGGTAAGATATGAAAACTTGAAGATGGAAGATAATGAAAGAATTTTTGTGTTTATGGAAAGAGTAAATGAGATTGTTATGGGAATTCAATGTTGTGGAGGATTTATAAGTGAAGATGAAATAGTTTCCAAGGTCTTGAGAGCCCTTCCACCGGCTTACAAGATGAAGGCAACTGCAATTAATGAGTTGAGAACAATGAAAAATTCTTTAGTTAACAGAGACATTCTGATTGGGAAATTATCTTATTTGAAGCTTGAATAATTTGGATCTTTTGGAGCTGTAAAGTCTGAACCTTCTTTTCATGCATCATCACAATCTACCGGAAAAAGTGATTGAAAAGTTTTATATGCAAAAGAATTGGAAGACATGAGGAAAGAAGATGAAGAATTTGAGCAACTTGAAGCCTTATTTGCTAGAAGAGTACCTAAAGGTCCGATAGGAAGTAAGTATGAAGGAAAAGAACCTTTTAAATGTTTTGCATGTAATAAGATTGGTTATTTTGCATCTAGATGTCCTGAAAGGAATGCAAGATTTAAGGAAAGGGTTAAGAAATTATGTAAGTCTAACCAAAACAAATATAGATTTGAGAAAAGTAAACAATGCTACATAGCAGATGAGGAAGGAGTAAGTGATGAATCTGGAGATGAACTGACAGAAGACTCCGCTAGTGGATCTGACAATAGAAAGGAATGGGTGTTCTATGCTTTAAAGGAAGATGAACCAAAACCAACTATCATGAATGAAGAAAAGGCCCTGGCAAGAAAAGTTGAAGATAAGGATGAATGGGCAATTGATAGTGGATGCTCACATCATATGAGTGGAGATAAAGGAAAAAAATTGTCCCTGCAAGAATACAATGGCGGTCAAGTCAGATTTGGAGATGACAAAGCATGTATGATCAGAGGTAGAGGTATTATTTATTTGGATGGAAAGCATAACACTGGTAATTTCTATTATGTAGAAGGTTTAAATCATAATCTTTTGAGTGTTGGTCAATTGGTGGACAAGGGTTTCCAACTTCAGTTTAAAGATAGAAAATACAAAATCATTAACAAGACTAGTTTGGAGATTGCAACCGGTATTCAAACTGGAGGTAATATCTTGCACTTGAACACTGGTAATAAGACAAGATTGATTGCTCATATTAATGAGATTGGCTCATATATTTTACGAGAATATGATAAATCTAATGATGTACTTGATTTGATTCACACTGACTTATGTGGTCCAGCAAGGACTAGAAGCTTTCAAGGTGATAAGTATTTCATGTTGATTATTGATGACTATTCTAGGATGATGTGGGTGAATTTTCTTAGGGAGAATTCAGAAGCCTTTGATAAATTCAAGATCTTTAAAGAAAAATTTGAAATAGAAACTGGATTGAAAATCAAATGTCTAAGATCAGATCAAGGTGGTGAGTTCACTTCTCATGAATTTAACAGTTACTATGAGACAAATGGTATTAGGAGGCAGTTATCTACACCTTGGACTCCTCAATAGAATGGAGTAGTGGAAAAAAAGAACAAAACCATTTTGTATGCAGCAAGATCTATGATGATGGAAGCCAAATTGCCTCACATCTACTGGAGAGAAGCAGTGAATACAACAGTCTACACATTCAACAAAGTTCACATCAAAGGTGAAACTGGTAAGACCCCTTATGAATTATGGTTTGGACATACACCTATTGTTAAATATTTCAAAATTTTTGGAAGTAAATGCTATATCAAAAGAGATGATTCAATTGGAAATTTTGATCCTAGATGTGATGAATGGATATTTCTTGGTTATTCAATTCAAAGCAAAACATGTAGATGTTATAACAAAATATTGCAGAAAATTGTGGAGAGTGCTAATGTGAAAGTGGATGAGCAATATAGAAATTAATCTATATCATATGACAGGGAATCAATAGTGGAAATGATCATAACTAAACTGACAATGCCTCAACCGGTACAAGAAACTAAGACAGGTACACCGACATAATCAAAGAATTCAACTGTGACTGAAGATTAGACCAGTGAACCTAAAGTTCAGAAGACACCAAGGTATGTAAGATTAAATCATTCTAAAGATCAATTCATTGGAGATAGGAACAAGGGAGTTATGACAAGAAGAAGAATGGCAAATGAAGAGGTATGTCTTATTTCTCAAGTTGAACCAGCAACTGTTATTGAAGCTTGTAAGG
The DNA here is from genome assembly GCF_030272615.1 of Cryptomeria japonica. Lineage (NCBI taxonomy): Eukaryota > Viridiplantae > Streptophyta > Pinopsida > Cupressales > Cupressaceae > Cryptomeria > Cryptomeria japonica. Next base: position 265,415,300 of record NC_081413.1, read on the forward strand.
ATAAACATTGGTTAAAAGCTATGGAGGATGAATTAGATTAGATAGAGAAAAATGAGACTTGGTCTTTAGTTCCCCGACCCAAAAATAAGAATGTTATTGGACCTAAATGGGTTTTTAGGAATAAACTGAATGACGATGGTCAAGTTGTAAGAAACAAGGCTAGATTAGTTTGTAAAGGATATTCTCAAATGGAAGGAATTGATTATGGTGAGACATTTGCACTTGTAGCTAGAATTGAAGCTATTAGACTATTTCTTGTCTATGTGGCTTATAAGAACTATAAGGTTTATCAAATGGATGTTAAATGTGCATTTTTGAATGGTGAACTTGAGGAAGAAGTATACATTAAGCAACCTGATTTATTTTCACTGACAGATGATAAAGATATGGTTTGCAAATTGACGAAAGCTTTATATGGATTGAAACAAGCTCCTAGAGCTTGTTATGCAAGGTTGGATAAATATCTTTTGAAGCTTGGCTTTACTAAAGGAAGTGTTGATAGTAATTTATATTATAATATCATTGATGATGATATTTTGATTATTGAAGTATTTGTTGATGATATCATTTTTGGAGGAGAAGATAAATTGTGCATGTAATTTGCTAACAATATGAAGAATAAATTTGAAATGTCCATGATTGGTGAGATGAGTTTTTTCTTAGGTTTGCAGATTAATCAAACTGACAAAGGCATTTTTATCTATCAAACAAAGTATCTGAGGGAATTTTTGAAGAAGTTTGGTATGGATAATGCCAAACCGGTAAGTACTCCTATGGTGACAAGTGAGAAATTATCTATCAAGGATACTTCTACACCGCTAAATCCGACAAGGTATAAGTCTATGATTGGTGGTCTGTTATATTTGACTCAGACTAGACTAGATATTGTGAATGCAGTAAGTATTGTTTCAAGATATCAAAGTAATCCTAAAGAAAATCATGAATGTGCAGTAAAAAGGATATTTCGGTATTTACAAGGAACAACAGAATATGGTTTATGGTATTCTAAAAATGATAATTTCACTTTATGTGCATATACTGACTTAGATTGGGTAGGAGATACTAATGATAGGAAGAGCACTTCTAGTGGAGCTTTCTTTCTTAGAAAGAAATTGGTTTCACGTATCAACAAAAAATAATCATGCATTTCTTTATCTACTGTAGAAGCTGAGTATGTTGTAGCAACAACTAATTGCACTCAAGTCTTGTGGATGAAGCAAATGTTGAAGGATATCAGGGTAAATTATAGTGAACCAGTAGTTATCTACTATGATAACTTTGCAACTATTGACATGTTTAAGAATCCGATATTTCACTCTAAGAATAAGCATATATCAATAAAGTATAACTTTCTGAAGGACAAGGTAGAAGGAAAGGAAGTCAAATTGGTTTATGTGAACACTAAAGAACAGATTGCAGATATATTCACTAAACCACTATCTAAGGAATCATTTAAGTATTTGAGAGATAGGTTAGGGGTTTCTACCCCTCCGACAGAGACTTGGTTGATGCAGTTTGTCATCAGTATGTCATGCATTATCAGAGATATTATTCATTCTGGCACTGATGAGTGGTGCTACCACTCAGGGGGAGTAGTCAGCTTTGAGATTCAGAGGTTTATATTCTTGCTTTGATATTTTTGCTAGATTTCTGGCATTGATGTCAAAGGGGGAGTGATAGTGATGTGAAAAATAAATTCAAAGATATCATTCACAATGGGAGAGTTACTGATATTCAGAAGATTGTTGGTTGTCTTCCACAGGGGGAGCTAGTGTTGCCATCAATGCCAAAGGGGGAGATTGTTGGCATTATGGATGAATTGATTATGTATTGCATTGATGTTTTGTCATTGATGTCAACACTAGCTGTTATGGTTGGTTACCGACAAACAGGTTTTTGTTACTGGTAGAAGATCTAGTGTTACCAATAGAAGAGACTATCTTTTGGACACTTCTGGCATGTTTGGATAAATGGAGTATGTTTGATTTCATGTGTTACATGTTCCTTGAGCATGTTTTGGTCAGTTGGTATTGACTTGGCAATTGGATGTTATCATACACTCTTGTTTACTCTTACCTGCATTGGTTTAAGGTTTAACCGGTAGAGCTTTTACAGAGGAATCTTGACATGATGCATAAGTGGTGTTGGTGTGACTTCTAGATGGATTTCAGGATGCTGAAGATGTTCTTTGATCATGCTTCAACTACTTGAAGATATTGCTTTGGAGTGGTGGACCCATAATAGGTCTGGTACCTATCTAGGTTATCAACCGATATCATGTTAACGTGTACTCTACACGTTACTGGGATGTTTCAGGATGATTTATAGATTTATTATTGTTGTTTTGGTCTTAAGTTGACAAGATATCATTGTAATATGAATTTATGTAGTTATCTTATTGTAATATCTTTTAGGTGGCCAACCTAATTGATTTAGGCCTTAGGGTTGGTATAAAATGATGTAAGATCTCATTGTAATAAGTGTGTCATGGTCATGGAATGTAATATCATATGCGAAGGAGACTTCGTCAATCATAGGTGATCGAATTGGGATCAAGGAAGAGGTCAAAGGCCTTCGGTATTGAGCTTAACCAAGATTGTAATCAGGCATGGTAGATTCTATCTCTGGTAGTTCATTATTCTAGATGGTTGTCCATATATCTTGAGGTGGTTTTAACCTCTGTAGTCAATGAGACTCTTTTGTAATCAACAGTACACTCTAGGTAGTGTAACTTCCTGCATGTGCAGGCCCCTCATTGTAACACATACTTTCTATAGAAGTATCATCTGACTGTGGGTAGGCTTCCTACTGTGGTTTTTCCCTTTCTGGGTTTTCCATGTACAAATCATGGTGTTATGTGGTATGGTTTCTTTGCATTGATTATCTATTTAATTGTTAAGCTGTATTGTTTACCAGTATCTGTTTTTTCTTTACCGGTACTTAATTCGGTTTAAGGTTAACAAGTGGATTAAATGGTATAATCTGTTAACAACTGATTGACCCCCCCCCTCCTCTTAGATGTTCACCAGTTATCATAACAGTTACATGAAAGGGTCATGATTGATCCTTTCTCTTTTCTTGATAATGGTTTGTATGGCGTACATGATCAGCAAAGAGGTTCTTTTCAAAACAATTTTTTTCCATGAAAACTAGTGATTTCAATGAGGCCTATGTTCTCAATTGTATGCCAGGTAATGAGATTTTGTTTTCTTAGTTGAGTGGTGTTTCTATGGAGTGTGACAATGGTTTTAGTCATGACAACTGCTATGATCAGCTGGGAGATATTTGGTGTGGTGAGAATGACGGTTTTTTGTCACACAATGATTTTTTATTTTTGGTTTGTGCACAATTTTAAGAGGTTCAACAGTGATGAGTGCACTTATGGTATTCAGTTTGGTAGCTGGATAAGAGATGCTAGTATGTTTGATCAGTGATAGTCCAACTATATTTTCAGATTGGATTCAATGCAGTGCGAGGAAAACAATATTTATGAAAGGGGTAAACATTGGCGGATCTTTTCAGGTGGCCTTGGGCCATCATAAGTGGTTTTATGTTCAACCCATAGAGGTTTGGGACAAAGAAGACCTTTTTTGACTTTGCACCCAATGGTGTAGGCACCTGATCTACTCCCTAGAGATCTCGAATCTTGCCATGCCCGCGAGGGGCATGCATCCCTGAGCTAAAGCCACTGTTGGGACTTCAAAAAAATTTGTCTAATTTTGAAGACCCGGGCTCAAAATGTTTTAAATCGTATTCAGAATTGCCTTTCAGAGTAGGTCTAAGTAGCTCAGTTTGTGAGCTCATATTTTTGCACCTATTGAGTTTCATGAGAAATCCCTTTGGGGGATGGTTATGCTGACCATTTGGTGGAATTGATTGTGTTGCATTGGTGTTTTGTCATTGATGTCAACACTAGCTGTTTGGATGCTTTACCGACACCCTTCTGGTCCTGATAGGTTGAGTAGTTTCTAGTTAACTTGGATCCGACATGATCCGGTAGGCTCCAGTATAGTCTAGTAATGGAATTGGCTTGCTCATGACACTCATTCTCATTTTTAGTTAGTTGGTTTTGGTCTGGTGATTAGATGTTGTCCTGCTTGCCTAGAAGCTTGGTTTGTGGTTTGGGCGAGGGTTTCACTGACAGAGATTTTTATGGAGATCTTTGATGAATTGCATAAGTGGTGTTGGTGAAGCTTCTGGTGAAGTTTTTGGATGCTATTGGTGATCATGTTTGAGACTTTGTGGATGAAGATCACTTCTATAGCGTGTGGACCTATACTTGGTCCCAATTGATCTAGGTTATGGACTGACTTTAATATAACATGTGGATAGGACCTATTGATGTATTTCTGGGATATCTTATGTGTTGATATTATTTGTTTGGCCTAAGGCCGACATGGTTTGTAATTATGTAATTGGTTTATTTTCTGGTGGCTGACATGATTATTTATGGTCAAGGGTTTGTATATATAGATGTAAGATCTCATTGTAAATTATCATGGTTATTGTTAAAGGCCATTATCAAGGAATGTAATGTGCGAATAATGTAATATCATTCAGGCAGAGGAGTTGGTCGATCATTGGAGATCAAATTGGGTTTATGTAATAGGATTTAGTCCTCTGGTATTGAGCTTAAACCATAACTGTACTCAGGTATAGGAGATGCTATCTTTTGCAGTTCAACACTTCTCCGGATTGTAGTTTGAATTTCTATGTTGTCAGTGAGGCTCCTTTTGTGATGAGAAATGCACTCTAGGTTGTTGGCCTTCTTGCAAGTGCAAGCCCCTCAATTGTAATTTACATACTTACTGCAGAAGTATTACCTGACTGTGGGTAGGCTTCCCACCATGGTTTTTCTCTTTACCAAGTTTTCCACATACAATTCTTGGTGTTATGTGGATGGTATTTTTTCTATGATAATTGTTTATGCTTAATTGGTTTATCTGCCATTTTGGTATTAATGTTTTGGTTTCCGGTATTAAAGTTTAAATTGCTAATAGTTCCAGTAATCTGTGACAACTTATTCACCCCCCCTCTCAGTTGTCTTCCGATTATTTGAATTGTCTAACAATTGGTATCAAAGCTTTGGTCCTCTGTACAGAAAGCTTAACTGCTTGAGGAAGATCCTATGGCGACTAATAGTTCATGTTCATCTAGTTCTTCTAGAGCTATCTTTCGAAGGGATATTTTGAGGCTTGATGGAACAAATTACATAGTATGGAAGATTCATATGGAGACTCATGTGTTGACAAGGAGATTTGGGAGATCACATAGAATGGTGTCACACCCTATAATTTGGGATCTTGCAATCCTCCTCCCACAAACTTGGACAAGGAGCCTGAGAATGATTGTAGAACAAGAGAAGCCCTCTTGTGTGCACTTTTTGATTATCAAACAATGCGATTAAATGACAAATCATTTGGAAAGGCTATATTGGATAGGTTGGAGACTCTTAATGAAGGTGAACCTACATTGAAGATTGCTAAACTTGATGGTTACCGAGTGAGATATGAAAACCTAAAGATGGAAGAAGGTGAAAAGATTATTGCATTCATGGAAAGGGTAAATGAGATTGTTATGGGAATTCAATGTTGTGGTGGAACTCTGAGCGAAGATGAAATTGTTTCTAAAGTCCTGAGAGCCCTACCGCCGGCTTAAAAAATCAAGGCTACTGCTATTAATGAGCTAATAACAATGGCTAATACATCTGTCAACAAAGATACTTTGGTTAGGAAACTATCTATTTTTGAGCTTGAAGAATTTGGAGCTTCTGGACCTGTAAAGTCTGAACCTGCTTTTCATGCATCTACATCTACAACTGGTAAGCAAGACTAGAAAACTTTGTATGCAAAGGAATTGGAAGATATGAAAAGAGAAGATGACGAGTTTGAGCAACCTGAAGCACTATTTTCTAGAAGAGTACCTAAAGTACCGGTAGGAAGTAAGTATGAAGGAAAAGCACATTTTAAATGTTTTGCATGTAATGAGATTGGTCATATTGCATCTAGATGTCTTGAAATAAATTCAAGATTTGAAGAAAGAGTTAGAAGATCATTTAAGACTAACCCTGGATATCAGAATAAGTATAAATATAAAAAAAATAGAGACAAATCATGCTACATAGCGGATGAGGAAGGCATTACTGATTCTGATGATGAACTGATAGAAGACTTTGCTAGTGGATCCAACAATGGGAAGGAATGGCTATTCCTGGATATCAAGGAAGATGATCTGGCACTGGAAGAGAATGTACCTAAAGAGAAGGCACTTGCTGCTAAAATTGAAGACAAGGATGAATGGGTAACTGATCGTGGTTGTTCACATCATACTGATGAATACTAAGAGGGGGGGTGAATTAGTATGCCAAAAATTACTGTACTTAAACACTTTACTAGACTACCAGTAAACTGGTAAAATAGTTTAGCAGACAAACCGGTTAGCACGCATGCAAACCAAATAGCAAATAATGCATTCACCCATAGAAGCACAAACACCATAACACAAGAAATTTTGACATGGAAACCCAAATGCGAAAAACCACGGTGAGATGAGACTCACAAGTAACTATCTGCAGAATAGGAACCAGACCGGTTAAGGTCATACAATGTTCTTTACCAGAACAGGTCCTGTTAGGAATCTCAATCTCTATTAGGAGATAAGTCTGATTAAAGACTACCTTGCTAGAGGATTTTAGATCCACAGATGTGAATCACCTTGTTAGAGGATTTACAAAACTCTTTTGGGCCTACCCGGTTAAGGGCTTCAGACTTGTCGAAGATGTGAGTAATCAACAAGTGAGTGATCTAGCAAATAGCACAGATTGCTTGGTTAGATCCTTGATAGCTCATTCCTAATGCATTCCAGCATTACTTCAGTCTTCAGCACATTCACACTCTGCCTCTTCTCACAGACCTGAACTTCACTTCTATGTTCACACTTACAAAAAATCTTCAACCACCTTAAACCCTAGCAACAACCTAAAACCCTAGACATGATGTCCTTATAAAGGAATCTGATTTCATGTCGGTCCAATAGGATTACAATACAATTTCCTAGGTTCAATGCATCTAGACATATTCTGTAACATGACACAAAAAGCACCATTAAAGTGTGGGCACCGCCAAACAATTGGTGGATGGTAACTCATCACAAAATACCGGATGGTAACTCATCACAGAGTATTACCGTTCATACATAATACCGGTTAAAGAAAAATACCGGTTGCCAATTTGACAAAATGAAGACTGGGAAATATGAGTTGTGCCACTTCATTCCTTCATACCACTTGAGATCCTCAAACCGCTTGGGGTCTTCATACCGCTTCAGATCGGTAAACACTTTCTGCAAAACACTGATAGTCTAAAGACTATAATACATCATACCAGTTGGAACAAATACTGGTTGAACTTTAACTTATACATACAAAAAGTGATCTCAAATCAAGTGTGTGTCCATCAATGACAATCACAGCATCAATCATCAAAAATGCCAACAATCTCCCCCTTTGGCATTGATAGCAACACTTAGGAAAATTTTGACATCTAAGTGTTTTACAACAAAAATATGCCATAATCAAAATTACTCCCCCTAAGCATATACACTATCCCTTTTGTAGAAAATACAATGTATACTACTCCTTAACAGAAATAACATGAAAGTATACATCAAAACATTCAAAATTTATACTTCTCCCCCTTTGCCAACAATGACAAAAGTATTGCAGACTAACCCCTGTTTCATTAAAATAATAAGTGTTTATGATAGTAAAAAGTAAAACTTGTCAAAAACTGATTTAAAGTCCTGCAAAAATTGCTTAATGGATAAGGACCATGAGTCAAGTAGGGAGGTAGCCACCTCTTTCTTTGTCTGCATTTGGGAGACCTGTTCTTCCATGGCATCTATCGTGCTCATCTCTTGAGTGACCGTTAGGGCATCAAGATTTAGGTAGCATTTCTAGAGAATTTGCAGCCTTGGTAGTAGGACCAGTTGAAGTTCCTGCAAATTTTGTGTCCGGTTGCTTATCTCTGCCTCTAGTCTTGCAGACTGTAGTTGAAGCCAATGAATAGTTTGTCCATATGTGGAAAAGCAATCATATGGCATCTTGAAGGTGCTAATAAATGACTGCTTATCAGATTGTAGTTTGTTCTTTTGAATGAGCACATCATCACAGAATAAATGAGGTTGGCAAATCTTGTTGAGTAGAAGATTGCCCTCATTCATTGCATCTCTAATGGCCTTTTGTGCCTTCTAGAGATCAGACTGGAGCTCTGTTAGCTTTTTCACTAGGGCAGTGTCCAAAGCCTTTTGATGTGCCTTCTTGGCATTTGCTTCTGCAACCTCTTCCAAGCTTTGTACCTGGTCTTCTACAACTATGCATAGGAGCTTCAATTGTGCAAGTAAGGAATCGGTACTGGGAAGGTTCATACTGGGTATCAAACTGGTAAGTGTTTCCACTGCAGTTTGGATAACATATTCCTCCTTTTTCCTCCTTAGAGCATCCAATCGCTCTTGAGCAAGCTTAATGCTCTACAACAATTCTGATTCATTTGCAGACTAGAGATCAATAGGATTGGTAATTGCAGCTGGTTTAGCCTGACTATCGGTTGCCATTGGAGTCTCCACCCGTGGGCTCTTTTCCACTGCTTCCTTCTTCTTGGATTTTTGCTGGTCTTCTCAAGCTTTCCTCTGCTCCTCTTCCTCTTTCTTTCTTTTCTCTTCTTCTTGTCTCTTCTCTTCATCTTTTCGCTTCTTCTCCTCTTCTTTTCTTTTATCCTCTTCCTCTTTCTTCTTTTTCTCCTCTTCTTTTCTTTTATCCTCTTCCTCTTTCTTCTTTTTCTCCTCTTTTCTCTTATCCGCTTCCTCTTTCCTCTTTTCCTCTTCTTTTCTCTTATCCTCTTCTTCTACCTATTTCTTCTTTTCAGCTTCTTATTGCTTCTTTTCTTCTTCTGCCTTCTTTTCCTGTCATGTTCCTTCTAATGGTGCATCCTGAGTAACATTTTCACCATCTAAGGCATCTACATCAATGGGGTCCATTTATTCTGTGACTGGTTCTTCTTCACTATCATACACCTCATCTGGTTTGCCAGTTTTCAGTTCTCGCTCTGCTTTTCTATTGGCTTCAGCCACTTGATGCATCTTAAGAGCTTCTTGAGCATGAGTATGTGTATCCTTGATCACTTCTTGACCCTTTCCTTCCAGTAATAGGAGTCTTCTTCTTCTCATGAAGAAGAGGCCTTTGTATTTATTCATAACTTCGAAAAGTTCTGAATTTGATACATCAGGAAAATGTTGAGCAAATATTTTCTCCCTCATTTCTTGTTCCTTTTCTATGGCAATGTGCCATTTATTGTCTAAAGAATTATACAAAGAATCTGGTGTCTCAGATCTAATTTCTGAAGGCGATCGGTCATTAACACAAATACTTAATGATTTCCTATTCAACTACTTCCTTTTCATCATCATTGAAATCATCATAACAATCAATTAAATCATTCAGCACTTTTGTCCTAATATTCTTTATAGTTCTTTGACAATGTGTCAAAGGTTTGTAAGAAGAAATGTCAATATTTACCGGTGCAGATGATGCTGGTTCATTCTTTGTCTTTTTATTTGTTTGCCTAGTCTTCTTCTTAGGTGGTTCTTCTGACACGGTTTCTTCTGAGTCAGGTGTATTGCTTTTTGTCTTCTATTTCCTCTTGAAGACTTTTGCAGGTGTCGCTTCCAGTTTCTTCTTAACTGGTGACCACTTGGTCACTTTGGGACTAGTTGCAGTAATCAGTACCGATGCTGAAGGCACCGCCTTTCCTCTCTTTTCAGAGGGTTCTACAACCGGTGCAACCCTTTCCAAATAGGTGCTGGTTCTCTTTTCCATAGGATCAAGGGGTGAGGCAATTAGGGTAGAAGCATACTCGTCCAGCATATCATTCATTACCTCATAGCCCATAGGCTCTACTTCTTCTTACCTAGGCTCAACAACCTCCATTATGCATTCATCCACTTTGATGGTGAAGCAGATGTCTTCCTCATAATTTTTGACTAAATCACTAGATATTCTTATCCTTTGGCTCATCTTGCATCTGAACTCATCAAAGTATTTGTTCAGTGCTTCCGGATAGCCAGTTCCAACTGCTTGTAGACTTTCCTTGATCTGTTTTGTTACTGGTTGGTCGGTAGACCACTAAATATCACCTACTCCTAGAAAGTAGCCTTGAAAGTAAAAGAACAACCCAACCAGTAGTTGTCTGAACTTGAATCTCAGTGCATTGTACTGTTTGATTGACTTAAGATTCAACATGAGTTGTCTTTGCATATAGGTGCACAGATCAAACGATGCATCCTCCTTGATCATCCTGTAAGCGGCATTTACTGCTGCAGCAGAGAATGTCTGGTAACCTATCACCATGCAGGCATACTTGACCAGATCATCCTTGATTGAGTTGAAGGTCATACCACATGAGTCGCTCACTGAACTGGTGAGCTTGGACATTTCAGTCTTGCTAACCTTCCTTAGGGCTAGCACTTCCCCTATATTACAGAAACCGGTGACGACATGAATCACTTTTGGTGTGATATCATGTGTCCACTCTAGGTACATCTTGTCACCGTGTACCCTACTTAGAATAATGCGAATGTGATCATGCGAAAATTCTTCAAGAAAGTAAACTGCATTTTGGAGTTTCTTCTTTTCCATAATGCTGAATTTCGGTTTAATCTTCTTATCCTTTCCACAGAATAGGCTTAGCTACGAATGGATCACAAGAGACCCTAAGTCTTCGATTTTGCAGACTATGTAATCAGAAATCCCTTCTTCTACTATAACACCAGATGGTACTTGAGACAGGGCATTATATTTTGACTTCCTCTTAATGAAGTCCATAGAATCAATAGTTGCATTAGAACTATCATGAGATGTGGAAGCCATGATAAATGAAGAATTATGAGAAATAACTTCACAAATTGAAATTTAGGGCTTCACAATTTGAACTTTGCTTCACACTCCTTCGATTGCAGAGATACCGCTTTACATTCTACACTCCTCCAACAGATGTTTGCTTTAGATTCTTCTCCAGATTTTTTATAAACTCTTTGATTTGCAGTGTAAATCGCTTTCCTTCGCTCTGCACTTGAAGAACTTCTTCACTCAAAAAAATGATAAGTGAGAAATGATTTCAAAATTCCTTTTAAACAGGTTCTCCACCTACCATAATAAATGCTCCAATATTAGGGCGTAAACCCTAATTTGCCTTTTACCATTTTCGGTCTTTTGCCGACTGACAAGTATTTCATACCGGTTAAGGTCTTTTATCGGTGTAAACTGGGGGTTCAAAGTGTTTCACCGTTTGCTCCCTCTAAGCTTTTCTGATGCTTAGTTTTTCTGTTCCATGATTTCCACACTCGGTTCTTCTAGCAACACTCCTGGTTTCTTTTTCTAGGTTTTGTTCATATCCGCTTGAACAGTGTCAATATCAATCTTTCCTTCTGGAGTGACTGATATGTCATCCGATATGTTCTTTCTTGTTCTGTAGAATCTGGCAATGTGACCCAGTTTGTTGCAATGATAGAAGATCATTCCAGGTGCTCTCCAAGGTCCATTATTCATGTTACCGTTCTTCCTTCTGCATGTTGCAGCAGTGTGACCATGACAATGACAGATCAAACAATTTTCTCTCCATCTAGTTGCCACTTGATAGCTACTGCTTCCTGACTGATGATTAAAGGTGTTAAACCGGTTGTAATTCCAGTTCACAAAAGGTTCTGGACCAACTCCTTGAGTCCTCTGAGGATATCTTACAGTTTTGTTCATAACAGACCTGCATTCATATGCTCTTTGCCCAAATTTGTTGCATGCATAACAATTACCGTTGAACTTATTGGATCTAGGTACATTGTTTATAAAGTAAGGAAAATTATTGTAGGCTTTGCTCCTACACACATTGGCAGTATGTCCTTCTTTAAGACAGTTAAAACAAACAGGTTTAAACTTTTGCTTACCTTTATCTTTTGATGCCGGTTGTTTCTTCGATGCTTCAGCACTTGCACCAGAGGTCTCACCTTGCTCATGACCGGAGTGACCAACTCCATCAGTATTCTTGACAGGTTTGGCCAATTCAAGCTTTTGCTCTAGCTTAACAGTACTCTCGTTGAACTTAGCAAGTATTTCCGTTGACTCAGAGAGTTCTTTGGAAATAGCAGCATTTGTTTCCATCAAGTTTGCATTCTCGGAGATGGCCATGTTCAACTCTCCTTGTATGTCTTCCTTTTCCACTTTGCTCACATGGAGTTGAGCAGTTAGGGCACTGATCTCTTGCTTCAGCTCGAAGATTTCATGATCTTTGTCTTTTACCATATCTTTAGCTTTCCTCCGGTTATCAAGCTCTTGACACATTTGAATAGTCAGTCCTTCCAACTCTTTTCTCAGGTTGGGATTGGATTCATTCAGATTTTCTACTTCTTGAATTAGGGCTTCCATGTCCTCTTCATCAGAAGAACTATTTTTAGATAGCTCCATTAGTTTTTCAGCATGTTCTCTCCTTTTTGCCTAAGAGGCCTTATATTTGACCATAAGATCATCATAGGCTTGCTTAGACTGAGTGAGCCGATGATTAAGTTCCCTCATAGTGTATTCCCCCATATCTCTTTCCAAGTGGTTAGACTTATAGAAAGGTTGGCTCTGAAACCAATTGATGAATACTAAGAGGGGGGGTGAATTAGTATGCCAAAAATCACTATACTTAAAAACTTTACTAGACTACCAGTAAATCGATAAAATAGTTTAGCAGACAAACCGGTTAGCACACATGCAAACCAAATAGGAAATAATGCATTCACCCACAGAAGCACAAACACCATAACACAAGAGATTTTGACGTGGAAACCCAAATGGGAAAAACAACGGTGAGATGAGACTCACAAGTAACTATCTGCAGAATAGGAACCAGACCGGTTAAGGTCAGACCGGTTAAGGTCATACAATGTTCTTTACCAGAACAGATCTTGTTAGGAATCTCAATCTCTGTTAGGAGATAAGTCCGATTAAAGACTACCTTGCTAGAGGATTTTAGATCCACAGATGTGAATCACCTTGTTATAGGATTTACAAAAGGCTTTTGGGCCTACTCGGTTAAGGGCTTCAAACTTGTTGAAGATGTGAGTAATCAACAAGTGAGTGATCTAGCAAATAGCACAGATTGCTTGGTTAGATCCTTGATAGCTTGTTCCTAATGCATTCCAACATTACTTCAGTCTTCAGCACATTCACACTTTGCCTCTTCTCACAGACTTGAACTTCACTTCTATGTTCACACTTACAAAAACTCTTCAACCACCTTAAACCCTAGCAACAACCTAAAACCCTAGACATGATGTCTTTATAAAGGAATCTAATTTCATGTCGGTCCAATAGGATTACAATACAATTTCCTAGGTTCAATGCATCTAGACATATTTTGTAACACGACACAAAAAGCACCATTAAAGTGTCGGCACCGCCAAACAATCGGTGGATGGTAACTCATCACAAAATGCCGGATGGTAACTCATCACAGAGTATTACCGGTTCATACAGAATACTAGTTAAAGAAAAATACCGGTTGTCAGTTTGAGAAAATGAAGACTGGGAAATATGAGTTGTGCCGCTTCGTTCCTTCATACTGCTTGAGATCCTCGAACCGCTTGGGGTCTTCATACCACTTCAGATTGGTAAACACTTTTTGCAAAACACTGATAGTCTAAAGAATATAATACATCATACCGGTTGGAACAAATACCAGTTGAACTTTAACTTATACATAGAAAAAGTGATCTCAAATCAAGTGTGTGTCCATCAATGACAATCACAGCATCAATCATCAAAAATGCCAACACATACGACTGGAGATAAAGGGAAGTTTCTATCTTTGCAAGAATTTGATGGTGGTCTAGTTAGATTTTTAGATGACAAGGCATGTATGATCAAAAGAAAAGGAACTATATCACTGGATGGTAAGAACAATACTAACAATGTTTATTATGTTGAAGGTTTGAGGCATAATCTTTTGAGTTTGGGACAATTGGCAGATAAGGGATTTCAATTACAGTTCAAGGATGGAAAATGCAAAATCATTAACAGATCTGGCTTGGAGATAGCAACCAGTACACAGACAAGAGGTAATATATTTCATTTGAACTCTGGTGAGAAGACATGTTTGATTACACAGAGTGATGAGATTTGGCTATGGCATAAGAGGTAATGTCATGTGAATTTTGATTGCATTGTGAAGATCAGTTCAATGAAGGCAGTTAGGGATATACCTAGGATTATGAAGCCCTATAATCTGGTATGTAAAGAATGTCAAATTGGTAAATAGGTCAGAAACTCTTTTAGGAGTATACAAGATAAATCAAATGATTTTATTGATCTTATTCATATTGATTTGTGTGGCCCTGCTAGAGTTAATATTTTTCAAGGTGATAGATATTTCATGCTAATCATTGATGATTATTTTAGAATGATGTGGGTTACTTTTCTGAAAGAAAAATCTGAAGCATTTGAAATCTTTAAAATATTGAAGACTAAAGTGGAAACTGAGACATGATTGAAGATTTAATGTTTGAGATAAAATCATGGTGGAGAATTCATATCCAATGAGTTTAATAACTTTTGTGACAAGCATGGTATAAGAAGATAATTTTCTGCTCCCCGAACACCTTAATAGAATGAAGTTGTGGAAAGGAAAAACATAACTATCTTGGATGTTGCTAGAATAATGATGATGGATGCTAGTCTACCTCATATCTACTAAAGAGAAGCAGCAAGTATAGTAGTTTATACATTCAACAGAGTACATATCAAAGGAGAAACTGGTAAGAAAGCTTATGAATTATGGTTTGGCAATACACCTACAGTTAAGTATTTCAGATTTTTTGGTAGTAAATGTTATATTAGGAGAGATGATATTATTGGAAAATTTGATCCTAGATGTGATGAAGGCATATTTATCAGAACAAAGAGTTGAACTAGTTACTCCGGCAGTATCAGAGAACTCTATAGTAACTGAAGAACATGGAAGAGGAACTAAAATTCAGAAGTATCCTAGGTATGTGAGATTGAATCATTCAAAAGATCAAATTATTGGGGATAAGAGAAATGGAGTGATGAAAAGAACAAGACTGTCAACTAATGAGGTATGTTTAATTTCACAAGTTGAACTGGTATCAGTAATTGAGACATGTAAAGATGAATATTGGTTGAAAGATATGGAAGAAGAAATCGATCAGTTTGAAAAAAATAACACATGGACCTTAGTTTCTCGACCTAAAAAAATAAAAATGTTATTGGAACTAAATGGGTTTTCAGGAATAGATTGAGTGAGGATGTTCAAGTTATAAGGAATAAGGCTAGATTGGTTTGTAAAGGATATTCTCAGAAGGAAGGAATTGATTATGGAGAGACTTTTGCACTTGTAGCTAGGATTGAAGTTGTAAGATTATTTCTTGCTTATGCTGCTTATAAAAACTACAAGGTTTATCAAATGGATGTTAAATGTGCATTTTTGAATGGGGATCTTGATGAGGAAGTTTATATTGAGAAACCTGATGGTTTTTCACTATCAGATGATACACATATGGTTTGTAGGTTAAGGAAAGCTTTATATGGATTGAAACAAGCACCTAGAGCTTGGTATGCAAGGTTGGATAATTATCTTTTGAAGCTTGGTTTTACTAAGGGCAGTGCTGAGAGTAATTTATATTATAAAATCACTGATGATGATATGCTAATTATTGAAGTATTTGTTGATGACATTATTTTTGGAGGTGAAGATAAGTTATGCATAGAATTTTTTAAGAATATGGAGAAAGAATTTGAGATGTCTATAATTGGTGAGATGAAAATTTTCTTAGCTTTGTAGATTACTTAGACTGACAAAGGTATTTTCATCTGTCAAACTAAATATGCTAAGGAATTGTTGAAGAAATTTGTTATAGGAAATTCTAAACTGGTAAGTATTCCTATGGTTACAAGTGAGAAATTGACAAGAAAAGATGTTTCTGCACCGGTAAATCCTACAAGATACAATTCTATAATTGGAGGTCTGCTCTATTTTACTCTGACTACGCCTGACATTATGAATGTTGTTTGTATTGTTTCAAGATTTCAGAGTGATCCTAGAGAAAATCATGAGATGGAGGTAAAAAATATGTTTAGATACTTGCAAGGTACATCAGAATATGGTTTGTGGTACCCTAAGGATGATAAATTTACTTTATGTACATATACAAATGTTGATTGGGCTGGAGATGTTGATGACCAGAAAAGTACTTCTGGTGGAGCTTTCTTTCTTGGAAAGAAGTTGGTTTCATGGATCAACAAGAAATAGTCATGTAATTCTTTATCTACTGTTGAAGTTGAGTATGTTGTTGTTTCTACTAACTATACACAAGTTTTATGGATGAAGTGAATGTTGAAGGATATAAAGGTGGATTGTGATGCACCGGTAGTTATTCACTGTGATAACTCTGCTTCTATTCATATATCAAAGAATCTAGTATTTCATTCTAAAACAAAGCACATATCTATCAAGTATAATTTCTTAAAGGAAAGGGTGGAAGAAAATGAAGTTAGAATGGTTTATGTGAACACTAAAGAGCAGATTGCAGATATTTTCACTAAACCTTTTCCCAAGGAATCATTTGAGTACTTGAGAGACAGATTGGGAGGTTCTACCCCTTTGGGAGAAACTGATGAATACTAAGAGGGGGGGGGGTGAATTAGTATGCCAAAAATCAATGTACTTAAACACTTTGCTAGACTAATAGTAAACTGGTAAAATAGTTTAGCAGACAAACCAGTTAACACACATGCAAACCAAATAGCGAATAATGCATTCACCCATAGAAGCACAAACACCATAACACAAGAGATTTTGACGTGGAAACCCAAATGGGAAAAACCACGGTGAGATGGAACTCACAAGTAACTATCTACAGAATAGGAACCAGACCGGTTAAGGTCATACAATGTTCTTTACCAGAACAGATCATGTTAGGAATCTCAATCTTTGTTAGGAGATAAGTTCGATTAAAGACTACCTTGCTAGAGGATTTTAGATCCACAGATGTGAACCACCTTGTTAGAGGATTTACAAAAGGCTTATGGGCCTACCTGGTTAAGGGCTTTAGACTTGTCGAAGATGTGAGTAATCAGCAAGTGAGTGATCTAGCTAATAGCACATATTGCTTGGTTAGATCCTTGATAGCTTGTTCTTAATGCATTCTAGCATTACTTCAGTCTTCTACACATTCACACTCTCTCTAACTCATCAACCACCTTGAACCCTAGCAACAACCTAAAACCCTAGACATGATGTCCTTATAAAGGAATCCGATTTCATGTCGGTCCAATAGGATTACAATACAATTTCCTAGGTTCAATGCATCTAGACATATTCTGTAACATGACACAAAAAGCACCGTTGAAGTGTCAGCACCGTCAAACAATTGGTGGATGGTAACTCATCACAAAATGTTGGTTGGTAACTCATCACAGAGTATTACCAGTTCATATAAAATACTGGTGGCCGGTTTGACAGAAATGAAGACTGGGAAATATATGTTCTGCCGCTTTGATCCTTCGTATCGCTTGAGATCCTCGAACCGCTTGGGGTCAACATACCGCTTCAGATCGGTAAACACTTTCTGCAAAATACCAATAGTCTAAGGACTATAGTGTATCATACTGGTTGGGAACAATTGTTGGTTGAGCATAAATCATACACATAAAAGTGATCTCAAAGCAAGTGTGCATCCATCAATGACAATCACAACATAATCATCAAAAATGCCAACAGAGACTTGATTGATGCAGTTTGGCATTAGTTTGACATTAACTATCCGAGATACTATTTATTTCGGCACTGATGTGGGATGCTACTAGTCAAGGGGAGTAGTCAGCTTTGTGATTCAATGGTTTATGTTTTTGCTTTGATATTTTTGTCAGATTTCTGGCATTGATGTCAAAGGGGGAGTTATACTGAGGTGAAAAAGAAAAAGAAAGTAAAAAAGAAAAAGAAAGCGAGAGATATTGATATTCAAAGTTGTATGCGGGAGTTTATTGGTTGTCTTCCATTGGGGGAGAGTTTGGCATTTCGTGGTACTTATATGTTTTTCAAATCTAGTGTTGCCATCAATGCCAAAGGGGGAGATTGTTGGCCATTTGGTGGAAATGATTATGTGTTGCATTAGTGTTTTGTCATTGATGCCAACACTAGCTATTTGGATGCTTTACTGACACTCTTCTGGTTAACTTGGATCCGGCATGATCCGGTAGGCTCCAATATAGTATGGTAATGGAATTGGCTTTCTCATGACACTCATGCTCATATTTGGTCGATTGGTTTTGGTCTGGTGATTGGATGCTATCCTGCTTACCTAGAAGCTTGGTTTCTAGTTCTGACGAGGGTTTCATCGATAGAGATTTTTGTGGAGATCTTTAATGAACAACATAAGTGGTGTTGGTGCAACTTCTAGTGAAGTTTCTGGATGTTGTTGGTCATCATGTTAGAGACTTGGTGGATGAAGATCATTTCTATAGTGTGTGGACCTATACTTGGTCCCAGTTGATCTAGGTTATGGACTGACTTTAATGTAACATGTGGATAAGATCTATTGATGTATTTCCAGGATATCTTATGTGTTGATATTATTTGTTTGGCCTAAGACCAACATGGTTTGTAATTATGTAATCGATTTATTGTCTAGTGGTCGACCTGATTGTTTATGGTCGAGGGTTTGTATATATAGATGTAAGATCTCATTGTAGATTATCATGGTTATTGTTAGAGGTCATGGTCAAGGAATGTAATGTGCGAATAATGTAATATCAATCAGGCAGAGGAGTTGGTCGATCATTGGAGATCGAGTTGGGTTTATATAAGAGGAATTAGTCCTCTGGTATTGAGCTTAAATCGGAACTATACTCAGGCATAGGAGATGCTATCTTTTGTAGGTCAACACTTCTCTGAATTGTAGTCTAGATTTATATGTAGTCAGTGAGGCTCCTTTTGTGACGAGCAGTGCACTCTAGGTTGTTGGACTTTCGGCAAGTGCAGGCCCCTCAATTGTAATTCACATACTTACTGCAGAAGTATTATCTGACTATGGGTAGGCTTTCTGCCATGGTTTTCCCTTTGCTGGGTTTTCCACGTACAAATCTTTGTGTTGTGTTTATGGTATTATTTTTTATGCTTAATTGGTTTATCTGCTATTTTGGTATTAAAGTTTAAATTTCTAATAGTTTCGGTAATTTGTGACAACTGGTTCACCCCTTCCCCTCTTAGTTGTCTTCCGATTATTTGAATTGTCTAATAGGTATAAACATGCCATTTACCTATTTATAACTTCCTTAGATCAGTTTTTATGCATTTGTGAATTCTCCTTTGGAGGTCCAAAAGTTAGGGTTGATGTTTGCACATGTTACACTTTTTTGAGTAGCCCACTGAGCAGTTGAATCTTTGTACTGGTTGATTGTCAAGCCAAAATGAAGATTGTCTATGACTCTCTGCTATTTTATGAAGTCCCATCAATCCATTTGACAATTTTTCAATGCCAATTTAGTTTGCAAAAGGTTTCATTATCAAATTGGACTGTGTTAAACAATAGTTAGGAGCCCTATTTGTAAATTTAGATTTTGCACCCAGTTCAATTTCACTTCAAGGTAATTGTACCCCATGATTCTCTATAAAATTAGCTACCATATTCCCAATTTTGTATCCCCCTAGCCTGTCATTGGATCGGTTTTGGAAGCCCATTTCAAACTAACTTTTTCTGGGTTCAGAAGCAACACTTTCTAAATTTTATGAGTAGTCAACTTTACGGGTTAATAACTTTTGCCTCAGATGTTGAAATGATGATCCGTCAGATATCCTAGATTCTATGTATTATAGTCTATTAGTGTGTGATGTCACAGGGTTTGATTAGGTGTTTGGGTTAGTTTTCAAAGCTTGTTTTAGAGGCTACTCAAATGTTTTCGACAAAAGTTCAAAGTTGCAAAATTTCAAATTTAATGACTGCTCAGTCAATTTCTCAGATTCTGAGTGCCTTCGGTCAGTGTTTCAAAGTGTTTTCATCAAGTCAATCTTTCAAAAGTGATTTTTTTTTTTAATTGGGCCCACCTTGGGGTACTAAAGTTGATACCTAGTGTGACTAGTTGAGGAGTTTTGAAGGAAAAATAGGTTATTTAAATTAATTTGATTTAAGTAATATTGCATTTGGGTCACTTGGGATGAAAAGCTTTCACTTGGTTTAAAGTGGTGAGCCCAAATTTGTTAAGGTAACTTGGGGGGATGTTGATCCTAAGTGAAAATATTTGAGTCATTTAATTTATTTAAATATTTGTTTATGTCGAGGAAGCCTAGTTATATTATTTGTAAAAAATTAAAAGAGGGGCTGCTTAAAAACCATTTCATGATGATTTGAGCCTTTTTGTTCTGCATTATAGTGGGCCTCGCAACCCTCTTTCCAAAGGCACGAAGGGAAATGATTGAAAGGAAGAATTATTATTTAAAAAAAAAAGAGAAGGATCTATTTTGAAATTGTTATCTCGTGTAGGTTTTATGGGTTACTCAAATGAATGCAGGATAAGCTAAATCTTAGGTACGAAGAGAGAACGTGGGCCCGCATGGTTGGGGTAAATAACCCCACCACCCCACACAAAATCTCATGCACCAAGAAAAAGTCATGGGATGGTTGGGAAGGGAAGAAGCCCACTCCCCTGCCATTCCGTGAGGTGAAATCATGTAGACAAGATAAGCACGGGAATGATAGAGGGCATGACGTTGAGGGTTCTCACCATCCCGCAACTAGGGTTGGGATGCATGAAACACACTATAGGGAACACATTTTGTTAACCCGCATGGACATAGGGATAAGTGAAAACAATGCATAGGAGAAGTTGTTCAAAGAAAAATGAATGCGAGAAGTGGTAGGGTGAGAAATTAGGGCAAAATGCACAAAGAAGAGAACATGTGGATTTTAGGGTTTGAAATGGAAGTTGTTCAAAATGTCTCTATACCGGAAGAAGGAATGATATGGTGAAGACACATGCATAGTGGTGTTAGGACATAACCAAAGGGCACATTTGTGGATTCGTGTGAAGATATGCAGGTTTGGTATGGGAAATCCATTAGGGGTTGTGGAAACATTTTTTTTGCTTTTGTAAACTTTTGTGCAAGTGCAATCCGTAAAATAAACACAAATTGCCAACGATAGACATTATTTTCTTTTGCATTATCTCTAGTCAAGAGTAAATAAGTAGATATCCCAGTTGAAGGAATTTGTGTACCGATGATACGAAGTGAGCATAATGCTAATGACCAAAGTAGATAAGTGATGCCAAAAATATTAAGAGTTCGACAAGGTTGCTGGGATAGGTATACTTTGCGGTATGGACACAGTAATGTTGCATTAAGCTTGGCATTTGATGATGTCATTTGCATAGGGTTTGAACCCTTTCCATGAATTTAGCAGTCATGATAAATGATATCCCCGGTTTGGTGCACAGGCTATTGGAAAAGAGAGTGTTTCCAGTTAGCGTTAAATAGTAACAACTCTTTTGTGCGAATGCAACTTCATAAGTGCATAGAAATATCTATGGGTGCCTATGGTTTGTAATAGTTTGTGTTAACAGATACCACCCATACAAAAACAAAGATCAATGGGAGTAGTGGGGATGTTGGAGATCTTACAATGGTTTTGCACATGGCAACAAATGTGGTGAATATTACAATAGGTTTTGAGGAGTTTGTTTTCTAGAGACTACCCCAACTAAAATGTGGAAAAGATATGTAAAAGTGATTTACAATGAAAGATGTGGGTTGAATAATGACATAGATATAGATGAATCCTTTGTAGGTAAGTTTTCAAATAAAGAAGATCTTGAAATAGAACAGGAGTAGGGGCTACGTGAGAATATTATACTTTGACCGGGCTATGTGGGGATGTAAAATTATTAACAAATATTGAAGACAAGTGTGAAGTTTGTGCTCAGGGGTCAATTGCATCGAATATGACACTCTCACTAGTAGAGGGAGAGGGATTTTCAGTCAGGGTGAAAAGTGAGTTATTCTTACCAAGGGCTATGACAATAAAAATGTAAAAGGCTATTTTAAATATTCTCTAACAAAGTTGGAGTCTTTGTGGGAGAGAGGGAAATGTGTAGAATCTGAAAAAATGATAAGGGACAAAGTGGTCATTTCAAAGGAGAGGAAATTTTCCATTTTTGTCAAAGGGAAAAGATGAAGGGAAAAGTCAGAAGTCTCTTTCACTAAAGAGGGTATTTTTTCAGTTTCAAGAGCAGAGAGGGAAAAGCAGTCAGTGCGGGTAGTGGGCAAAAATAGAAAACATTAGCAAAGTGCAGATTTTGAAGTGACAAGTGTCTGAAAATGGTATTTTTAGATTTTTGACACATTTTCCAACATGGTGCAGAGGTTCAATTTTTGCGAATTTTGAAGGAAGATGAGATTACTTTAGGGTTTTTCTAGGGTTTTCCTCTAAGATTACTTAGGTTTCTCTTCTTCTTAGTTTTAAGATATTCTGAATGTTATTTTCCTTATCATTATGGAAGAAAGGATTCCTTGTTGTTGTAATAAGATATGCAAGAACAAACTCTTGGTTTCTCTTGCTACTATCTCCTACATGTAACAGTGTTATTTATGAAATACAAAATCTAGGATTGTTTGTATTGTCCCAACAAGCCTAGTGTTTATTTTATTTTTGCTTCTCTTCAAGGAATAGATTAAAATGCTTGAATAGGATGATTAATAATATCTCTTGTATTGTAGGATCTTTAAGTATGGTTGCAGGAATAACCAAGCTAATGGGTGTTAATGTCAATAATTGATGTTGAGATTTCTACGGTTACAGATCAAGCTACTTAGATGTAAGGATGCATACTAAGAATAGACTCTATTGCCCATACAAGTCACTGATCATGGAGTTGTTTGCAGTTTTTAGAATTATCATCATATTTTAAAAATATCTTTTACTTTATGTGTTTCTTTTAGCATTAGGAGTAGGGTTAGTGTAGAAACCCCCCTCAATGAAGTGCATAGATGCTTAGAGACTAAGGTTAAAGCCAAAACCAAGAGTTCATCCACCTTCCTTAGTATATTTTCATTGAGTTGATCTGTTGTAAATGTAATGTGCTAAGTATTTTGAAATTGTTAGTAGTTTTGACATTGTATAGGTTCACCCACCTTGGTCTCACGGAGCCAAAAGAGTAGGAGATATCAGTCTTGCGATCGAGTCTTATTTAGTTGACCAAATTCTTCTCTGAGTTTGTCGATGAGTTAGTTGAAATTACTCTAGAACTCAGAGACTGTTGGTTTGGGAACCAATACCTTCCAAGCCTCCTGACCCAACTCTTCCTTGTTCTACTCAACCTTCTATAGATTATCCTTACCTTATTGTTTCTTGGATTTTTAATTTAGTTTAATTTGGCTAGAGAAAAACCCCATAGCTGCATTGCACATTATTCAATTAGTGACAACACAGATAGAATTCAAGGACTTGCCCATTTTTCTGTAACTCTATCTATACTCCTCCACTTTGGACCCAAGGTTCATATCTCTAACTTGGAGGTAGATAATCTAGCCTTTCAAATTAGGGGTGCTAACATCTTCCTTCTCCACCGAAGAATTTTGAGAACATGGCTCTATCTAATCAACATCAGAATCTTCATGGGAATGGGGCTTTTGATCATATTTTTCACTTTCTTCCTTAAGCTATTTTGTCCCCTTTGAATCATTCTTGCTATCTGCCTCTTAGTCCTCTTCCACCTCATGGAAATCTTCATCCTCCAAATCATCTATTAAGAATTCCTCATCATCATCAGGTGTGAAAACTTTAGCCAATTCAGATGTGGCCTTGTAAGTTTCCACTTTACCTTTTTTTTTCTTCTCAATAAGGTGGGCAAAGTGTCTCTCCCCCAAATTTACCTCCTATTTTTCTCCATCTTCTTCTTCAGACTCTTGCAGTTCAAAACCAATAGTAATTTTTTTTTTTTGGGTAGTCTTTTCCAATTCTTTTAACTTTAAGAAGGTTATTCTTTGGTGTGATCACCTTACGTTTTTCAAGGGTAGTTTTCAAAAGAGCCACCTCAAGGGCTTCATTGACCAACTAACTAAATTTTTTGCCTTTCATTTTGGAAGTAGATTTGGGCTCATTAGAAGGTAAAGGGTTTGACTCAATTAGTTCAATACAAATCAATGAGCAAGGAGCCTTTTCTATAACACCAGGATTTTCGACAAGGGTTAGTAGACAAATATGATGAGGGAAATGGTTAAAGGCATACTGTTATAGGGCATAGATTATCCCTTGGTGAAGTGGAGGAGTAACTCCTTTCAAAATACTTGTAGACAATGAGGTAAACACATAGCAGGGTAAATCAATTTTTTCACCATGCCTAATGTGGTTCAATATCGGATAGTGGTACTCGTGCATTGTGGAGTAGTGACCTTCAAGGGTGAGGTATTTCATCACATAATAACTTACTATGGCATGAGGTACTGGAATGACAAAGTAGTCATAGCCATTTTACATGAACACTAACTTCTCTCCTTTCTTGAAGAATTTTTTAAGGTAGCTTTTATAATCACTAGAGTTCTTCTTTTCTACCTTCTTCCCTTCATTTTTCCAATAACCTCCAAAATGAGTTTCAAAGTGATAACGAAGGTAATGCTATCGATAGTGAACTCCCCATTCTACCAAGAATTGCAGAATCTTGACGAAAGGGGCCCTGTTGTATCCTTTCATGGAAAATAAGAAGGGTGCCATCCCTACCTTATAGAAAAGGTCCCACACCTCATCATTATTTTGTATCTCTTTGTAATCTTTAGGCTCTGACCTTTTCAAGGATCCCCCCATTTTACAATTTATCTCAACAGTCATTGAACAAGGCAAATAGACAACATAGAATAGACCAACAAGGCTTGTTGTAGACCCTACAAAAGGAAATCTAGTGATAATTAAGATTGGTATTATCAAGAAAATCTATCCCATTTACACAAGTGAAGTGACATTTCCCTAAATTGATTTTTCTTATGGGAAAGAAAATTTAATACACCTGCATTCCTTCTAATAATATCATTATATGCGACATTGATAGCTAAATAATGATACAACTCATTCGAAACACAAAATACTTTATAATCATTTAATTCTCTCATGCCAAGGGGAGTCATAAATATCCACCAGCTCAATCCACACCCCCAAACCCACATCAACATCCAACTCAACAACCAAATTTGAATTTGAATTGTTTTGGCTCCTTTTTTGCCATTTTTTATTTAAATTTCTTTTAATGAGTATTGACATGATTATTAATAAAGGAAATGGAATCTTCTAAATAATACTTGCTCCTTTCAAGAGATAGAATTTCTTCGTCTTGTAGGGAATTGGGTGAAATTAAGGAGCACCCAATCTTCATAGTTAAGGCCATAATTGGCCACTTCATCAACTGCCCTATTCCCTTCATGAAAGACGTGTTGAAATTTAATATATAGGAAAGAATCTCATTAAAAGTTTTCTTTCTTCCGAAATATTTTTAATTTCCCAAAGAATACCCACTTTTCATAAGCAATCCATGATCATCTTGGAGTCTCCTTCAAGGATGGTATTTTGACACTTCATTTGATTTAGTCCTTTAAGTCCTTACCATACAACAAGAGCTTCCACTCTATTATTAAAACCCCTACCCAAGTTCAACTAGTATCCCTCGATTAGGATTCCCTTACCATCTCTAATGATTCCTCCAACACCTAAGATCCCCGAGTTTCCTTTAGAACAACCATCAAAATCACATTTAATCCATCCGGCCTTTGGAGGGGACCATTTACACTCCCTTTTTTAAATCAATTTATTCTAGTTAATCCTCATAAGGTTGTGTTTAATTCCATAGATTTGCTTAATTTTGAGTCCTTGAAAGCTAGGCATGGTTTTAGACATACCATATGAGGCAACATTCACATTTTCATTTATCTATCTTTTGATGATATAGAATGGCATCTTGCTATTTCTTGCCTCCTTGAAAATTCTATCATTTTGTTTTTTCCATAAATTCCAGACCACAAAAGGAGGGATTTGAGACTATAAGTTTTAGATAATAGGATGACCTAAGCGACACTGGCCCTAGTGCTTCATCAAACCTCTTGTAAGCTTAGGAAGGGGTCAAGAGATTAAAAGGGCAGCAAAAAATATCCGACCACACCTCACAAGCATGATGGCAGTGCAAGCAAATATGATCAACTTTCCAGATCATTGCAACAAAATATGTATTTATTAACAAAATTTAGAATAATATTATAACACTTCAAAAATATGACCGCTTGCCTTTAGGTCACTAGCAGTCGCCAATGCAGTCAACAACAATGATTTTCCTTGGTCTGAAACTTCACTATTCATCAGAATTCAGAGCCTTGAACCCACCATATTGTGTTGATATAGATTTGATCATTGCATATATTTATACCAATCCTTATATGACGAATTCCATGGGAATTTTATATGGTATATAAATATTTGGTGAATCCCGCGTAACTATAACATGACTTATGTAATTTTTGAGGTGATTATAGGTCATCCAAATACGACTTATGTAATTTTCGAGGTGATTATAGGTCGTCCAAATAATTGGCAAATACAATATAGTTGGCAAAAGTTGGGGTGAATGGAGACACGCATCAGCAAGATGTTGGGCGAATTGGGTCCTTCTGGCTAACAAATATTCACATGCATATAGGCAAATTATGGTCGTCTATTAAGGCAACCTCAAAGAGTGTAGGCGAAAAAATTAAACTTACCGTGTGTCCACTGTATATTGTATTGGCAAAATCATCACATAGAAACATTTAATTGCATAAAACATATGGCGATCGCACCGTGACTTTGATGGAAATTGATAATGTTCTGGCAACATGGCCACCCCTAGTCAGTACAAAATATTCACCATTTCCCAGGTCGCCGATGTGAAAAATTCACCATTAGTGAATATTCACCACTAAACTAATCTCTGATAGAATTCCCTCTTATTTAGATTGGTTATAGTCAATAAATTATTATGAGTCGTTACCCACCAGAAGCAATTAATTTTGGGGATAAGGATATTTACCCAGATATTATTCCAATTGAAATGCTCTCTAGTTGAATCCCCCATCTCTTTGTAAGAAGATTTGATTGAGAATTTCCTTGAGGACTGAAATTTCCAAATCCAAACATCTTCCCTAAAAGGAGAAAATAAAGAGAAATTCCCTAGAAAAGAATTCAACAATGTAGCTTCCTCTCCCATCTTTATCCTATCAGAAGATGGAATGCCATCTCTATCCCCTATCTGGTACTTAATGTTTTTCCATCTCCCTTGGTCATCCTACCGCATAATACCATTTTTTTCAATGAGGAAGTTTATAATCAAATTGAAGCAGTTGGTATCAGATAGGTATTTATCCTTGAACCACAAGTCATCCCAAAATTTGGTACATCTTTCGTTACCAACAATCCTCTTTCCTCCCTTCCTTGGTTAATTCCTTATTTAAAGAATATTATTCCAAATGCAAGAATCTAAAGGGAGGTAAATATCATATAACAAGTTGTTACTAGGGGCATTATAAACGTATTTGGCCCGAAATATTCTAACCCAATCTTTTTCACCTTCAACAATTTGTCATCCAGTTTTGGCTAAAAGAGCCCTGTTGAAAGGTCCAATTTTCTTTATTCCCAGCCCACCTGATCTTTTGGGTTTATACACTCTATCCCATGCCACTAGGGCTATGTGGTTCTTTTCTTCACCTATCCATAGAAACCTTCTTTGAATTTTTTTAAATTTTATCTGCAATAACACCATGCATTTTGAAAAGGGAGAGATAGTAAATTGGGATATTCTGCAAGCAAGATTTAACAAGTTGCACTTTACCAGCAAGGCTTAAAAGTTTCCCTTTCCACTCGAAGATATTTTTTTGAAATCTCTCAATAATTCAATTCTAGAAGTTGATTGGAGGGTTTTTTGATATAAAGGGTAGACCTACATAGGAATTTGGGAAGGAGGTAGCACTAAAACCCAAAATTCTAGTTATTTTAGCTTGTAGGGTAGGGGGAACATTAAGGAAATATATTTTACTGTTGATATAAGTAATATGTTTACCTGACAACTTAGCATAATTATCAAAGGTCTATTTCCATCCTTTAGCTTCAGAGATATAAGCTTCCCCAAAATTATGGTGTCGCCAACAAACTATTGGTGGGTAATAGGGATCAAATGAGAAGCAAATTTAATACCCTTTAGCCAACTTAAATATATGTATCTCTAAAAATTTCTCCCCAAGACTTCAACAAAAATGATGAACAAGTATGGCAAAAGGGGGTCACCTTGATGAAGCCCTCCGCCACAAGAGAAGTATCCTTTTGGTGAACCATTAATGAGAATTGAGTACATATGGGAGTTGACACATTCAACTATCATCCTTAGAAATTTTCCTTTAAACCAAAACTTTCTTAGTACTTCAAAGAAGAAGTTCCATGAGACTATGTCATATGCTTTAGAGATATCAAGCTTGAGGCCATACCAAATTTTTCATTATATTCCATAGAATGAGCTAATTCATGGGTAGTAATTACAACATCCAAGATGTGTCTACCTTTAACAAAGCCCTTTTTATTTACTGAAATCATCTTATCCAACATAATTTTGAGCCTATTAACCATAATCTTAGATATGATTTTATACAAGGTATTGTAGAGGTTAATTGGACTAAAATCCTTTAAAGAAATAACATTATCATATTTAGGAATCAAAGCTATAATTGTTGAGTGAACCTATTTGAGAAGTTTACCCATTCTAAAGAATTTTTTAGCCACATTATAAAATCCATCCCTATAATATCCTAGAATTCCTGAAAGAACATTGGGGGGAACCCACCAGGGCCCATAGCTTTGTAGGCTCCAAAAGAGAAAAATGCATCCTTGACTTCTTGAAATGAAATTTTAGAAGTAAGATGATTCAGGTCCAAATTTGTGATCACCTCAGGGATAACTCTTGTCACAAAAGTTTGAACCCTTGCTAAACACTAATGCTCAACAACCTTGTGAAACATGGAAATGACCTCCAAGTGTTGGACCTTGTGCATGTGAGGTTGAATCTTCAGAGAAGGCCTACTTCCTTTCTAATCAGGGTACAGTGTTGGACTAATCCAACACTTGTAAAACCTACTACTAAGCCTAGAGGAAAAGGAGAGAAAGAGGCACCGAATATAAAAAGGAGGTGACACTCCAATATTAAATCTTTGATCCTTCCCTACCTATGACTACACAAGACATCAATAAGAACCCTCCTAAACTACACAAATTTCTACCTTTATTAGTTCCTAAAGGAACACATGAAGATTAGGATTCATAAGATGTTGAAAGGAAAAATAGATTCACAAAGCAACATCTATGGAATATTAATACAATCATATAATCTTGAAACAGAGAAAGAACACATTCAAACACAAGGCAAGATAATTTGCACAAAGAATTTGAATCCTAAAAGGAGGTAAAATTGAATATTTTTTGTTGATGTCTGGGTAAGGCTAAATTATAGATACAAAATCACATGAATTCTATATGAGAATCAAATGGAGAAGAACCCTAAAATACCCTCCTAAAATACACAAATTTCTACCTTTATCAGTTCCCAAAGACACACATGAAGATTAGGATTCATAAGATTTTAAAAGGAAAAATAGATCCACAAAGCAACATCTATGAGATATTAATACAATAATATGATCTTGAAATGGGAAATAACATATTCAACACAAGGCACGATAATTTACACAAAGAATTTAAAACCGAAAAATGAGGTAAAATAGAAGATTTTTATTGATGCTAGGGTAAGGCTAAATTATAGATACAAAATAATATGAATTCTATATGAGAATCAAAGGGAGAAGAACCCTAAAATATGCTACAAAATTGTCTTTATAGCTTAGGCATAACTTCGGTAGGACATTAGGTTTAAAAACCCTAATCGACCAGGGTTAGGTATAGAGAATACCAAGATCAAGAATTAGATGGAAGATTTGATGTTGCATGTTGGAGAAGATCCTTAGAGTGTTATTTCAGTCAATGGAGATAGAAATTCACAAAATCTGGGTGGCCCTAATAGGAGATGGAGTCTGAATTCCTCTATCAGGCCATAAATATGCATGAGCACCCCTAAAAAATGTTTACAGAGTCAAAAGGAGTAATGGAAATCATCTTATGACACTTGGAAGGGGTTGGAATGCATTCTGATCATAAATGGAATGTCGATGGGACCTGCATTCAATTTGACTTGATAAGTTGACAACTAATAAGACATTATTTGAAATATAACGTTCATCCTCAAATTTGAATCTTGGCCACTATATCTTCTCTTCATGCATGAATGAATGGCTAATATGTGCGTAGAAGACCCCCCAATGGTCCTCAATGAGTGATTAAAACATAGTCGTCGATCTCACCCTTAAGTGAAATCAACTAGTTCATTTCATGTGAAACTCTATCGGCCCCACCATCCTAGGTTGAACCCATCAATTGTAGGATCACAACATCAAATAGACCATGTTCAAGACTACTCTGATGATGCAACCAACATTTGATGGTAACTTCTGATGGTTCATCATAGCATCGCAAGGTTAACAGGCGGTTAATCTTGATGGTCGTGAACCTGTGATCAAGCAATCAATGTAATAATTATCTTTATAAGCCTCCCACCTACTTGTAGTGGGTAAAATTGGGCCAATTCTGATGTGAATTAGGGACACTCCAACTAGTTAATTTAAGTGACATGACTGCCTAAGCTAGTCAACAAACAAATAGAAGAAGGTTAAGGCAAAAATGCCTTAAAGGTTTAGAGTTTTAGGCCTTGGAGGGTTTAACTTGTAGTGAGGTTTAAGTCATTGATGATGTCTCAAATCTGTTATAATTGATTTCTTCAAGGGTGACATAAAAATATCAATATTTTTAGTGACTTAGGAGGGGTGGCAAGCTTGTTTGGAATTGAGATTAGTAGCCTCGGGAAATCCATTGGACATGGAGTCAAAATTAGGCCTGCAAAAGGAAAGAAAATATTTCCCTTGTATCTTGCAAAAGGGGTCAAAATTTTGCCATTCTAGGAAATAAAAACCTATGCTTGCGCACTTCTTGGAAAGCTAAAAGCTAAGATAACTATTTACAAGGGTCTGAAAGTACCTCTAAATCAATCTTTAAGGTGGATGCTAATTGATTGCAATGGGAAGGGCTTCACCACTAATTCTAGATAGGTGGAAAGAATTGGCTTCCTTGTAGTTGGTGATGACATACAGGCCACTCCAAATTGCATCAAACTTAGGGTTCCTACTTGGTTTGGCTTGGTCAATATCCCACTTTAGGAGAAGATCTCCAACTTTGAAGGTCCTATGATTGACCTTTCTTTTGAAACTTCTTTTGACCTGTTCTTGATGAATCTCAAGGGTTTGCATGGTTGTCTCTTTGATTTCTTCTAGCTCCATCAACTCTACATATTTGATTGACATGGCATCATGCTCCATGAACTCTAATTGATGTTCCAAGTCAAGAGAGGGAAATTCAGGACATAGGGGAAGCCTTGCTTCTCTTCCATACACCAACATGATGAGTGAATTACCAATTACTCTCTTAGGTGTAACCCTATCAACCCATAGGGTTGTCATTAACTTTAAATGCCAAGACATCTTATTCCCATCTATAGTTCTCTTGATGATCCTGATGAGGTTCTTATTAGAGGACGTAGCTAGGTGATTCCCTTAAGGGTAGTAGTTTGATGATGTCTTCAAATAGATGTCATGCCTAATTGACCACAGACTGATTTGAGCTCTAACAAAATCCTTGGCATTGTCATATATGATAGTGGAAGGGGTACCAGATCTTGTTATAATTCAACTAAAAAATTCAACCACTAATTTTTCAGTAGAATCCTTCAAGGAAACTGCCTTTGTCCACCTTATGAATTAATCTGTGGTAGCCAAAATCCACTTATGGCAAACACTTGACAAATGATTAATTGGGCCATTGAAATCTAGGCCCCATTGAGTAAAAGGTTGATCAGTCTGTATAGGATGAAGAGGAAGGACAACCAACCTTTTTTTCCTAAGAAGAAAGCACACTCTTTGCACTTCCTCACCCACTTGTGTGAATCACTGAATAGGGAAGGCCAATATTAACTTAACCAAATTATCTTCATGGCTATGGTCCTTGAAGATAAATGGCCACCTAAGTGGCCATTATAAAATTCTTCTAACAATCTGTTGGCCTGGTCATCTTTGACACACCTCAGTAAGACCCCATTAGGATCCCTTTTGAACAAAATGTCATCCACTAATAGATAAGGAATAGATTGAAGCCTGAAGTGTCTTCTCTTAGTTCTACCAAAATTAATAAGGTATTCATATTTTCCAACAAACTAGTTTTTCCATGTTCATTGTTGGCTTGTGGTGCAGGAGCACCCTTCTAAGGTCTTCCTCCATGTGACTTTTGTTGAAATTTTGCTTCTTAAGAAGCCCTGTAAATGTAATAAGAACCAAGAGCTCATTGGTCTTTTTTAGGTCCTAGGTTCACAAGTTTAGGTTGAGTTTTCTTGTGGAGTAGAGGGTATGTGTGCCTTTGATGAGTTTGGGGTCCTTTTGGTATGGTTGAGTCCATAGGATAGCCCAAGGTAGGCCCAAAAGTCAAGAAAAGCAACATTGTAAAAGTTGCTCAAAAGTTGTAAAAAGTTGCATGACAACTTTTCAAAGTTGTCATGCAACTTTTCCACCAAATAGGTCATAACCTTAGTTTGGCATTGGCAACCCTAACCATGGCACACCAACCGAGGTAGAGACACTATAAACTATTGCAAACCCTAAAATGAGGGGTTGGATGTCAGATTGTATGGCCCAAAGGAAAAGACCTTGACTGTGACTGTGTTTTTGTTGCCAGTCGGCACAAATGGAGCATTAACAGGTTGATAATGGATTGTTTTGCAAATTGAATGGTGTTGAGAGTCTTGCATTGTGTTTATACTTTCATTTTGAGCACTTAGGTTAGGTTCTTGTGTAGGTTTTTGTGTGTTTGTAATTATTTTGTGAAGTTACTCTTTCATTGTCCAGTTTTGGATTGTTTTGTGTAATGGATTGACAACTCCTATCTCCATTGTGGAAACTGTTGGCATATGGACACTCCAATGAGACATTGTGTGTGATTGAAGGTTTTTTCATTGATGGCAACCTTGCAATCCTATGGTACTGGCAAGACATTATACCGGCAAAGCATTACACAGGCAACCTTGCAATCCTATGGCACCGGCAAGACATTATACCGGCAAAGCATTACACAGGCAACCTTGCAATCCTATGGCACCGGCAATACATTATATCGGCAAAGCATTACTCAGGCAACCTTGCAATCCTATGGCACCGACAAGACATTATACTGGCAAAGCTTTACTCAAATAAAACCGTGCACCGGCATCAAGAAAATCAATCTACATTGGCACTGACATAGAAGATGTACACCGACATAGAAGATGTACACCGGCACAGAAAGAAATATGTATACTGGCACAGAGGCCGACAAGATTTCTAATATGTAATATTTTGTTTATCAATGTAAGATGACTTGGCAAATTGTAAAATGACTCTTGTATATAAAAGAGATCATTGTAGGCATTTGTAGGATATGGAGAGAATGTAATAAATAAATTATAAGGTAGACCTAATGTGCGAATTGTAGGTCAAGGGTATATGTAAAGAATAGAGCAAGAACCGGTACTGAATCTAGCATTGAAGATGCTATTGTAAAGCAGTATAGAATATTGGATTTGTGTAAATCCTCATTGTAAGTCAGTGTGACTTCTTATTGAGCAGTGAGCTCTAGGCAGTTGGCCTTCCTGCATGTGCAGGCCCCTATTGTAAGTAATATTCTCTTATTGGCCAGTAAGTGAATATTGTGGGTCACAAATCCCACCAAGGTTTTTCCCAGACCAGGTTTCCTCATTAAACATCTTGTGTTATGGTGTTCTTTTCATGTGGATGCTTTTGATTCTGTTATTTGCATTAATTCTTGCATACCAGTATACTGTTACTTTATATTTTGCATATTCAGTTTTAAGAAAATTTCATTACCGATCAGATACTGATTCACCCCCCCCTCTCAGTATCTGTGGGAACCCTAACAATTGGTATTAGAGCCTGGTCCTCTATTTTCAAAAGCCTAACAACTTGAGGAAGATCTTGTCACCGGTAAAGATGAAAAATCTGATGAAGCAACTTGAAGGAGCTCTTACTGACTATGATGCAGAGAAGTTGAAAAATATCAAATTAGAAGATGATTTAAAAGCAGCTCAGGACATTATTCAGGCACTTCAAGAAAATCTTACTGTTACAAGAAACAAGAGAAGAGAACTTTGTGAAAAATTGCAAAATGAAAATGATGAAAAGGAATCACTAAATGATATGATAAGCAAATTGAAACAAGAGATCATGACAACAAAAAATGAAATGCAGGATATGACTTTGAGATTCTGCAAAGAGATTGAGGACATAAAGAAGAATGAAGAAGAATTGACTA
This sequence comes from Cryptomeria japonica, assembly GCF_030272615.1. Taxonomy (NCBI): domain Eukaryota; kingdom Viridiplantae; phylum Streptophyta; class Pinopsida; order Cupressales; family Cupressaceae; genus Cryptomeria; species Cryptomeria japonica. Next base: position 265,449,908 of record NC_081413.1, read on the forward strand.
GAAGACTAAGTGATGCAGAAAATGAGAACACAAGACTTAGCTATGAAAATGACATGTTGAAGACAGATCTGATGCACACTCAAAATGACTCGAATGAACTAATGAGACAAAAAGAGATCTTGGAAAGGGAACTAGAAACTGCAAATCAACACAAAGAAAAATTCAAGAAAAGCTCAAAAGAACTTGGTACCTTATTGAAGAATCAAAAACCCAAAGGTGACACTTCTGGAGTTGGATTTGAAGTTGGAGAAAGCTCCGCTACTGCAAATACCCAGGATCAAAGCAAACCGGTAAGACCCTCTAATACTTACAAATTCAATGGAAAATGCTTTACCTGTAATAAATATGGTCATAAGGCAAATGAATGTAGATCTAGGAATTATCAGAACATCAATCCTCCCACTAGTCAATGCACCAAATGCAACAAAATTGGTCATAACTCTGAAAATTGCAGAGTGAATGTAAGATGTTATGTTTGTGGAAGATTTGGTCATTTATCAAATAAATGCAGAACACAACCCGACATAGGTTATGGGAAAGCTATTCAGAAAAATAATGTAACTTGTTATGCATGTAACAAGATTGGTCATATTGCTAAATTCTGTAGAAGTAAAGGTACACTGGTAGATAACAAAAGTACTAGCTTGAAAGGTAAAGAAAAGGTTGAAGAGGTTAAGCAAGAATTTTTAAAGCAATGGATTAGAAAAGGTGATCTAAATATTGGGGTTACTCCTCCACTGGTAGAACCAACAAATGCTTCACCGGCAGGACAATATGATGCTCCACCGGCAGGACAGAGAAATGCTCCACCAGCAGGATGTTCTTCATCAAATTGAAGAAAATTATCTTGAGGCTTTGGCAATTTAATGACACATGTGCTATTATTCCCTTGGTTAGAGAAAAGAAGTTGAAAATCCTTCATTACCAGCAAATAAAGTTGAGTTAATACATTGCCGACAAACAATTAATGTGGTAGGTGGCAGAAAAAACTTTATAAAATAAGGTTTTTGGCTCCATTTTATTTCACCGTGAATTCAAACCTTCAGAGAGCGCGAAGATTTCCGAGCTAAGGCATTCCGAGCAAAGTGGCCAAGCACTTCAGCAATCAATCCATCCAAAGGCAGAAAAAGGTATTTATCATCATGGCATCCTCCTCTGCACCTGAATTCATAGCAAACCCTACAGTAGTCGAGGTTATAAAACGACCTAGGCCCGTGTTTGAGCTAGTTCTCGAGGTAGCTAAGAAAGATGACAACACAGGTGCTTTTTCCCAAATTCCAAAGGGTGTTGTTTTTGCAGAAGACCCTAGAATGTATATTCATTGCAACATAGAGGAATTAGGTGATGAAGAAATAAAAAACATGTATAAATCTGTTATATGTGACAATGCTGGAAATGTGAAACCTGAACATAAAATTGTTGAAACCCTAGGATTCACTGAAATCCTTTGCTTCCTGAATTTCCCAAGGAAGTGGTTAGGATAGTTCTTAGCAGGGTACATGGCTCATTCCTTTGGCTTGACTCAGTGCATAAAATTACAAAGGTAGCTATGAAAGCAGTAACAGGGTTACCTTCCACCAGTACCAGACCGGACAAAACCAAGAAGGTCTCCAATGACCTAGTAATGAAATTAACTGGTGCAACATCCGACAAAAGATCATTGAGGGTTAATGATGTGACCGATACAAGTGTGAGATTCATTAGCTTGATTCTAGGTTACAAAGCAACTCATGCAAATAGGCTTAACTCTGTTTCCAGTTTATGCATAAAAAGTGCTTATGACATGGTTAAGAACAATGTAAAAATTGATATCTGTGAATGGTTAAAAGATGAGTTAATTGACAACTTAGCAAAAATCAAGAAGGATAAGAAAGGAACCTTTAGATTTGGAAATTTACTTGTATGCTTAATGCTACATATAACCAAACAGGCTCTTGGTATAGGCAACAAGGATTTTGGATTTGACATACCGGTAGGAAAACAATTGTCTGACTTATTCAACAACATGGGTGAAAACAAAGAAAAGAATATCCATGAGTATTTTCAAGCACTAAAGGTCAAAATGAATAAGAGGATCAGACTATCATAGGAAATCGTCAACAAATACAAGGATGATATATGCTTTGTAATAAAAAAGGATGAGATCTGGATGGAAGCAGTCATCCCAAGAACAATCTGGGTTACAAAAATGGGGTACGAAACAGATGACCACAGAGTGGAAACTTATGCTGAACCAAAGGAAGAAGTATTTGGTAGTGCTGAGCCCATTGAAAGTCAAATTCAATATAAAAAGAGAGTAAAGAAAGTTGAGGCATCTGTGAGGAAAGGAAGCAGGCAAGCAAAAGCCTTAAAAGATGATGTATTAAAGAAAACTGGCATAACAGAAGAAGAGTTGGCAGCCCAACAGCCTAAAACTCATCTATCACTAGTAGATACCTCCTCAGAAGGAGATATGCCAGCAACTTTCAAAAGAGTTGTTAGGAAAAGAGACCCCTCACTGGTATCCACTCCTTCACCTAGAAGGACAAGACAGAAGCAACAAGCTGTGAGGTCTCCAGTTAAGAAAGCCACACCTAAGAAAAAGCTGACCCCCAAAAGGAAGAAGAAGACCGACACTGACTTGGCCCCTTTTGACATATTACTGAATGAAATCACAGAGGAAGGTAAATTGAAAAACATAGGGAAAATCTATGACACCCTATCAGAAGATGAGAAAGGACAAGTTGAGGAAAGTGTTATACTACACATGGACATGTATAAAAAGTTTTTGATGCAAGTCCTAAATGAAATTCCTGATGAATTATATAAAAGACTTGAGGCTAGAAGGCAAGGAATAATTGAGTTGGATAAGAAAATTAAAATAGAAAAATTACTTGCAGTATACCCAGTCAACTCACCTAAGGAAATTGATGATTTGATAGCTCAGGCCAACCGGATAGTCTTTTCCACTACACACTGGCAAATATCATTAATGGCAGGTAGAGTTACTGAAGTTTCAACTGAAACAGAAGATGGTTGGGATAGATTCTTGGTTGAAAAAGAAAAACAAGAAGAATATATGAATCCCAAGCCCATTCTGGTATATCAAAAGGACAAAGGGAAAGGTAAAGTTGGTGGACCACCAAGTATCAAGATTAGAGACAACTTACCCCCACCTCCTTTAAATACTCCACCGGTAAAAACAACTGCAGAAGATCAACCGGCAGCTGAGAGCATGGACACAGAGGATAACAATCCTAATCCTGAAGTCCTATATACTGTGAATGTTGATACTCAAAAAATCAACATAGTGGTAGATAAGGATACCACAGATAAATCTAATAATAAAGAGCAACCGGCAACAGGAAACCAAGAGCAATCGAAAGCAGATTCAGAGAAAAAGATGGAATCTGGAACACAAACAGAGCAACCAACAGAGCTAAAGGCTCCAGAACAGATGCCACCGGTAAGAAATGATGCAGGAAAAACTGTGCTTAAAGAGATGGAGACACAAACAGACCTACCAGAGGTCAATACCAGCATGGTCCCTTCCACCGGCACTCAGTTTATTGGGTCACCATCAAATGTAACAGAGGTATTGCTCGAATCTATCAAGAAAATAATGGATTATAGCTCACAAGCCTATAAAGCAATAGATGATTCAATTCCAGTTTTGAAATTAATAGCTCCAAATTGTAATATAGCCAACAAAGATTCTTTAGGACAGTTGGATACACTTTGTAAATATATTTCTGGAAATTTTGAGCAAACAAAGGTAGAAACTGTAAGGAAAGTGTAGAAAAAGAGAAACAAAAATTCTTTGAGGAAGGAATAAAGAAGTGTAACAGGGAATTTGACACACTTCTACTAGAACTGTGCAATTTATTGAAAGAGTACAAAACTCTGTATAAAGACACCTATAAGATAAACTTTTTGACCATGGATGTAGACAAAAAGATGAGCAAGGTATAGGAAGAGATCAATAAACTTGCTGATAATTTTGTTAACTCACCCGATACATTATCAATTTTTGAGGAAAAGATAACAAATTTTGAGGAAGAATTGCTCAAATTAGAAAGAGAAAAAGAGAAAATAATAAACAAGGCAAAATTTTTGAGATCTAAACTAAGTCCAAGATTGGACTATTTAGCATCTCTACGTAAGGAAATCTCAGAGGCACTAACACAGGGTAGCAAAACACCGGCAAAGCACTTGCAACATCTCACCGGTACAGTACACAGAACTGAGATAGCAATAAAGGAGAGCAAGAAGTTTATGGATGGTATAAACTTAATTTTGGGAGATATTCTTCAGATAATAACTACCCAACGACAAGGTTGAGGTTATGAATTGGTACAACTACAAATCTACTAACCTTTGTCATTGATGCCAAAGGGGGAGTAGTAGATGAGAAAATTCAAAACATAGGGATCACATGCTTAGGGGGAGCCCTCATATTTTTGGTATACACATTTTTGGATATCTTTTTGAAATTTCTCATGAGTGTTGCCATCAATGCCAAAGGGGGAGATTGTTGGCATATGGACACTCCAATGAGACATTGTGTGTGATTGAAGGTTTTGTCATTGATGGCAACCTTGCAATCCTATGGCACCGGCAAGACATTATACTGGCAAAGCATTACATAGGCAACCTTGCAATCCTATGGCACCGGCAAGACATTATACCGACAAAGCATTACACAGGCAACCTTGCAATCCTATGACACCGGCAAGACATTATACCGGCAAAGCATTACTCAGGCAACCTTGCAATCCTATGGCATCGGCAAGACATTATACTGGCAAAGCTTTACTCAAATAAAACTGTGCACCGGCATCAACAAAATCAATCTACACTGGCATCGGCATAGAAGATGTACACCGACACAGAAGATGTACACCGGCACAGAAGGAAATATGTATACCAGCACAGAGGCTGACAGGATTTCTGATATGTAATATTTTGTTTATCAATGTAAGCCGACTTGGAAAATTGAAAAATGACTCTTGTATATAAAAGAGATCATTGTAGGAATTTGTAGGATATGGAGAGAATGTAATAAATAAATTATAAGGTAGACCTAATGTGCGAATTGTAGGTCAAGGGTATATGTAAAGAATAGAGCAAGAACCGGTACTGAATCTGGCATTGAAGATGCTATTGTAAAGTAGTACAGAATATTGGATTTGTGTAAATCCTCATTGTAAGTCAGTGTGACTTCTTATTGAGCAGTGAGCTCTAGGCAGTTGGCCTTCCTGCATGTGCAGGCCCCTATTGTAAGTAATATTCTCTTATTGGCCAGTAAGTGAATATTGTGGGTCACAAATCCCACCGAGGTTTTTCCCACACCGGGTTTCCTCGTTAAACATCTTGTGTTATGGTGTTGTTTTCATGTGGATGCTTTTGATTCTGTTATTTGCATTAATTCTTGCATACCGGTATACTGTTACTTTATATTCTGCATTTTCAGTTTTAAGAAAATTTCATTACCGGTCAGATACTGATTCCCCCCCCCTCTCAGTATCTATGGGAACCCTAACAGAAACACCATGAAACCATGGGGAATAGGAGTGAAGACCATGTACAGTATCCCAGAGAAAGAAGGGCCCCTGAAGATGCAGGAAAGCTTTTCAAAGACCCACTCCTAGGCGAGACTGGACTGTGCCCGACTAGGAAGGGTTGAAGTTACAGAGGTCCATGAGAGCAAGGTAGGACAAGGAAGGAGTCACCCTTTTGAGGAGTTGTAGAGGGGTGAGTGGAGCACCATTGGTGAGAAGGAGGAGCTTCCACTAATCTAGTTAAGGTGGTAAAGATAGCAAACCATCACTGTGAAATCTGGCAGGCCTTAAAACCCTCATAAAAACCCTCAAAACCCCAAAATTCACCTAGGGTAGTGTACGGACACTTGGAGGCCCAAAAATAGGAAAATATTTGAGCCCTTGCCAAATAATTAGCAATCCTTTTGGGAAGTTTCACAAGTTTTTGCATCGTTTGCAAGAGGGAGCCCTAAAAGTCTGGAATGGAGGCCTAATTGGGCACATTCCTTGTAGCTCTATTTTGTAGGAAAGAAGCAAAATAGTGAGATCGGTAACAAGATGGAAGGTTAAAACCTCTTGGGGGCACATGAATGGATGGAAAACCATGTCAAAGACTTGTCCTATCCTTGCTAGGACCTAAGAAGGTGAAGGAGGAGCTAAACCCTTATTAGCCTATGTGAGGGTATTTTATGCTTTTGAGTCGGTGTGACCTTAGGAGAAGTATCACAGATTGTTGGTGGGTGGATTGGGAAAGGTCAGGGGATTCCATAGGCAAGGGAAGTCATAGAGACCCTAGGGTGTGGTTGGAACACCTAGTGATCCAAGGAGAGGATCAAGAAGCATAGACTAGGCTAGTCTATCCCATACCCATTCCCATCAGATTGGTATCAGAGTAAGTTAAAGATTTGGTGGACCATGCATGTCTCTATATTTTGGTGAATCAGTAGGGGAGAACATAATGGTCACTAATGTAGAGTTGGCTAGGGAGGTAGAAGAGAAAAAGGAGAAAAATAGACTCCTTGAAGATTCTATGAGTGAGATAAGGAAGAAGTTGCAAGAAGTGGTTGATCAGAGAGCACAAGAACTCTGGGGTGCAGAAACTAGTGACAGAGGCAAGAAAGCTATTGATCTTGATGACATCATACCTGAACTAGACCCCTTAATCAATGAAGAACCTTTTATAAAGGCCATTAAGGCTTTGAATACAAAAGCTTTTGAAGGATTGCCACATTTCAGTGGAAGGATGGACATTGACACTGTCATGGAATGGATTGAGGGTATGGAGAACTACTTTGAGTGTGAAGGTGTGACAGAAGCTCAAAAGGTTAAGGTTGCTAAATCAAGACTAAGGGGAGCAGCCTTGACATGGTGGAAGTACTTGCAAGAGGAGAGAGTTAGCATGGGAAAGCTACCCATTGCAAACTGGAAGGCCATGGTGAGTAAGATCAAGGAGAACAACTTACCAGAGGATTATGAAGTCCAACTTCATAAGAAGAGATAGGGATTGAAGCAAAAAGACCTTGATGTGACCTCCTACATAGAGGAGTTTCAAAAGATTTCTCTTAGATCCAAAGTCCAAGAAGAGGAATCTATCAAGGTGGCTAGGTATCTAAGTGGCCTAAAGTGGAACATCCAAGAGGAGATAAGCCTATGGACTCCTACCACTGTCCAAAAGTGTCATCGGCTTGCTGCTAAGGTGGAAGAGAGGAACAAAAGGAAGGGAGACTCCAACAATAGGGGTAGAGGCAGAGGTAGAGAACAAATGAGTCACCAAGGTGGTTACCAAAGCAAGGCAAATGAGCAAAGGAATCAAGGAGAGTCCAAGTTGACTAAACAGAGTAGTGAAACCAATCTCAGAGGAGGCCATTCTAGAGGAAGAGGTGCATAAGGGGGGCCAAATAGGGGTAGAGGTACCAGGAGGGGTAATTCCTACTTTGTAACCATGAAATGCTACAACTGTGGTCAATTGGGACACCCGACCTATAGATGCCCTGACAAGCCTACCTCATCAAACAATGGAAAGAGGGTTGCTTATGCCCATGAAGACACATGAAGAAGCAAAACACCTAAGGTGGACCATATTGAATAAGAGATTGGAGAGAATTTGATGTTCAATAGAGTCTTGATATGACAACCGGTTAAGGATGAACCTAAGCATAGGAGAACATTGTTTAGGGTGAGATGCAAAATCTTTGGTAAGGTTTGCAAGGTGATAGTTGATTCAAGGTCAACTGATAACATCATATCAGATGAGGCAGCCAAGAAGTTGAAACTCACAAAGATACCCCACACTATCCCTTACAAGGTGACTTGGTTGAATTAAGGACAAAGTGTGCTTGTCAATGAACAGACTTGGGTAGAGTTCTCTATTGGAGGATACAAGGACAGGATCCTTTATGGTGTGTTACCCATGGATTCTTGCCATTTGCTGCTAGGTAGACCCTGGAAATTTGATAGGAAGATGATCTATGATGGAGAGGAGAACTCCATTTCCTTCAAGAAGGACAGTAGAACCTATAAGATTCAGTCTCTGACAGAGAATGATGAGGGAACCTCAAGAACACCTAGTGTCTTACTTAATACTATTAAAGAGTTCTTACACCTGCTACATGAAGAGGAGATAGTGGGATATGCCATCTTTATGAAGCCAAAGGAGGAGGAAGATAAGTTGCAGACAGAGGTACCTAAGGAGGTAAAACAAATGTTGCAAGAGTATAAAGATATAGTGAGTAATGGAGCACTTCCAACACTTCCACCAAGAAGGTCTATTAGCCATCAAATGGAATTTGTACCCGGTGCATCCCTGCCCAATAAAGCAACATATAAGCTCACACCTAACCAAAATAAGGAGGTGGCAAGGCAAGTGCAGGAGTTGTTGGATCAAGGACTGATCAAGAAGAGCAACAACCCATGTGTAGTCCCGGTAGTACTAGCAACCAAGAAGGGAGGCAAGTGGAGACTTTGTACTGATTCAAGGGAAATCAATAGGATCACCATAAGGTATAGATTTCCTGTACCTAGGATGGAGGATTTGATGGACTATTTAGGAGGTGCCATGTAGTTTACCAAGTTGGACCTTAAAAGTGGTTATAATCAGAATAGAATTAAGGAGGGTGATGAGTGGAAGATCGCTTTTAAGACCACGGAAGGGTTGTATGAATGGCTTGTGATGCCATTTGGACTTACCAATTCCCCAAGCACCTTCATGAGGTTGATGAATGAGGTGTTGAAGGACTTCACAGGCAGATTTGTGGTGGTGTACTTGGATGACATACTCATCTATAGCAGAACCAAAGAGGAGCACCTAGAACATTTGAGGTTAGTCCTAGAGAGGTTGCATGAAGAGAAGTTGGCAATCAACTTAGAGAAGTGTGACTTCTTGAAGCAAGAGTTTGTCTACTTGGGTTTTGTGGTGTCTAAGGGAACCTTGAAGATGGATCCAAGCAAAGTGGAGGCAATCTTGAATTGGCCTGCCCCTAAAACAGGGACTGAAGTTAGGAGTTTCCATGGTTTAGCCCAATTCTATAGAAATTTTGTGAGGAACTTCAGTGGTATATGTGCACCAGTACTTGACACCATAAAAGGAGGCCTTAAAACTAAGTTCAAGTGGACTGATCAAGCTGATGAAGCATTCCAATTATTGAAGAAAGAATTAGCCACAAAACCCATCCTACTCTTGCCTACTTTTGACAAGCTATTCACATTGGAATGTGATGCAAGTGGCATATCAGTAGGGGGTGTATTGAGTCAAGAGGGAAGGCCTGTGGCATTTTTCAGTGAGAAGCTTAATGAGGCAAAGAAGAGGTATTATGCATATGATCTAGAGTTGTATGCACTAGTTCAATCTCTCAAGAAGTGGAGGCATTACCTACTCCTAAAGGAATTTGTGGTGTTCACAGATAACCAGGCTTTGAGTTACATCAACACTCAAGAGAAGCTTAGTAATAGACATTTGAAGTGGATGGAGTACCTCCAATCCTTTACCTTTACCATCAAGCATAAAAAGGGGCAGCTTCACAAGGTGGCAGATGCTTTGAGCCGGAAGTTGTTGACTGCCCAAGAACTACAATTGTAGAGCATAGGGATACAAGGTTTCAAGGATCTCTATGAAGAAGATGAGGACTTCTCATTAGCCTACAAGGTCTACAAGGAGTTTGAGAATCATTTTCATGGTGAGTATGTAGACTACACCCTTCAAAATGGTCTCTTGTTCAAAGGCAATCAGTTATGTGTGCCTAGAGGATCCATGAGAGAAAATCTCATACAAGAGAAACACAATGGTAGTCTAAGTGGACACTTTGGAGTCAATAAAACTTTGGATCTAGTACAGAGGTAATTCTGTTGGCCTAAGTTGCCAAGGGATGTGAGAAGGTTTGTGGAGCAATGTGGTGTGTGTCAAAGGGCAAAAGGAGGATCAAGTAATGCAAGCCTTTATCAGCCATTACCGGTCCCAAATAGGCCTTGGGAGTGTGTGAGCATGGACTTTGTGGTAGGACTCCCCAAGACAAAGACAGGTATGGATGGCATCTATGTGGTGGTAGATAGGTTTTCCAAGATGAGCCATTTTATTCCATGTAGAACTACTCATGATGCTAGTTATATTGCACATCTCTTCTTTAAGAAGATTGTAAGGATTCATGGACTCCCAATAAGTATTGTTTCAGATAGGGATAGCAAGTTCATGGGCCATTTTTGGCAAACCTTATGGAGAAGACTAGGGACTAATTTGTCATTCAGCTCAGCTTACCATCCACAAACTGATGGTCAAACTAAAGTCATTAACAGGGTGCTAGGCAACTTGTTGATGTGTCTAACCAAGGAGTATGGGCAGACATGGGATCTAGTTATTCCACAAGCTGAGTATGCCTACAATGATAGTGTAAAAAGGACCACTGGAAGGAATCCTTTTTAGGTTGTCTATGGCAGACATCCAAGAGGGGTGTGTGAACTATGAGAACTTGGTTCCATGGAGATGAAGAGTGGGCAAGTAGAGGACTTCACTCAAACCATCAAGGAAGTCCAAGAATAGGTCAAGAGAGCCATCCTAGGGTCTACTCAAAAACTAAAAGCAAAAGTGGATGAAAGAAGGAGAGAGGTTCAGTTCAAAGTGGGTGACTATGTGATGGTCCATTTAAGCAAAGCTAGAATGCAAAGCGGCAAGCCTACTAAGCTACAAATGAAGAGGGTAGGACCTTGTAGAATTCTATCCAAATATGGTGAAAACTCCTACAAGGTGGATCTTCCTTCAAATTTGGCTATATCACCAGTCTTCAATGTTGCTGATCTGATACTATACAAAGGTGAAATAGCAGAGCAAACTAAGAACCAAGCCAAGGTACTATAGGACTTGGATGTGAATGCCTTCCCTCAAGTGAAGCAACCCATAGTAGAGGAGATCTTGGAGTCAAGGGTGAAGAAGTCTACTAGACACTAGGTCTACATGGAACACTTGGTGAAGTGGGCAGGTCAACGTGAGTCTGAAGCCACTTGGGTTGAAGAGAGCAGGTTCAATAAACTTGGTATTGACCCGACTCTCATCTCTCCCCTAGTTCCTTAATTTTGTGAAGAGGGGGAGTATGGTGTAGGAGTACCCTTCTAAGGTCTTCCTCCATGTGATTTTTGTTGAAATTTTGCTTCTTAAGAAGCCATGTAAATGTAATAAGAGCCAAGAGCTCATTGGTCTTGTTTAGGTCCTAGTTTAGGTCCTAGGTTCACAAGTCTAGGTTGAGTTTTCTTGTGGAGTAGAGGGTATGTGGGCCATTGATGAGTTTGGGGTCATTTTGGAATGGTTGAGTCCATAGGAAAGCCCAAGGTAGGCCCAAAAGTCAAGAAAAGCAACATTGTAAAAGTTGCTCAAAAGTTGTAAAAAGTTGCATGACAACTTTTCAAAGTTGTCATGCAACTTTTCCACCAAATAGGTCATAACCTTAGTTTAGCATTGGGAACCCTAACCATGGCACACCAACCAAGTCAGAGAAACTATAAACTATTGCAAACCTAAAATGAGGGGTTGGATGTCAGATTGTACAGCCCAAAGGAAAAGACCTTGACTGTGACTGTGTTTTTGTTGCCAATCAGCACAAATGGAGCATTAACAGGTTGATAATGATTGTTTTGAAAACTAAATGGTGTTGAGAGTCTTGCATTGTGTTTATACTTTCATTTTGAGCACTTAGGTTAGGTTCTTATGCAGGTTTTTGTGTTTTTGTAATTATTTTGTGAAGTTACTCTTTCACTGTCCAGTTTTGGACTGTTTTGTGTAATGGATTGACAACTCCTATCCTCATTGTGGAAACACCATGAAACCATGGGGAATAGGAGTGAAGACCTTGTACAGTATCCTAGAGCAAGTAGGGCCCCTGAAGATGCAGGAAAGCTTTTGAAAGACCCACTCCTAGGCGAGACTGGGCTGTGCTCGGCTAGGAAGGGTTGAAGTTGTAGAGGTCCATGAGAGCAAGGTAGGACAAGGAAGGAGGCACCCTTTTGAGGAGTTGTAGAGGGGTGAGTGGAGAACCATTGGTGAGAAGGAGGAGCTTACACCAATCCAGTTAAAGTGGTAAAGACAGCAAACCATCACTATGACCCTGGCAGGCCTTAAAACCCTCATAAAAACCCTCAAAAACCCTAAAATTCACCTAGGGCAGTGTACGGACACTTGGAGGCCCAAAACCAAGAAAATATTTGAGCCCTTGCCAAATTATTAGTAGTCCTTTTGGGAAGTTTCACAAGTTTGTGCATCATTTTCAAGAGGGAGCCCTAAAAGTCCGGAATGTAGGCCTAATTGGGCACATTTCTTGTAGCCCTATTTTGTATGAAAGAAGCAAAATAGTGAGATCGGTAACAAGATGGAAGGTTAAAACCTCTTGGGGGAACATGAATGGATGGAAAACAATGTCAAAGACCTATCCTATCCTTGCTAGGACCTAAGAAGGTGAAGGAGGAGCTAAACCCTCATTAGCCTATGTGAGGGTATTTGATGCTTGTGAGTAGGTGTGACCTTAGGAGAAGTATCACAGATTGTTGGTGGGTGGATTGGGCAAGGTCAGGGGATTCCATAGGAAAGGGAAGTCCTAGAGACCCTAGGGTGTGGTTGGAACACCTGGTGATCCAAGGAGAAGATCAAGAAGCATAGACTAGGCTAGTCTATTCCATACCCATTCCCATCAACTTGTTCTTCTTATTCTTGTAGCACAAGGGAAGCCTCTGGGTTTTTTACAAAAGATGACAAAAACTATTCACATAGGCCTTTGCCTCTCACCAGCTTGGTAATTTTGATGTTGAGGTCATATTCCATTACCTTGGTTATCCATCCAGCCCTCTTCTCACTAATATCTTTGTTTAAGAGGAAATATTTCACACTTGCATGTGGGACTAGGAGCTAGATCCAGTTCGATAACATGTGTCTAAACTTCTTCAATTCCATAACCATAGTTATGACCTACTTTTCCACATAGCTATACTTAAGTTCATAGCCTTTTTGACCCTCACTAAGAAAGGCAATGGGTTGCTCCAACCTTTCTTCATTTAACTGTGTCAATATAGTTGAGTTGCTGGCTTCCTCTTCTAAAGTATAGAGAATGAAGTCCTTATCATAATTGGGGTTTAGCAGGATAGGGGCTTGAGAAATTTCTTGTTTAATTTTATTCAAATCTATCTTTTCCCTCCCTGGTCCATCTAAAACCAAAATCCTTCTTCAACATGGTTGTGAGAGGTTTAACCATGGTAGCCAGGTTTGGAATAAATCTCCACACAAAGTTGATCCTACCAAGGAAAATTTACAAACCTTTTTTGTGACTTGGAAGTGGGAGAGAAAGAATAGCCTCCACCCTTTCTAGATCTATGGCCAATATGTCTTTTGATTCAATGTTCCCTAACAACTTTCCCTAATCAATAGCAAATACACACTTGCTAGGATTTAAGGACATACCATATTCTCTACATTTTTTGAAGACCTGTTCAAGATGACCAAAGTGACCTGTTGAACACTTGGAGTACACAATGATATCATCTAAGTATATTAGTACAAAATTTTATAATACTCCCCTAAATACTATATCTATGGCTCTTTGAAATGTGGCACCTGTATTGGTTAGTCTGAATGGAATCTTACAATGGGCATAAGTGCCCCATTTAGTAGTAAATTTTGTCTTAAATTGGTCTGATTCTTGGTCTAGGATTTGATTGTTAGGATAATCGATGAACAACTGAGAAGGGGGGGGTGAGTCAGTTTTTAATAGATTATATCAATTAATCCACTTAATAACCTTTAACCAGATCAAGTACCGGTAAAGCAGAAACAAATACTGGTAAACAATACAACTTAACAATTAAACAGATAATCAATGGAAAGAAACCATACCAAATAACACCATGATTCATATGTGGAAAACTCGGAAAGGGAAAAACCATGGTGGGAAGCCTACCCATAGTTAGATGATACTTATGCAAAAAGTATGTGATACAATGAGGGGCCTGCACATGCAGGAAGGCACATTGCCTAAAGTGCACTGCCCATTACAAAAGAGTCTCATTGACTAAAAAGAGGTTATAACCACCTCAATATAAGTGAACAACAATATAGAGTAATGAACTGCCAGAGATAACATCTACCATGCCTGATTACAATCCTGGTTAAGCTCAATACCGGAGGCCTTTGACCTCTTCCTTAATCCCAATTTGATCACCTATGATCGGCCAAATCTCCTTCGCATATGATATTGCATTTCAAGACTACAACACTTATTCCACATTGACATACCATGATCTACAATGAGATCTTACATCATTTTATACCAACCCTAAGGCCTAAACCAATTAGGTCAGCCACCTAAAAGATATTATAATAAGATCATTACATAAATCCATATTACAATGATATGCCATGTCAGCTTAAGACCAAAACAACAATAACCATTCCATATAACATCTCAAAACATCCCCGTAACGTGTAGAGTACATGTTAACATGATACTGGTCCATAACCTAGATAGGAACCATACCTATTCTATGTCCACCACACTAAAGAAATGTCTTCAATTTGTTTGAAGCATGATCAAAGAACATCTTTAGCATCCTAAAATTCATGTAGAAGTCGCATCAACACCACTTATGCATCCTGTCAAGATTCTTCAGTGAAAGCTCTACCTGTTAAACCTTAAACCAATGTCGGTAAGGGTTTACAAGAGTGTATGATATCATCCAATCACCAATCCAATACAAAATGACCAAAATATGCTCCAGGAACATGTAACACATAAAATCAAACATACTACATGCCAAAAGTGTCCAACAGATAGTCTCTTCTGTCGGTAACACTAGATCTTCTACAGGTAACCAGAACCTATCTGTCGATAACCAACCATAATGGCTAGTTTGACATCAATGCGACACATAATCAATTCATCCATAATGCCAACAATCTCCCCCTTTGGCATTGATGGCAACACTAGATGTGAAAAAATCTAAGTACCAAAAAATGCCAAACAAGTCGCCTCCTGTGGAAGACAACCAACAATCTCCTGAATATCAATAACTCTCCCCCTATGAATGATATCCCTATGAAGTTCTAAAATTATTTTTCACATCACACTCTCTCCCCCTTTGACATCAATGCCACAAATCTGACACAAATATCAAAGGAAGAATGTAAACCTCTGAATCTCAAAGCTGACTACTCCCCCTGAGTAGTAGCATCACTCATCAGTGACAAAATTAATAGTATCTTTGATAATGCATGTCAGACTGATGACAAACTTCATCAATCAAGTCTCTATTGGAGGGGAAAAAACCCCTAACATGTCTCTCAAATACTCAAATGATTCCTTAGACAATGGTTTAGTGAATATATTTGCAAACTGTTCTTTAGTGTTCACATAAACCAATTTGACTTCCTTTCCTTCTGCCTTGTCCTTCAGAAAGTTATACTTTATTGATATATTCTTAGTATTAGAGTGAAATACCGAATTCTTAGACATGTCAATAGCTGTTGAGTTATCACAGTAGATAACTACCTGTTCACTACAATTTACCTTGATATCCTTCAACATTTGCTTCATCCACAAAACTTGAGTGCAATTAGTTGTTACTGCGACATATTCAGCTTTTGCAGTAGATAAAGAAATGCATGACTGTTTTTTACTGATCCATGAAACCATTTTCTTTCCAATAAAGAAAGCTCCACTAGAAGTGCTCTTCCTATCATCATTACCTCCTACCAAATCTGAGTCAGCAGATGCACATAAAATGAAAACATCATTTCTAGAATACCATAAGCCATATTCTGTTGTTCCTTGCAAATACCGAAATATCCTTTTTACTGCACATTCATGATTTTCTTTAGGATTACTTTGATATCTTGAAACAATACTTACCGCATTCATAATATTTGGTCTAGTCTGAGTTAGATATAACAGATCACCAATCATAGACTTATACCTTGTTAGATTTACCGGTGTAGAAGTATCCTTGATATATAATTTATCACTTGTCACCATAGGAGTACTTACTGGTTTGGAATTATCCATACCAAACTTCTTCAACAATTCCCTCAGATACTTAGTTTGACAAATAAAGATTCCTTTATCAGTTTGAGTAATCTGCAAACCTAAGAAAAAATTCATCTCACCAATCATGGACATTTCAAATTCATTCTTCATGTTGTTAGCAAATTCTATGCACAATTTATCTTCTCCAAAAATGATATCATCATTAGTAATCTTATAATATAAATTACTATTAGCACTGCCTTTAGTAAAACCAAGCTTCAAAATATATTTATCCAACCTTGCATACCAAGCTTTAGGAGCTTGTTTCAATCCATATAAAGCTTTCTTCAATTTGCAAACCATATCTTTATCATCTGTCAGTGAAAATCCATTAGGTTGATCAATGTATACTTCTTCTTCAAGTTCACCATTCAAAAATGCACATTTAACATCCATTTCATAAACCTTATAGTTCTTATAAGCTTCATAGGCCAGAAATAGTGTAACAACTTCATTTCTGGCTACAGGTGCAAATGTTTCACCATAACCAATTCTTTCCATTTGAGAATATCCTTTACAAACCAATCTAGCCTTGTTTCTTACAACTTTACCATCCTTATTCAGTTTATTCCTATAAACCCATTTAGTTTCAATAACATTCTTATTTTTAGGCTGGAGAACTAAAGTCCAAGTCTCATTCTTCTCTATCTAATCTAATTCATCTTCCATAGCTTTTAACCAAATTAAGTACCGGTAAAGAAGAAATAGATATCAGTAAACAATACAACTTAACAATTAAATAGATAATCAATGCAAAGAAACCATACCACATAACACCATGATTTGTATGTGGAAAACCTGGAAAGTAAAAAAACTACGGTGGGAAGCCTACCCACAGTTAGATGATACTTCTGCAGAAAATATGTGATACAATTAGGGGCCTACACATGCAGGATGGCACACTACCTAGAGTGCACTGCTCATTACAAAAGAGTCTCACTGACTACAGAGAGGTTATAACCACCTCAAGATAAATGGACAACAATCCATAGTAATGAACTGCCAGAGATATCATCTACCATGCTTAATTACAGTCCCGATTAAGCTCAATACCGGAGGCTTTGACCTCTTCCTTAATCCCAATTCGATCACCTATGATCGACCAAATCTCCTTCACATATGATATTGCATTTCAAGACCATGAAACTTATTCCACATTCTCATACCATGATCTACAATGAGATCTTACATCATTTTATACCAACCCTAAGGCCTAAACCAATTAAGTCAACCACCTAAAAGATATTACAATAAGAGCATTACATAAATCCATATTACAGTGATATGCCATGTCAGCTTAAGACCAAAACAACAATAACCAATCCATAGAACATCCTGAAACATCCCGGTAATGTGGAGAGTACACATTAACATGATACTAGTCCATAACCTAGATAGGCATCGAACCTATTCTGGGTCCACCACGCTAAAGCAATGTCTTCAAGCTGTTTGAATCACAACCAAGGAACATCTTCAACATCCTAAAATTTATGTAGAAGCCGCACCAACACCACTTATGCATCCTATCAAGATTCCTCGGTGAAAGATCTGTCAGTTAAACCTTAAACCAATGCCAGTAAGGGTTTACAAGAGTGTATGATAGAATCCGATCACCAAGTCAATACCAACTGACCAAAACATGCTCCAAGAACATATAACACATAAAATCAAACATACTCCATGCTGCAAGTGTCCAACAGATAGTCTCTTCTGCGGGTAACACTATATTTTCTACCGATAACCAAAACCATTTTGTCGGTAACCAACCATAACAACTAGTGTTGATATCAATGACAAGACATCAATGCAATACATAATAAATTCATCCATAATGTCAACACTAATTATATCCTGAATATCCATCCAAGAATAAAAATCTCTCTAAGCCACTTACTTTAGACAAGATTTGTTCCATGGAAGGAAGGGGATAATGGTTTTTAAGGTAGGCTCTATTGAGATCCCTAAAGTTTACACATAACTGATTTCCCCATTCATTTTCTTAAATAGAACAAGATTATCTTCCCAACAAGAGTGTTTAATTGGAAAAATTATATTAGACTTTATGATCATGGACACCTCTTTTCTCATTAAGGGTTCAACCTTGGGATTTATGGGTCTTTATTTTTCTCTGACACACTTTGCATTTGGATCTAACTCTATTGTATGTTCGGACAAACTAGGGTCAAACCCTTTGAGGCATTTATAAGTAAACACAAATATATCATTGTACTCTTTATAGAGATTAATGAAGACCTCCTGCTTTATTTTGGAGCATACCTTTGCTAGGTTGAGAGCTTTTCCATCAGCCACTAAGATTGGCTTGTAATCCATTTTCGTTGCAGCCAATTTCATAGCCTTCCCCTTCACTTGGTCATTTGAATTGAATATCCCCTCTAAGGTGATTAATCCTTTGGGAAACTTGTTCAAATTGAGCTACATGAACTGATCTCCATAATGGTTTTGTAGTAGAGATTGGGTCTTGGTAGAGAAATTTTGCCTCTTCTTGTAAAAAATTGACAATCTACTTATTAGAATCAAATACTTGCCAATTCACTTGATTGTAAAGGATGGCAGGCCCAACCACAAGCTTGATCTATTGTTCTTTCTTGTTTGCAACATGGGTTGGTATGTCATGTTGAGCACCAACTGCTACTAGCCTATCAACATGTTTGTTCTAATTTCTAGGGACACTTGATATATTGAAGGCTTTAAACCCTTCCAATAGGTCCCAAACTCTATGTTTGTAATATTTGAGAAGGTTGTTCTTGGTTATTCTTTGAGCTCTAACCCAATTAACAACCAACTCATTGTCTCTATGTGCATGTAAGGACTTGATCCCTCTTCTTTGTGCTATTTCAAGACCTAAGATCAAGGCTTCATAGTCAGTCATATTGTTAGTGCAGCTAAAATGAAGCTTGAATGAGAAATAGTATTTCTCCCCATCAAGAGAGATGAGTAATACACCAGCCCCTGCACCATTTTTTATTTTTTGATCCATCAAAAAACATGCTCCATAATCCCTTGAATTCATCACATGCTTTGGTGAGACTGGGAATAGGAGTATTCTCCTCATGAGTGCGATAAGTACCACGATCCGTATCCAGAACCTCACTGATTAGGTCAAATTGGAAAGCATTGACCAATCATCAAGAAGACAATCAAGGACCTCCTCCACAAGAGTAGCAGGATCTCTAGCTTAGCAGTCCTATCTCTCACCATGGAGGGTACATTTCATATTTATAGGGCTCATATATAAGATTCAATGTGATCATTCGTAATGGGTTATTCTTTATGGTAACCTTTGTACCATATCTTGTTATAAATAACATATGGGACTAGTTTGAGGACATGTATCCACCTATCTTGGTATTAAAATCCCTTGATAAATAGATAGCAAATAATATAGGAAGGTCAATGACTAAAATGTCTTGCAAGACGCTACAACTAGGACATGCATGCAAGGTCAAACATAAGTCCTTAATTACCCCCACTATCTTAATTGAAGTGCCATCTAATTGGACAACCCCTTTAGTCACAGGTTCATATTTAAAGCCTAGATGGCTAGCTACATTCTTAGGCATGATTGAGCTACTAGCTTCTGAGTCTATCATGCAATTGTGGACTAAATTATTCCCTATAATCAAAGAGAGATACAAAGGAGGTGTCTTACTGGTCTTGTTATAATTTTCTAACTCCTTGGGTTGTAACAAACTTGTTAAAGCAATGATCTTCTTGTTGTTTCTCTACACAATTTGATGTCCTTTAGGGAACCCTGAAGAAAATTTCTTTAAGATGGTATGGAGAGAGATCCCACATAGAGATATTAAGATTATCTTTCTTCATTTAATTTACAATGCTAAAGGGAACCATAGCCTTTTTAAGACCCTTATGAGTAATAAGATTTGGTTTTTTTACTAAAATAACCTTAGGCTCCTCCTGTCTCTTGCTACTCTGAGTCATATTATGATCTTCATTTAGAGTGGCTATCTTGTTTGGAGTTTTTGGAGTAATGGTATGTGTAGAAACTTGTGAAACTTGGGTTTTAATAGAAGATGCATCATATCCATTGCATTTTTTTTTGACCTAGTGCTATTTGCCACGGTGTCATTATTCAATTGGTTAATGCCACAAAATTTTGGCTCCTACAAATTAATAAGGGTTGAATATCCTTGTGTCTATGTTGGATAACCATCTCTATATTGATCTACATCATATTGTTGTCTTGACATTGTTGGCTTACTTTGTGCTATTAGGGCTTGAGAAATCTCTCCACTTTGGTACACAATTTGGTTATGAGGCTGATTGCATGGGGTACACCAATCTTCCTCTTGAGAAAGGTTGTTCTATGTTGGAACCATTTCTTTAAAATTGCTTGAAGATATAGGATTCAAACTATTTATAGACCCAATGTTACTCCATTAGTTTTTCCCTTGAAAAGGTGGCCTATTCTATCGATAACTCTGATTTTGTGCTTGGTAGGGCTTGCTAGGCTAGGCTTGTTGTTTCTTTATTGTAAGAAAGTCATTGAAAAAACCTTGCATCATGGATTTGAGCTCTTGTATCTTTGTGGATGATAAATTAGGTATAGGTGTGAGCTGCTGACTCGTAGATGCCACTAGGAGAGGTGCCAAAATGGTTTTTTTGTGTAGAAGCATCTGGGACTATGGGCATTGGCAGCATGGGAGCTATCTTTCCTGTCTGTATTAGACAATTTTCTTCCCTTATGGCTATGTCATATGCATTTGGTAGGTTCTATCCTCCCATTTATTGTACCATGGTGGCAACGTTACTACTGAGAGCCCTTAGAAAATACAAGAAGGCATGATTGGAAGATGGCTCGACCAAAGCATGAATTCTATCCCAAGTCTTTTGGAATCTATAATTGAAATCTCCCATGAATCCATGAGATGCCCTCTTAATAGTGGTTAACTATTTTACAAGAGATAAATTATCACTCTTATCTTCAAAGTGTTTACATATTTTTCTCCCAGCTCATCCTAGTTGTGAATGTAGTTAGAGGGTAACACTCCATACCATTGTAGGACTTTACTCATAAGGGATGATGCAACAAGTCTAACTACTACATTATCTTAAGTTACATCAAATGCAGTACATATGCTAGCACCATCTTGGATATGTTCAACTAGGGTAATAGAGGTTTCACCGGTAAATAAGGGTATAGCCTTTAAGGCAACTATTGGTATATCATATTTTTGGGATAAAACTAGAGGGCTACCTCCATTGAAGGTAACAAAAGCTTGATTTCTAGGGAGAGTCATATGGAATAATGGCCTACTGATATGGGGAGTGGGGGTCCTAGATTGCGACACTCTTGTAGTTGGAGGGGTAGTGTTGAAGGGTGTTTTGACACACTCACCAATAGTTAGATAGAATATGTTTTGACACACTCACCAATAGTTAGATAGAATATGTAATGTATATGACCTCTCCTGAAAACAAATCTATCTAGGAAGGCTAATTAATTCAAGGTCTCTATAGCCGGGTCACGACGATGTTGGATCACTCAGTGGTTGATGCGATTGTACTTGTCAAGGGGCCTATTGGTTGAAACAAAACAAACAAATCCTCTTTCTTTTTTGTATTTTCTGATTTATACTTAATAAATAAATATCAAAAGATAGATCAGGGTAACAAGAGATAAGAACAAAACCAATACTGAACAACTTAGTGAACTATGAAGTCAATGGATCAAAGTAAGGTATTATCAATAACACTTAACCAACATTCAAAAAGGAACATTCTAGAAAATATGCAAAGTCATACAACCCACACATAAATGGAAATGTATATCACAAGATCATATAATCACTCTACCATTTAATCCTCATATACCATTAACATGCGTAATATGGTTCATAAAATAATAAAGCTTGGAAGGACAAGTTGTTGATTCAAATAAAAGAAGATACCAGACTATGAAGAACAGTAACCAAGAGAATACGTATTGTAGATTGGGCAATCCACAAGCTGATTTTGTATTAATATTTTGTAAAATGAATAACAAAATCTTCAAGAGTTCATGGGAAATAAATTGCATAAAACTAAATTTGCTAACTAAATGGCCTTGAATCATCAATTTACCGACCCTCTAAATGGCCTAAATTTTTCAATTCATAGAATTTTCCCCTACACCCTAGGAAGGAATCATGCCTACAAACCAAGATTAAAAAAGGGAGGAGTCACAGTCGACATGCAAATCATTGCCCATGAACTCCAGTTAACTGTTACTAGACTAGTGTTCAATGTTCACTTTCGTAATGGTGCTCTAGAGGTAAGAACTTTGAAACATGCAAAAATGATAGAAAATAAAATCAAGTGTGAGATACAGCATTAGTTGAAGGCAGATTTGTGGTGGCAATGGCAATGCCCCAACATGCATTTGTTTTTTAACAACTACCTATTTGTCTTTTATTCCTTTTTTAGTTCCAAAAGTTGTTGATGAAGCATCCTATGGAAGTAGTTGGTGGGTCAGCAATATACTCCATTCTGAATTTAGAAAATTTGAGCACCTCCTCTGTATTCTCTAGTCTATCTCACATATCAATGCTTGACACTAATATTGGTATTTCATGGTTGGTGGGTTTTTCTCCAATTTAATCTCTCGTCTAGTCTTCTTTCAGGATGAGGTGGAATTCTCCATAAGTCTGCTTCAACCTGCAACACAAGATACATAATCAACTTCATCATATTTGAAAAACCATAAGGGACTCCAGAATTTTGGGATTTCAAAGTCTTCAAAGAGTTTATTATTGATGGTTTCAGGATCCTGGGGCTCCGAGGTCCATTATTGATGGTTTCAAGATCCTGGGGTGAGGACATATTCAAAAGATTGGGTTTGGTGACTCCGAGAACCTGAAGTTCTGAAATGCTTACAATAGTTTCTTAAGATGGTCTTTGGGATTTTGAGATTTTAGGATCTCGAAGAGGTTTAACTAGGATGCACAAGGGTGTGTTGGATTCTGAGGTTCCGAAATCTCGAAGGATTTAAACTTAGTGGCAAAAAAGGGGGTTTTGAGATTCTAGGGTTCTGGAGTCTCAAAATATTTCAAGTTCCAATGAGAAGGCACTTTGGAACTTTGGGAACCCGAGGTCTCGAAGTGGGGAAAAATAAAGTACCAGGTTTTCAGGAACCCGAGATCCTGAAATGACAAAACAAGGTGAACAATGTACAAATTGATAAAAATTGATTTTTATTGAAAGCATGAAATCTAATTCTAAACCCTAAACTACGAAAACAAGAAACACAAAAAAAATGAGAAAACAAGGACAAGGAAACAAAAGACCAACTTGGAAGAGGAAGGATTGAGGAAACACAAACAAGAAACAACATGATGACAACAATGACCAACAAGAAGACACACAACACGAAAACACATAACGAAGACTTCGAGATTTTGGAATCCTGAGACTCTGAAGTCAAACAAAGCAAACAAAACAAAAGGAATAAAGCACACTTAAAGATCCCGGGACCTTGAGGTTTCAAAGTGCGAACAAAAAGGAAATAGGACGAAAACAAAGCGAAGCAAAAGGGGGCCGCCAGTTTGAGAAGTGAAAAGTTAGGGTATTTTATGCAGGGCATAATAGGCAAAATAAGACCTAAGGGGTGTATATATAACCACTTCAATGCCCCTAACTAGTGATAATAAAATCCTACTCCTCCTTGTTCTAGAAATTGAATTTGAGATTTCACAATATCAAAAAATACCTCTAGAAGATGCTCTTGTTTGAATTCTTGGCATGGAATCAGCAATAGGTCATGAACAAGAGATTGGATCTGCCATTAGAGTTGCCAAGTTCTTTTATTGATAGTTTCCTCCAAAGGCTAAGATGTTGAGAACAACACAAAATCCTTAGAATGTAAGTTGAAAATCCAGTCCCACTGGGCGTGCCAAAAGCTATTGTCACAAAATTTTACACCCTTACTGAACAGTAATGCTCATCAACATTGTGAAACAAGGAAACAACCTCCATGTGTGGGACCTTGAGCATGTGAGGCTGAATCTCTAGAGAAGGATGACTTCCTTTCTAATCAGGGTGCATTGTTGGAACAAACCAACACTTGTAAAACCTACTACTAAGCCTATTCTACCACTTGCAGAGGAAAAGGGGAGAAAGACATACCAAATATAAAAAGGAGGAGATGCACCAATATTAAAGCTTTGATCCTTACACAAGACATCAAAAACCCTCCTAAAATACATAAATTTATTCCTTTATCAATTCCTAAAGACACACATGAATATTAGGATTCATAAGATTTTGAAAGGAAAAATAGATGCAAAAAGCAACATCCATGAGATATTAATACAATCATATGATCTTGAAACATAGAAAGAATGCATTCAAACACAATGCAACATAATTTGGACAAAGAATTTGAATTCAAAAAGGAGGTAAAACAAAATATTTTACCGATCCCAGAATAAGGCTAAATTATAGATACAAAATAATGTGAATTCTATATGAGAATCAAAGGGAGAAGACCCCTCAAATATACTACAAAATTGCCTTTATAGCTCAGGCATAACTCTGTTAGGGTATTGGGTTTAGAAACCCTTACAGACTAGGGTTAGGTACAAACAGAGACTGAGATCATGAATCAGGTGGAAGATCTGATGTTGTGTGCTAGAGAAGATCCCTAGAGTGTTACTGCAGTCGATAGAGATAGAAATTCAAAAAAAAAATTGGTGGCCCTAATAGGAGATGGCATATAAAGTCCTATGTTAGGCCATAAATATGCATGAACGCCCTTGAGAAACTTCTATAGAGTCAAAAGAAGTAATGGAAATTGTCCTACAACATCTAGAAGTGGTTGGAATACATTTTGATAAGAAATGGTGCGTCAACGAGACCTACATCCAATTTGACCTGATAAGTCGACAACCACCATGGTACTGTTTGAAATCTAACATTCCTCCTCAAGTTCAAATCTCAGCTACTAAATCCTCTCTTCGTGCATGGATGAATGGCTAAGATGCACCTAGAAGACACTACCTTCCTAGCTATCTCAAAATCATCCTCAGTAAAGGACCCATCTTCTCTTTGAAGGTGTCTTATCTTATTTATGCTCTTATGTTTCATAGATTATCACTGAAAGAATTTAGTGTTCTTGTCACCCTCAATAAGCCATTGAACTTGAGATTTTTGTTTCCAAGAAACTTCTTTTTGTTTATTCAATCCAACCCACTAGTTCCTTAGAGATTTCTCTTCCAATCTATCTTCCAAATTAGCCTGACCCATCTCTAATATGTCTTGAATAGATTTCAATTTTTAAATAATAGTATTTTTGTGGTTAAATATATTACCAAATGAGAATTCATTCCACCCTTTCACCCTATCTCTAAAGATCTTTTAGCTTTTGCACCACTCAGAACATAGGGGTCACATCCACTTGAGTGTTCCACCATTGCCCCACCAACTCTCTAATTATGGATGTTGTGTCCACATAATCTAGTTACAGAAAAATAGAAATAGACAAAATAACATTCAAACTATAACACAATGATTTACGTGGGGAAAACCCTTTCGGGAGAAAAAACCCACACTCCAAAAGACTCCCAATATATTACTCAACAATGAAAAATAAATTACAAATATACTTGCAGAGAAATATTTTCTTAGGAGTACCACTCATCAGAGATTCAGAGGTAACTTAATAGCCATAAGACTCTTACGCACAACCTCTATCTCATGCACCTCATATACAGGAGATACAATACAAGAAACCATCAAATAGTATTACAAAACCATGGGTTGAAACCACCCAATAAAGTATAGCCAAACTTATCCCCAATCTAGATTCCCTATGACATGTTAAAACACACATCAACATGTGTCCCTCCCTTTTACAACTCATTTATGTGTCCGATACAAATTATATTTCCTATTTCAGGAATACAAACTGCCGGAGGCCATAACTTGCAAACCGTGTGTCCGATTGACAAACCATTTGAAGTGTTGGAAAGATCGCAAAGTTATCTATCACCTTGGTTTCCTTTAATTGCACCCCTCTAAAAAAGAAAATTTAACATATTAAAAACTAGATGTGATCTTGTGACAAAACTTTACTGGCATGCTTATCTAACCAACCAAAAGCTTTTGGGAGAATTCGCAACATTTCATGCTTAAATGAAAAATACCTACAAATAGTAATCTCATGTAAATGCAAGGTTGAGACACCATTTTACCAACATTCTCCCACTTGTAAAACACCTTGGAAGAGAAAAGGGAGTATCAACACAATGAATTGATTGTGAGGGGCCATGAGGCCCATAAAATCTGAATACCATCTGAACTTCTTTATGCTCACAACCTTAGTTAAAGAATCTGCAACATTCATCAAAGTTTCTACCTTAACTAGCTTCACCTTGCCATCTTCAACCATATATCTAACAAAATGATATTGAACATCAATGTGCTTGGTCCGGGCATGAAATGTCGGGTTCTTAGCTAGGCAGATCACACTCTTAGTGTCATAATATATTGTCACTGCTCTTTGTTTTATTCTAATATCTGAACACACTCTCTTAAGACAAATGGCCTCTTTACAAGCATCAATAGCTACCATATACTCCACTTCAGTAGTGGACAAAGCAACCACAAGCTATCACTTAATCATCCAACTAATTGCACCACCAAATAAAGTAAACACTTAAGCACTGGTGGATCTTCTGCTCTCAATATCACCTGCCCAGTCTGAATCCACCTAACCATGAATATCAAGGGAAATCACGTCTCCAACTAAATTACCATGATAAAACAAAGAATACTCTAAGGTACCCTTTAAATATCTGAAGACTCTTTTGACTGCATCCCAATGAACTCTACTAGGATTAGACATATATTTGGATAGAAATCCCACTGCTTGGGCAATGTTTGGTCTAGTATAGACCATAGCATACATGAAACTTCCAAGTGCACTTTGGTAAGGAACTCTGCTTGTGTCTTCCATCTTTGATGGGGATGTAGGAAAATTTGCAATAGATAATTTCATTCCAACTGTAAAAGGAACACACAATGGTCTACAATCGTGTATGTTGAACCTCTATAACACTGAATTCACATACTTACTTTGGCCTAAACATAGATTTTTGTTCACTCTATCTCTTTTAATTTCCATCCCAAGAATATGCTTTGCTACACCAAGATCTTTCATTTCAAATTTAGCAACGAGATGAGACTTCAGTTTTGGAATCAAAGCTTTCCCTTTACCAATGAATAACATATCATCAACATACAATGCAATGTATAGGAAATGATCACCATCAGATTTATAATAAAAACAATGATCTGATTTAGAATATTCAAATCCCAGACTAAACACATATGTATCAAATTTTTGGTACCACATCCTAGGAATCTGTTTGAGGCCATACAAAGATTTCTTTAATTTACAAACTAAATTACTTTTCCCTTTCACCACATAGTGCTCTAGTTGTGTCATATAAATATCCTCCTCCAAATCACCATGAAGGAAAGCAGTTTTCACTTCCATTTGCTCAACCTCTAAATCATAAGCAACAACAATAGAGAGAAAAAATCTAATGAATGTCATTTTTGCAACAAGAGAAAATATCTCACCATAATCAACACCCTCAACCTGAGAGTGGCCTTTTGCAACCAACTTCACTTTATACTTCTTGATGCCTCCATCTAAACTAATCTTTTTCTTGAACACCCATTTACAACCAACATGTTTCTGTCCTTTAGGAAATGGTACAAGATCCCATGTATCATTCTTTTTCAAAGCTGCCATTTCTTCTTCCATAGTAATATTCCATGATTCTGCATCATTCATACCTAAAGCCTCTTCTACAAATTTTGGTTCATCTACATTAGTATTCAAAGAAAAAATACATCTTCAATCATTAGGTGAATACCTTTCAGGTGGTTATCTATGTCTTGTAGACCTTTGAACAAGCTGAGTTGGAGGTTCTTCCTCCTCTTCTGAAGATTCAGAGCTAGATGAGATCTCCTCGGCTTCTTTCCTATCTAGGGGTCTTGATTCAATTTTTTCAGGTGTAGAAGGGAATTGAATCACATCTTCCTTTCTAGTCTGTTCTAGATACAATGTAATGGAAGGAGACTTAATTTCTCTAAAAACAACACTTCTACTATGAATTACCTTTTGTGAAACTGGGTCCCAAAGCTTGTATCCTTTTACACCATAACTGTACCCAATGGAGATACATTTCACAACCTTTTTCTTCAACTTTGTCTACTTCTCCTTTGGCACATATGCATATGCCTCACAACCAAAAACTCTAAGATGTCTCAATGAAGGCTTGTGACCCGACCGTGCTTCCAAAGGAGTTTTATCAACAAGAGCTAATGTAGGAGATTTTTTAATCAGGTAGCAAGCAGTGTCAACAACTACAACCCAAATTTTTTGTTCTAGAACAGCACCATTCAACATACTCCTAGCCTTCTCCATCAGTGTCCTCTTCATTCTTTCTGCAAATCCATTCTGTTGTGGAGAATACCGAGTTGTCTTCTATTTGTTAATGCCATAGTGTTTACAGAATCTATCAAAGTCATTAGAGAAAAATTCACTGCCATTATCATTTCTCAAACATTTATTTTTCTTTCCAGTCTACAACTCAACCATTGCTTTAAATTTTTTAAATCAATTGAAAACTTCAGATTTACTCTTTAGAAAATATACCCATGTCCTTCTACTAAAATCATCAATAAATGAAACATAATATGTGGATTTTTCAATCAAAAGAACATCTACAGGACCAAACACATCAGAATGAAAAAGATGTAAAACACCACAAGTTTTATGAAAACTTGAGTAAAACTCAACACAGTTTTGTTTTCCATAAATGCAATGCTCACAGAAATCAAAGTCAAGATTACAATAACTCAAACCTTCAACAAGGTTTTTTATTTTTCAAGGTCGTTAGACCTTTTTTCCAATGTGGCCAAGCCTCTGGTGCCATAACATAGTCTTTTCTATAGGTAACTTTGCTTCAAAAGAAATAGAACCCTTAGGTACCTAAAAACATTTCCATCTGCTAAAGGTGAAACCCTCAAATCTTCCAATGAAGTATCCATAGATTTAGTTTTTATAGAAGTGCTATTACAAAGTGTCAAACCTAACACCTCTAGCAATTACCATATCACCCTTAATCATGTTATTAGTTTGCTCATAGATAACATATTTTCTTGGGCTAGAAAACTTTTGAAAGAAACCATTGGTACTTTTATTGTTCTCATCCCTAAAACCCAAGGCACTGACTCAATGGACAAATTTAGACCTATCAATCTTTGCAATTCTTTTTATAAGATTATGTCCAAGGTTCTTACTTCTAGAATTTCGTCTGTCCTTCCTTCTTTAATTAATCACCAACAAAATGGTTTTGTCCCTGGAAGACAAATTCTTGACTCTATTATAACTGTCCATGAGAACATTCATTCTCTTGTTAGAGCAAAGAAGCATGGTCTCATCCTCAAGCTTGATCTCTCCAAAGCTTATGACAGGGTTGATTAGCCTTTTCTTGAGAAGGTTCTTATGTTTTTTGGTTTCTCCTCTAGAGTTATTGACCTCCTCAACCAACTTATCACCTCTACCTCTTTTGTTATTCTTGTCAATGGTTCACCTTCACCCTTCTTTCAAGCTTCTAGAGGTCTAAGGCAAGGGGATCCTATTTCCCCCATCCTCTTCATAATTATGGTAGAATGTTTTGGAAGGACTATGGAAAATATGGTTTTGCAAGGCTCCTTTAAGGGTCTCCAACCTTCTTCTGATGACCTTATCTGTTCCCACCAACAGTTTGTTGATGATACTATTATCATGGGGGAATCTAGTATATCTGAAGCTAAAATCTTGAAGAGTACTCTTTATAAGTTTGCCTCTGCTTCTGGGCAGCTTATTAACTGGGTCAAAAGCGAAGTTTTTTCATCAATACTCTTGAGAGAAGACAATAGAGAATAAGCAGAATCCTGGACTGTAGGATTGCTGATCTTCCTGTGACCTATCTTGGTCTCCCCATGGGCACTACACCTCCTGATCCCTTCTAGAGTTCTCTAGTGGATAAATTTCTTAAAAAACTAGTTGGTTGGAAAGGAGCCCTTTTGAGTTAGGCTGGAAAGCTCCAATTACTTAAAGCTTCTCTTCAAAGTATTCTGATTTATGCTCTAAGTCTTTTTAGAATTCTAGTTAAGTATGATGATGCAATCGAGAAAATTCAAAGAAGATTCCTATGATCTGGGGTTGAGGACAAGAAAAGAATGTCTCTAGTGGCTTGGGACTAGGTTTGTAGACTGAAAAGTAAAGGAGGTCTAGGCCTGAGGATAATTCAAACCTTAAATGAAGCTCTCCTGTCAAAACAGGTCTGGAGAATGTTTCATTCAGACACTGAATGGTGTAAAATCTGGCGAAGTAAATATTCTCTTATGTCCTCCTCTCTTTCTTCTTTCATCAATTTGGATCTCAGTATTAATGGATCCCACATATGGAATCATGCCTCTAAATGCAAAGAAAACATAGCCAAGGGAGTGATCTGGAAAGTAGGAAATGGTAGGAAAGTAAAATTCTAGGAAGATCCATGACTTTTGATAAACCCTTGACTGAAATCAATGAATGGGCCCTCCATGCTCTCTCCTGTATTAGAACTTTTGGCTCCTTAGTTGCTGAGTACTGGTCTAGTAACAAATAGCAGAACATTGAAAGCATTCACCCTAGCCTTTCTAAGCTCAAGATCCATCTGTCTTCGGTCTGGTTGAATAAAGAGGAAGACTCCCTGATTTGGAAACATGAACCTAAAGGTACTTTAACTGTTTCCTCTATGTATTGTATCCTTTCCCCCACCCCTTCAGGTAATCCTTACTAGTCTAAAGCCTGGATTAAGGGTCTTACCCCCAAGATTATTTTTTTCTTCTAGACCATCCTTCAAAATAAGATCCTAACCCTAGACAACCTAAAGGGTAGAGGCTTTTCCTTCCCTAATTGATGCGCTCTATGCCTTTAGGAGGAAAATTTTGTGTACCACCTTGCCATCCACTGTTCCTACTTAGCCTCATTCTGGGAAAGATTTCTTAAAAGTTTTTGCATTGATTGGGTGTTTCCTAACATTATCAGTGATCTATTTTCTTCCTGGAACTTATATTGGACTAACTCTTTTTTGAGATCTCTATGGCAGCTATCTCTTCCTCACATCCTGTGGGGACTATGGAAAGAAAGAAATAATCATATCTTTAGGGATGTCTCCCTCAATCAGGATATTGTGTTCCAGAAAATTCACAGGGCGATTGTAGAAAATATTGGGATCATGGAGGGTCCTTGTTTCTCGAACAACCCTCTGGATTCAAATATCTTAAGTGCATGGAATTTGAAGATTGCCGACAATTCTAACCCCAATCACAATGAAAGACTTGAAGCTAGATGGCAAACCCCCCCTTATGGTTGGTTCAAAGTTAATTTTGATGGTGTTGCAAAAGGTAACCCGGGTCCTTCAGGTTGTGGAGCTATTCTTAGAGATGACAAAGGAATTTGCAAGGAAATGGTTGTTGTCCCTATTGGAACCCAAACAAACCATAAAGCTGAAGCAATGGCAACTCTCCAAGGTATTCTTCTTGCTAAAAAATGGAATTGCCCCTACTTATAGATTGAAGGGGACTCAAACAATATCATAAAATGTCTTAAGGGGGTCTCAAATCCCTCATGGTCGATCAACAACATCATCAATATTGTGATAGACTTTATTAGCACTTTTGAAAAAGTTACATATCCTACATTTATCAGGAGGCCAATGGCTCTACTGACTGGGCTGCCAACGTGGTGGTTAACAAAGAGGAAATGTTTACGTGGATGGGAGAACAAGGACTCCCCAAAAATGTCAGGCAAATCATTTTTAATGATCGATATAGAAGCACTCCAAATATTTTTGATGGACAGGATAATAATGAAAAGGATTGATTGGAGTACTTCGAATCATTATAATAATGAGAGTCTCATTTATTATAATACCTATTTCATTAGTTCCCATGCTTTCTCGATAACTTTGATAGCTTCGACAAGCTTTCTAGTTAATTTGGCTCTAAACAGCGAGAACATGGGTGGTAACAGGTGGTGATACGAACCAAGCAGCTTCAAAGAATGGAAACAGAAGGAGGAGGTCTGGAGCATCCTGCAGAAGGGTGGTTTTTCGAAATTCATGGAGAGACTCCATGGACAGGATGGCACCAGTTTTTTTTGAAAAAACTGGAGAAAGGGTATGCTGAAAATGGGAGATTAGATTGTTGAAATTGATGAAGATCTTATTGCCCAAGCCACGGGCCTCAGAAGAGAAGGTTGCAACTTCTACAGAGATAGGAAAGTCAGCAAGGAGGCTATTGAGAGATATCCAAAAACCGAGAAGGAGAAAAAATGACTGGTAAAGATGAGAAAAATTTACTACCCTCCTAAGGATTTTGTCAAACCCTGGTGAGAGGTCCTCTTTGTTTTAATGCGCTACATTACATTAGATGGTAGGTTTACAAAAGTTTATGGTTACCATTTTGTCCTGCCAAATCATTTTAGGCACGATGAAAAGGTTAGTTTTCCTTATTTTTTGCTCTGCTCGATGAATGCCACTATTAAGACCTACAAAGATAACCCAATGGGGGATATTGCCATGCATCAAGGCCTAATGGTCCTTATTTATGACCATCTCAAGGCCAATCAAATAGCCCATATGCAGGCCTCTATAGAGACTAAGGAGGAGGGGTCTGACTCTTCCTTCTCACTGGAGGAGGAGTCTGACAGTGGCCCCTCAAGTGATTTTGAGGAGAGCATGGATGTTTCGGATTATGAAACTAGAAAGAAGAGGAAACACATCAAAGCATGACCTTCTTCCTCTAAGGGTAAAAATCCTAAAGGTAGAATCCCCCAGATTAGCCTTTCCTCAGAGGAGGAGGTCTCGGAAGACTCAGAGGAGGAGAACCCTCAAGGGTTGCTAAAAAAGAAGACAAAAGTCCACATCCAGACCAAAAATAAGCACAAATGGAAAGAGGAGAATGTTAAAGAGCTAGAGGTCTATAAGAAGGAAAGGACCTTGGAAGCCGAACAAAATTCGGAGAAGGTGACCATTGACGAGGCTCTTAGGGTTGCAACTACTTTTTGGGACACCCCAAAAAAGGAACAGGATATCCCTGATAAGGCTGATCCCCACCCTAACCCTCCTCTAGAGGGTATGCAAGGTTTCATGGATACTATGGAGTGGCTTATAACTAGTTACAAGAAAGCCGTGGACGATAAAAAAAAAAATCTACAACAGAATTCTGATTTTGGAAACCATCAACACTAGGGAAGGGAAGACCATGGCTAATTACATAGAGGACCTGAAAAATACCATTGCTAAAGCTGAAAACATAAGAGATGCCTTTAACCCCAAGTTTGAGAAAATAGAGAAAGATTTGCTGGAAAGGAAAAATCTTACTGGTGTTAATGACCAAACTATCTCAGATACTATCAGTAAAGTTGGCAAAATTGAGGAGTGTCTGAAGAGAATTGCTGAACAAAGTTTAAGGATCCTGAAGGTTTCTGCTAGCAACACTAACACTCTCATCAGCAAATTGGATGAAGAAAAGGAAATACTGGATATTGACCCGAACACTGAAGGAACAGGGGAAGCTCAAGGTCCCAGAACCCGTACCAGAGGCAAAAAGAAAGAAAAGAAACCTAACAAGGACTGGGAAGATCTCAAAGCTGTTGGGGCCACCTATGACCAGCTGGTGAAAAAGGCGGAGGACCTATTGAAGACTATAGCTGTGTATCGCCTTCCTTGTTTCTTTGCTGTTGTTTTTCTTTGTTGGCTTTTTTGCTAGTCATTTTGTATGCGGTTCTTAAGCACTAGACTTTTTGGTGTCTTATTTTAGTCTCCTTTGTTAAAGGTTTCGGGTCTTGAAAACCTGTTTTTCTAATTAACCCAGGGATATGCAACACACCATTAATCCTTTTTATTATACCATCAGAAAAATTGATTCTAACTTTACCTTGACCAACAATGTCTAAATGTGAATCATCACCCAAGTACACCTTACCTCCATTAACTTCTTCATATTCAGAAAACCAATCTCTATTAGAATTCATGTAAAAATATGCACTTAAGTCAATTAACCAGGCATCATTACCTGCATGAGTCGCCAAAGATGCAATGAATGCATCACCATCTTCCTTCTCAGACTCAAAATTAGAATCAAACCTTTTCTTTTTCTTCTTCTTTTCTTATTTGGAGTCCTTATCGATGTGATTTGGTTTACCACAATTCCAACAAATGACTTTGGACTTTCCAAGAGATTTTGATCTCCCTCTGGATTTGGACTTATCACGCTTCTGATTCTTCTTGCCTTTCTCCTTAGGTCTTCCAAAAATAGTTAGGGCTTCCTTTGAACTGATGGATACCTTCCTTTGCATCTCTTCACCAAGTAGGAAACCTGCCACATCTTTTGATTTAAAAACAACAAAAGTACTACTGATAGCCATAACAAGAGAATCCCATGAATTAGGCAAAGAACAAAGAAAGATCTGACATTTCTCCTCTTCGTCCATCTTAACGATGACACATACCAATTGAGCCACCAACATATTGAATGCTTCCAGGTGGTCTGCAATTCATCAACCCTCTTCCATCTTCAAGGAATACAATTTCTTTGTTTAATAAAGTTTTATTTAATAAAGATTTCACTTGATACATTTCACCAAGCTTATTCCATAGCTTTTTTGTAGAGTTTTCTTCATGGACATTGATCAGAATAGAGTCTACTAGGCACAATTTGATTAGACCATTGGATTTTCAATCCATAACATCATACTGATCCACTGTAGTAGAATCTAAGGGTGTTTGGACATTCGCATCAATAGCATCTCACTGATCTCAATCTATTAGCAGATCTTCCATCTTCAACTTCCACATCTCAAAATTCATTCCATTAAATTTCTCCACCTCTATTCTCCTTGACGAACTTGCCATCTAAAAATTCCTGTAACAAGATCAAAAAGTGTCTTCTGCACAAGCTCCCACTCAAATATGGATTAGTTCAAAAAACCAAAGGTGATCAGGCTCTGATACCACTTGTAAGGAAGTTAAGTAGTGGAACAACTTCCTAAACTAACCTTGAGAGGTAATGTAAATTTTTTACAAATCATCGCAATAGTTATAGAAAATAGAAATAGACATAATGACATTCAAACCATAACACAATGATTTACGTGGGGAAAACCCTTTCAGGAGAAAAAACCCACACTCCAAAAGCTACCCAATATATTCTTTGTTGGTATTATGGATGACTTCGTCATGTGTTGCATATGTTTTGTCATTGATGTCAACACTTGTCTTCTTGGAGGTTTACATTATGTTCACTAGTATGGTTAGTGGCCTATGCACAGTCACTGGTATGTGTTCACCAGCAGGTTATATTATTCACCGACAACAATGATGACTTGTTATCATCTGGAGATCATTTTGTTATGTCGAAGAGATGGATTGGAAGTTTGGATTTGGTGTTTTTCTTATTGGTCTAATCGGGTTGACATATTCATCTTTACCGACAGATAGGTCTAGGTTATGGACTGGTACTCCAGATTAGCACGACACGTTATGGAGATTGTTTATTGATTGGTTATTATGGTAAATGTATTGAGCCGACATGTTGTATCGCATCAAGACTTATTTGTAATTTATTTAATTGTAATATCTTTAGTGAGCCGACTTATACATTTGGTCTTAGGTTTTGTATAAATGATTATAAGATCTTATTGAAGATCGGGATAGGGTTATGGTATGAGTGTGTTCGAATATTGAAGAGCAAAAATAAGCAGATCCTTGTGCGAATCATGCAGACATTATTTGAAGGTTGAAAGAAGGTTATGAAGGTGTTTTGACACTCATGTTTAGAGCATAACCAATACTGAATCCAGCATTGGAGATGTTATTTTGAGCAGTACATTATCATTGGATTTAAGCATCCAATTGTGTAGTCAGTGTGACTCCTATTTTGTGATTGAGCAGTGAGCTCTAGGCAGTTGGCCTTTCTACATGTGTAGACCCCATTTGTATACACTTACTATCTGCAGTAGTATCATCTGATTGTGGGTAAGGTTTCCCACCATGGTTTTTCCCTTACCGGGTTTCCATGTCAAAATCTGTGTTATGTGTTGTGGATGTTGTTTCTCTTTATGTTTTATGCATTAAGTTAAACTAATACTACTATATCTGTTAATCTGTCTTACCGGCACTTAAGTTTGGCTTACCGACATTTAAGTTTAAGTAGGAATAATTTTCATTTGGATTACAATTTATTGATAACTGGTTCACAACTAATTCACTCCCCCCTCTTAGTTGTCCTTCTCGGGACCTAACATTATTCAGTAATCAAAAATAGATTACTATATACTTGCAGAGAAAGATCTTCCCAGAAGTACCACTAATCAGAGATTCAAAGGTAACTCAATAGCCATAAGACTCTTACACACAACCACTATCTCATGCACCCCATATGTAGGAGATACAATACAAGAAACTGTCAAACAACATTACAAAACCGTGGGCTGAAACCACCCAATAAAGTATAGCCGACCTTATCTCCAATATAGATGCCTTGTGACATGTTAAAAAACACATCAACATGTGTCCCTCCCTTTTACATCTCATTTATGTGTCTGATACAAATCATATTTCCTATTTCAGTAGAACAAATTGTCGGAGGCCATAACTTGCAAACTGTGTGTCCAATTGATGAGCCGTTTGAAGTGTCAGAAAGCTTGCAAAGTGCTATATTGCCTCATAAACTACTATGTTGTTTATGCCCCACTTTTTAGGGTATTTTAGAGGGTATAAAGTCCCCAAAATTAATTTTAAACCTTTAATCAAACCCCTCTAAAATAGAAACTTTAATATCTTCAAAACTAGTTGTGATCTTTTGATGAAACTTTACTGTCATGCTTATCTAACCAACCAGAAGCTTGTGGGAGAATTTCACAACATTTCGTGTTTAAATGAAAACTCACTATAAATAGTAACCTCATGTAAATGCAAGGTTGAGGCACCATTTTCCCAACATAATCCAAATGCATGAAACCAAAAACTTGTCTAATATGAATTGGATTAAATTGTGACCTTGTCTCTGATTAGATGAGGTGAAATGAGACCCTTGTAGGCTTATATGCATGAGACTAGCTACCGAGATAAATTCAGCTAAATTATTCATGCTTTTAGAATAGTCCTCTAAGCCTCCTAAATTATCTAAAGGATACAAAGGAGAGTTTAATTCACTTCCCAACATTCACATGTCAGCCTAGCCATTCAATAAAAGGGAAGATAGGGGGTTCCATAGAGAAACCATATGATATTTGACATTAGGGGCATATATATTAATAAGGTTCCAACTTTTTTCGTGTCTTCAAATTATGAATTTTGACAATTAGACTATTTTTAGAAGAATGGATTAGAGTTCTAGTGAAAGAGGTCAGGTACAAAGCAACAATGCCACCCAAATCTCCCTCTACATCACTAACTAGGAACTTAGCCGAAGGTGAATAATGTTTCATAATATTCCAGAATACCTCTAATTTTATTTTTGTCTCTTGAAACAATAGGATATCAATCCTATCTTCAAGTAACAAGAACTTGAGCATATGCTTCTTTATTGGGCTATTTAAGCCCCTCATATTCCATGACAATATCTTCATCCAATATCCACAACAGAAGGAACTACTCATCCTTGAGAAACCCAAAGGAACCCCTCATCAAAAGGGTTTGACATCTCATTTCTTCTTCTTTGATTTTGAGAGGTCATCAAGGGTCCTCTGCTTTCCACTAGCAATATCTCTCACAACATTCCTACTTCTTGTGTTGCTATGAGAAGGTCTTCTAAGGTTTGCTTTGCCTCCTACAACAACCTTCTTTTTATTCTTATTTTTTTCTCCAGTTTGCATCCATTCCATATTTGAGTCTTCTTCATCCAAGAAATTTTTTGATTTACTTCGGGGAGGTTGAAGAAAACCCTAGAAGGTAGAGGTTATCTTTTAGATTCATAAACCCTGTCTCAACTTTTCCATTAACAAAACTTGAAACTCTATCTGAGTCAATATTCTCTATATTATGTGGGCTTGAGACCTTCTCCTTAACCAACTTCTCATTAGGTGTAAAAGGAACAAATCCTCCCCTCACCTCATATATCTTGGTCTAAGGCAACTCACCAAGAGTTTGGAAGAAATAATCACATCAGTTCGACCCAACAGCAAGAGGAGCTAGATCAACCACCAAATTACAAATACATTACCATTATTCATAGTAGTAAACAACAAAACTTGCCTATGAATGCAACCAGAACCTAGCTGAGACTCCGAGTGATCAATGGTTTGGTCACCTATCCCATAAGAGGATGTTGTCATATCATCTAATTGCTTCTTCTTATCCTCTTTGTGTCTTTTTTCTACCTCCTTCGCCGATGAGATCACATGGCTTTTTAATCCCTCCATAGCTAGAATCTTTGCATTAATAGATCCTTTGTTGAAGTTGTTAGACAAAGAGAGAGGATTGTCAAAGGCAAATTGCTTCCTCCCTAATCGTTTTTTGCATTTATTGCTGAAATGCCCATATTTTTTACAGTTTTGATAGAAGGCCTTTGCATTATCACATTCAATAGGTTGGACCAAAGAACCACAAAGAGAGTGAAGAGTAACTTGGATGGGAAGAATAGAGTTGATAGCCACATTAACACAAACTCTAGCAAAGAGGAGCCTAGATTTGGTTCCACTAGAAACTTACCAAATGATTCGAAAACCCCCTTAAACACACCAAGGTTCCAATATTCTAGTGACAAACCAAGTAGGAAAATCTAGGTAGGTGCTACCTCCCCAAGATCCTTCCTAGGGTCCAGCCCCGGTTTCCATTTACACAGGGAAAGGAAGTTTTGAAAGTTGCTTCCATAGGTCCAAGGACCTTCCATAAGAACCTTAACTAGATCTTCCTGATTGACAAAGCTAAACAAGAACAACCCATTTACCATAACAATTATAGAAAAACTGTTTTTTAACTTCCAATTGCTTTCAACCCATTTCCTATCCTAATCAATATTAGGTCAGAAAGCTAGGAACTTACCAGCTAGAGAGAGGCTAGAATCAGTAATAGCAATGTTCAACAACACATTAAGAACCTCTACTGATTGGCCTTGGACTTTGCACGCCACCAAAGGGTCAGGCTGTGCAAGATCCTTTCCCATTTTAGGGGAATTTTCCCCTAGCAATTTTTCCACAAAGCTTGCAGGTTCCTCATTGACAAAATAAGAATCGAGATTGTACTAAGGCGAGGACGATTGAGGTACATCTGAAACAACCTCGACTTGAGAGTCAACCTTCTAACTCATAGTAGCAGAAACCATAGGGGCCACATGGCTATGGGGCCTAGGAGGTAGGGACATCTGTAGGGAGGACCCCTCAACCATTCCCACCAAGAAACAACATAGAGTAGAGGAATAGGCACTTAGCTTGGCTCAAACCCTATAAGAGAAATTTTTTGACCTAATGAACATTTTTATCAAACACAAAAAAAAAATTAACATTAAATTAAAATTTATGCATAGGCATGGTATTTGATCAATTTTTATCATTGTTAAAATCTATCAAGACTATGCTATTAATTGCAGACAAGTTAAATGCCACAATTTTTCTTTTCCATCTTATGTAAGATCAACATTGTTGTACTCGACATGCTAATTATATTTGGTGGGCATTGATGGGCATACGTGGACATCATTATTGAGTTATAAAATATCTATATTTGGATATACACCACTACACACCAGACTATGATCTCACAATCTCAACCAAACAAAAGATAAATGAGAAAATAATAGAATTGATATACATTCAATTCGATGTTGAAATTGTATATTTTCCATGGTAGAAGTATCAACATTTTCATGTTAAACCATCCATTGTACCTATACCAAATTGTGTAGTGCATTTACACAAAATAAAGTAGTCAATTACATGAAAATTCGAGAAATATTTTAATAATTGAATTTGGTGTTTTTTTTTTGGAAAAAATAATTTTTTCACTTATTGTAACCAATAGGGAGAAAGAAAAATGGGAGGAAATAATCATTTAAACATAGACTATACAATATTTGTCCAAATTTTTTAATTTTATGTAATGATTGGTTA
This sequence comes from Cryptomeria japonica, assembly GCF_030272615.1. Lineage (NCBI taxonomy): Eukaryota > Viridiplantae > Streptophyta > Pinopsida > Cupressales > Cupressaceae > Cryptomeria > Cryptomeria japonica. The sequence goes on from NC_081413.1 coordinate 265,490,143, forward strand.
AACTAATTAAAGAATGAAATTGAATGAATGCAATAGTATCTTGCCCTAGTAGGAACTAATAATAGTTGGGCACTTGATATTCTCTAAGTTGTCATTTTCTTTTGTTCAATAATCATTACAAATATCTTATCCCCAAGTGATGTATTTATGAAGATTTTTTTTCTTTTATTGCAATTTAATGGCAATGTCAATACAATATGCATTAATTGTTATGTTGACATTTGATAGAGATTGAGCAATGTATTGCCCAATGTGCATATAATTATAATGACTATTTTTTCTTGCGTTTTTTTGCCCATTCTTTTAAATGCTTTCATTATTGACGAATATGCTTTTGTCATATATGAAGTATATTATAAATCTTGCTATATATGCAATTAGAATGAATTGTGCATTTTTATTTGCACCCCACACTTTTTATATTTTTAACAAAATTATTGTTTCATGTTTCTGAAGATTTTTTTTATAAGAAAATTAGTAGTTATTTTAATATCAATTGTATTATTTCTATATATAAATTTGTGGTTAGATTCAATTTGGATAAAAAATATTCATAAGCTATATTAGTGTATTAATTTATTTCTATATATCATAAGTGACCATTTTTTTCAATATGATTTGCATTCTCCTTAGGGTGTGTGAGTGATTGTAGTATTTTTGTTCTATTTGTGGGAAGTATAAGAAAAATGTATTTGTAAAAATTGCATGCTTTTTCTTTTTTACAACTTTTTTACAACTTTTTGTATGGTGATACACATGGAGTATAGATAATATAATCAGATATTTGTTTTATAGGTTATGATGTTGTAAAAAAATATTGTAACTTGAACATTAAATTACTATGGCCATAAAATAGAGCATTTTTTTATCCATAACACAACATGGTTATATACATTTCCCCTATTTTGAAACTCTCATTTAAAGTAGTTTTGTAATGCTTCCTTGAATAATTTGTCACCCTAAGAAATCAATTATTTTGAGCATCACATAATTCTAATAATGAGTGCAAGTCACATTATATTTTCTAAACAATTAATATTGTTGTCTTCTACTATCATTCCATGCTTCTTTTTTTTTGTACTTATATAACAAATCCCACAATGTTTTAATTAATGTGTATCATACAAAATGTTGGACATATTCTAATTTTATGTATGTATGCATATGATTTGGATTTTAGATTATAATCAAGATTTGATTTGTATTTTATATCTTTTTCTAATAGTTTACATTCTTGTAGTTGACCTCTTCTAATTTGTATTCACATGCTTGTAAATACTTGGTTTATTATTATTCTAATTGATTTGAAAAATAGGTTATGTCTTCTGCTTTCTGGACTTGTGACTACTATGCAATAACTCTTGATTTACAATTTTGCAATATTTGATTTTTTTCCTATTTTCTCATTGTATGGATCTCCATGATAAACTATTGGGAAGTTCATCTCTTTCGTGTATTTGTTCTTAAAAATTCGAAGTGGTTTTTTTCCTTTAAGCGGAGTGATTTTAATAATCTTGTCATCTATATCATGCATACATCTAGAGTATGTAAATGCATGCACTAAAGTATCACCTCAACTTTCATCTTTCTATCACTTTCTATTTCAATGTCAAAAGATAACTCATTGATTTCATAAGTACAATTAGTATTGCTATGCATAATATTCCTTTTTTGTCTATTTGAATATTTTTTAATGTACAGTTGTCTTGTACAAAAAATATTTAAGAGATTTTATGACAATGCTTACACACAACCTTGTCTAATTGATATGCATTTTAGTATTCTTTTTTCATTTTCAAATAAACTGCAATTTTTGTTGTTTCATTAATGCATGTTGACAAAACTTTCCGCACAATGCTTATGTTGCTAGGAACATTGATTATTGGTCTCATAAAACCCATTTGAAGGTTGTACAAGTGCAACTTGAAGTGACATGAATCTCTCTTCTAAATGGTAAGCATTTTTGTATGTGGGAGCAAACTATTTCATCTAATATGTATTGATATTGTAAAATAAATATTTTTTTTTAAAACAATTCAAAAAACTCTTTTACAATTTTACATGATTTATTTTTTAATGATCAATAATTATTTATTAGATTTATATACACTTGCTCATCATCTTTAATTACGATCTATGTATTCTAACCAAAATGTACTTTTTCACATATGCCTTAGAATGAAGTGTTAATTTGATTTGTATATATCCATAATGCTTTGCTTTCTTTGGCTTATAACATCTCTTTGGATTAATAGCTAACAAATCTATTTTTCACTTGAAAAATAAGGTTATGCAATGTTTTTGATCTTATTGTACTAGTTTGATCTATTGCAGAAAATACATGGGTGGTTAAGAGAATAATTGAGAAGTGTTCTTGTGAGGTAGGGCCATTGGTGGAATGATGGGTGCCTATGAGAAATAGAGAAGCTACAGCTTTCATAGCATCAAGGCATTTGATTCTGGGCCCCTCATTCGCTAGCATTGGCAGACAGTATCTGATAGCTTGGCCCAATGCTCTAAACATCGATCTGACCCAACTAGATGCCTGCAATAAGAGAGTGAGCAGAAGCCAGCATATTCATTATTACCATCTATTGGGAAGTAACAATTGGGCTACTTCCCAATCAAATCAACAATACCATTCATTCCGACCAAGATTTGCTTCATTCATTGCATTCATTTCTGATATATATGATAGCTCACTACAACTACTATGCTCTACATGTAGAATAGGATATGATGGGATAGGATAGGATACAATAGGAGATAGGATGGCCTCCAGCCAGATATCGGCTTATGACAATCAGTCGATCTAACCCTCCGTATGGATAGGAATCTCCCACCAACTGGATTGATAGGATGGCAGATGATCAACTCAATCCATAATTCTGTCACATGCTATTGATCCATTTTTCTTAGTATGGTACACATTAAGTATGTTGCAAGCTACTGATGATGCCAATTCAATAATGTAATATTGTCAATTGGCAATGTTTTGTATGGTAATGTATGCATGTAATATTTCTAAACAATTTTTTGTATTGTACTCACCACATATAAATGGATTACATTTGCAGATAATATTTTACAAATAGTATGTTAGTTTTGGTAATAAAGAGTTTTTTTCTTGGGGAGTACAATAGCATTTCATAGCGGCTCAAAAGAAGGTTATTATCATGAAATACAAATGAATTTGCATTAAATATATATGTTTCTTTTTCCTGGTCAAGAATTAAAGTGCAAGATCTCTGAAGTCATTTGAATAACTATTGTATGCAAATACATCACCCTACAATCCTCTCTTAGTACTATGCAAGTCTATTTTGACAAAAAAAAAAAAATGATAAAAAAAATCATGTTTTCCTAATGCAGATATCTATGTTCTCAAATTTCATGCATTTTATAGAAAATGGTCTAGAATCAAATCATAATTATGACTCTAATGCAACTTATATGGCCTCTTTTAAAGTTGGTAAGAAAGTGATCTACAAGTATGTTTTGTTCAATAGATGCATATTAGAAGTCTAATAACACTTGAAATGTGCCATATAAACAATCCCCTAATCTAAAGTGAAAATATTCTAGCACAGTTAAATATTTGTTAGTTAACATTTGTTCAATACTAGTATATATGTGCCTTCTCTCTTTACCTTATAGCTTTGTACGCCTACATTTTGTGCCTCTATTACATGCAAATTATGATTTGAAATGATTTTATAATTTGAAAGAGTTTAATACAACTAGATCATATATGTATATGTATAATTGTGTTTGAATGATTTTGTATATATAGTTTTGATATAATTATAATAAACTAGTAAATTCCTTTAGGTTTGATAGTTATTGAATATTCATATAGAGCAAGTGCACCAAGATGGAGGACAAAAAAGATGCCAATTTTTTTTGGCCACCATTAGGCTATTTGGCATGTGCCAAATAGAAAACCCCAAAATCGTGCCCTTTCACTCATTTTTCTACTGTACCTCACGTTTTAACCTAGTTTTTTGCTTCGTAGAGTGCGCTCAACAAAAGAAGAAGACATTTTCCCTCTTCGAGGTGTGAGATCTATTACAGATATATGCTTTGTTGTCATTAATGTCAAATAGTGTGGTTCGATTGGCTTGTGGTTCGAACATCAACAAAGTTAAGCTACAGTGTTGGAGTATTTGCAATTATGTTTTTGGACCTAAGGTTACTCTGATTGGTTCCTTGGTTTGGATGTGGATAGGTTGTGTTGGCAATTGATCCGATTGATATCAACTTGATTTTTATGGAGAGGACAGTTGGAAGCTTAATCTTTGTGGTTCAGTTGTTTCCTGTTTTGCTTCAGACTTTTAGAATTGTGAAATGATGTGATTGGTACATATGATTGGGTTATGTTATCAGAGTTAGATGTAACTGTAGACGTATAAAAATGACCACATTCCTAAATGAATATTTTTATGTTCATTTCTCTATTTAATTAAATCCAATTTAATTAAACTATCCACATTCCTCTATTTAATTAAATAAATTATTCAATTTATTTGAATTAAATTCACTATACCATTTAATGAATAAATCATTTTATTCAATTAAATCCCCCCTATCCACTTTTAATTAAATTCAAATTTAATTAAATAAGTTATCCCAAATTGAATAAATCTAATTTATTTAATTTCTCCAAATTACAACCAAATTGAATGAAAATCATTTAATTCAATTAAATCCTATTATCCCTCCATCCACTTGCAAAATCCCAAACCCCTTTCTAATCCCTTCTAGAATCTTCTAATTGCTTCTAATTAACCTAACCCTCCTCTAAACTTTGTCACATCCCTAAGCAAAGGGAAGTCACTTCTCAAAAACCTTAAAGTCTTTGATAACCATTGAAGGTTTTCAACCTTCAACCACTAAAACCCTTAAAGTCTTTGAAAACCATTAAAGGCTTCCAATCTTCAATCACTTAATCCCCAAAGTCTCCAATAACCATTAATGGTTAATTCAAACCTTCCCACATGGTTAAAACATTTGTTTTGACTCAACCTCTATCCAACCCAAGGGTCTCATCAGGCCTTTAATGCTTTGACCATGATTATCTCTTAATCATTTGCACAAAGGTTTATCCTTGGATTAACTCCTAATCCAGTGGGTAATCCTAACTTAGACTTGACCCTTAGCCTTTAGATAACCATGAGGTCTTCTCAGGCCTTTAATGCCTCCAACCTCTTCTCTCAACCCAATCCTATGTTGACACTTGTCACCATTTCATTGGTACAAATTGTGCACATGGATCCCCAACTTTCAAACCTGGCCCTTGATTAAACCTTTCAATCCTGACCATCCATTGCCCTGTTTTTGCTATAAATAGAGCCCTCATTCCTCCATTCTAAACAATCATCTTTCAAATTTGAAGCATTATACTTATGCTCAAATACTTTCAAGCTTTTTCATCATCTTTATGCTCTTCATTTAGCCTCTTTTAGATCAAATATGCATGCTTAGATTACTTTCTTTATCATTTTAGTTCAATCATAGACTAAATATAGTATGCTAGGATAGTATTCATACTAATCTTGTCATCTTATAGTTAGATTATTGCATTTTAGCATCATACATAGCTTACAACACATCTCATACTAAAATCAATCAAAAGCATCTCTCGTTCTCATATTTGCCATCCCTGAACCATTTTGCTCAGTGATCTGAGAGCAAAAACGTTGGTTTGAGGGACATTGTGAGATAGAGAACCATGGGACCCTCCTTGGGAAGCTGAGTAACACTACGTTACTCCATAGCTTGCATCAAGAAGTTCTGTGTGTGTGTGTGGACTAGTATTAGTAATATTTTCACATATTTAGTTTTATTCGCCCACTTTTCCTGCATACAGTAACATATAATTTTGGTCTGGTGATTGCATGCAAAGTATTCTTTTGATCCAGTGTTGCACGTTTGATTTGGTTTGGTCCAGATTATGTTCTATGCATTTCATATTTTGGTCCACTTTTATTTCTTGGGTTGGAAATGTGCTTACACGTTACAATCTTTCTTTTGGCTGAATTATTGAGGATGTTTTGTTTTGGTTTGGTATATATGTGATGATTTTTTGAAAAGAAAAGTAGGTGTGATATGTGAGTGTGGAATTCAGTAGTGAGTGTGTGTGACTTGATGTGAGGGTATTGATGTGATCAGATTTATTGTATCAGAAGGGTTTGTGGTGTAGAGGTGTCAATTGATATAGAAGCACTGATCTGGAGATTTGGTGGTTCGAATATTTGAGTAAGGTTTGAATTTGTGCTATAACAAAGTCTATAATCAACATACTGAGATGCCTGTGTTCATGCACTTCTTACTCTAAAAGTTATATTTTTGTATCTCAAGCCCTGTTGCATTTAGCTTCAATGTGCAAGTCCCTTTTTGTATCTTTCCCCAAGAGCAATTAGCCTTATTTTGCAAGTTCAAAGAAATGAGCTCCCTTTTGTAAAACATTTCTATATAGTGGATTGATTCTGTGAATTGGCGCTCACCGTATTTTTTCCCAGTTTGGGTTTTCCACATATAAAATATTGTTCAAGTGTGAATGTTTTATCATTTAATACTCTTTAATTTAAATTTTTGGAATAATCTTGTTGATGTAAGATTGGACTCTAAAATTTTATTCTATGCTAATTCACCCCCCGACCCTCTTAGCATCTGGTGTGTGTTCAACAAGGTCTTCACCAAAATGTTGGCACAACATCGAGGAGGTCAAAGAGGTATGCATTTCTGATTTCTTAGTGTCAAATTTTGATTAAATTAGATTTTTAAATTAAAATTTGTTTTAATTTTTAGGAATTGAGAATCCATATGAAAATATTGAAAACCCATTGTCACCTCCTTGTCAAGACTCTTCCAAAGAAGAAGCACATCAAACACCTACTTCAATTTATAAACATCCCCCAAGCACACAAGAAAACATACTAGGGCAGATTGAAAATTAAAAAAATAACTTGAAGAGTTGATCACTAGGCTTAGAGATCCCGGGGTATGTGCACCAAGATGATGTGGTAGCAAACGGGGGTCTTAAGATGCCACTTTTATTCTGAAATCAACACAGTCTAAACATCGACGACAAATTGAACATAATTACACTCTGAATTTGAAGATGCAACAAGAAAAAGAGTCATAGTGCTCCAAGTCTACTTTCTAAAGTACTGGTTTTTTTAAAGATGGTGGAGATTAAGGGTTTTAAAAAGGGGGGCCACAAAAAGTGGTCTTGTTTTTATGCAAAAAAATATAACATACCGTTTGTTGTGGCCTCCCTAAAATGTTAACTTTTTTTAAAGAATTTTTTGGCTAATTTTTTAATGAGTATATGATTTTTACTAATTGTGGACACATCCTAAAAAACAAAAAATTGATTGTGCTCCCCCCTAAAATCATTGAAAACTAATAAAAAAAATAAAAATTCAAGGTGTGTAGAATGGAGTCTAGTTTCTAAAAATTATGTAAGTTTTTCCATAATCTGATGGATGTGTAAAAAACTATACCCAAAATAGTACATGTTGGTTTTTGAAAAAAAATAGACACACTAACAAAATAAATTAAATATGAAAGTTTTAACAAAATCAAAATGTGAAACAAATTGCATGGTTGGATAACTAAGAGAGAGCTTAAGGCCACTATGGTGTTTTTTTCAATTTGTGTTGAAACACATGCAAACCTGATGGATATCATGACCAAAAATATGTGATTTTTTTTTATTCTTCTGATAAAAATATGTCTCGGGCTTGAAATGGTCATCCAATCCTTTGGGTTGGATGCCCAAGTACAATCCAACCCAAAGGATTGGTGTATTCCAATGCAAACAATTTGGCGAGTGTCGAATATGGTGTGCGCCAAATTTGGTGCACACCAAGTATTCTACATTGGGAATGATTGTGAATGGGCAAATGTTCCAGTTTCGACATAGGTTAAACCCAATCCTTGAAGAAGAATATTGTATATGGTGAAAATGGATAACAACAATGATGAAAGACTAAATGAATTCAACCACAAAACCCTAGCCTAACAACAACAAAGATCCACCATAACATATGAAGATTACCTAAGACAATGCAAATCAAATGAAATCACAAAGATTATACCATCATGTGTACAATAGGGTTTTGATCTCCATTCTTCCTATCTCCATTGATCTTGCTTGATATATTTGCTCTCAAACTTTATGTGCACAAGAGCTCAACAAAGAACGAAATGTGGTTGCAAGTAGGATCTCATATGAAAAGCGTAGTGTAGTCAAATGCATAGATTGATTAGCTAGTTAGGGTTTGATAATGAAGGAAGCATCTCCTTATATAGAAGACACTATATGAAATGGAGGGATAAGATTGAGAGGTCTAAAAGAGGTCAGCTATGATTAGAGGGTAAGTAGAGGAAATAATAAAATAATAAGAGGGTAGGTAGTGTAGGAATTAAGAGATGAATGACATGTGTCATGGGTAGAAAAGGCTAATGAATTAATTAAATAAAGTTTTATTTAATTAATAGAGGAAGTGGGATCAATTAAATAAATAAGATATTTATTTAATTTAGGAAAATGGGAATTTAAATAAATAAATGTATTTATTTAAATGAGAAATAAGGCTAGAAGAAGATAAATGAATTAATTAAATAAATAAAGATTTATTTAATTAATAGAAGAATTAGGCTAAAGTAATTAAATAAATAAAGATATTTATTTAATCAGACATGACAATTTTAGGTGTCTACATTTTGCCCCTCTTTGAGACAATGCAGCTTGTTGCATTGTTTCAAAGAAGATAATATGAACTGATACAAAGTTGCCCCAAGATGGGAATGATATGCCCCCTTGAGAGATTGGATGAAAATGTCTAGAAAGATCGTAGACAATCTCTCGATAAGAAAGAAAGGCTAGAATGGACGGATCGGATAGGATAGAGTGACAAAGTCATGGGATAACGAAGACTGACTCAGGAGATGAGGGCTAGGGCTAGGGAAGTCTATAAAATAGATCATGAGGGAAATACATCCTCATTGTCATCCACACACCTAAGAAATCAGAGTGTAGAGCGAGAATAGAGCAGCAACAGTCAGTAGCGATGGCATTGGTTCACAGATTCGATTGCGTTCGCCGATTTCAGAGGTCAGCAGATGCAGGAGAGCCAGTAAGTACCACAAAACCTCTTTGTACTTTGTTGCAATAAATGTTGTCATTAATGCATGCTAGATAGCGCATTTAATGCATGTTAGAATAATGTCCAAAAAATGTCAAAATGTCAAGGCACGTTTGTGTTGGTGCTAGGCGCGTCTACGCTGGCTAGGTGCGTCTATGTTGGTGCCAGGCGTGTCTACGCTGGCTAGGCGCGTCTGTGCCAAATGCGAGTGCATCTACGTTGTTCAGGCGCGTTTGTGAAATATGGGCACGCTTGTGCAGGACAGGCGCATCTGTGTAGAGCATAGGCACGTCTGTGTATTTCAGGTGCGTCTGTGCAGAGCAAGCGCATTTATGCAGTCTATAAGTGCGTTTATGTCATGAAGGCGTGTTTATGTCTTCAAGGTCAAATCGACAATTCTGTGATGAACATACGCTGTCGATTGGATAAGCTGCTGAGAGGATACACTCAAGCAGGTCCTCTAGGGAAGACTAGGATAGCAGATAGGGCTAGGTTTGACAATTTTGTGATAGGACATACGTTGCCAATTAGTAAACTACTCAAGAGGATTCACTCAAGCAGAGGCCCTAGGATAGGATAGATCAAGGCACTTTGTGATGAACGGGGAGTACCAAGACAAAGTACTTTGTGATGAACAGGGAGTACTAATATGAGCAGCACTTTGTGATAAACAGTGAGTGCAAATATGAGCAGCACTTTGTGATGAACAGGGAGTGCAAATATGAGTAGCACTTTGTGATGAACAGGGAGTGCAAAACACGTAGTACTTTGTGATGAACAAGGAGTACCACTAGGATAAATAGCAACACTTTGTGATGAACAGTGAATGTCACTAGGATAGAATACCATATGCACTTAGATAAGAAGTAGCATTTTGTGATGAACAGTGAATGCCACTATGACTGACATGATTGATTTGCTTGACTACAGGAGTCTTTGCCTATGCTAAAGTCACGGGAGAGATTCCCGTCGACTCAGAGGTTGCGACCAGAGTTGACGTTCGAGGACAGAGCTGCCATTGAGTTTATGGGCCTGTGATATATTATGTATGTGCCTGAGTTTCGAGCAAACATGGGGTTGCTGATTGTGCTGGCTGAGAGATGGCACTTAGAGACATGTACGTTCCATTTGCCGATGGGTGAGATGACAGTCACCTTGGAGGATGTTTACAGGATACTGTGGGTACCGATCGATGGGGAATTGATACCCTATGATCGAGAGGGAGATAGGGAGGCCTTGAGACGAGTGTTTTAGGATCTCGGCCTAGAGATGAGAGTTGGACACGTGGCATGGGACACAATGATAGCGACAGGACTGGCACTACTAGCAGTGCTAGGAGGAGTGATCAGTGGGTTCCTATGTCCAGACAGGGTAACATGAGGGTTGGCTGTGGGCTGGGGGAGCACCTTGGAGACTCTAGTCACACAGCACACCAGATATGCCTGGGGACCATGTGTGCTGGCACACTTGTACTATGAGTTGCATCAGTTTGTATATCATGGATCTGTAGGATTGGGCTGTGGAGTTACATTGCTGTAGGTATGGGCCTATGAGCATCTACCACTTACCCAATCGATACACTTCAGGGGTAGGGGTCATGGACGCAGTTTTGTACATTTATATGATATGATTACATCACAGCCACGGATTGGCAGGTTGGAGCATTGGCGTCAAGTCCTGGATGAGATCGTCACTGTGATATGGAGGTCGTACCTTGGGTGCAAGCAGTGGGAGGAGGATGCAGTGGATCTACCTTATACTTTCTAGAGTAGATATCTGATTGGGTGGACGCCCTATGTATTGGAGAGACAGCTGATTGACAGGGTATGCAGGCAGTTTGGCCATATTCAGCGGATGCCACGAGGTTCCAGGATGTATGCACGGACAGTCAGGGATCAGGCACACTTTGGACCATTGTTGTTGTATGATCAGGCCGTGATGCAGCTGGTAGAGATGGTTCCCTTGCTGTGGGATATGTGGCCAGATATTGAGGATGCAGGCATGGATGCAGAGTACACAGCATATTGGGCTGAGCATCCCTTTCCATGACTGACAGACCCAAGGGAGGCGATAGATGGAGATGGTGGGGGGGATGGAGATGATGATGGAGATGGTGGGGGGATAGGTTGAGGAGGAGGTGGGGTGTAGTTGGAGAGAGGAGGGTGGCTCCACGGAGAGAGGGTGGGGAGGAGAGACAGGCTCGGGTGGTGAGGGGTCGCGATGGATTGCCACTATAGGTGCCAGTAGCACAAGGTCCTAGACAGGTGCAGGGACAGGGGCAGAGGCAGGTACAGGTATAGGCACAGGTACTAGTATAGGGAGAGCCATAGGAAGAGCCACAGGCAGAGGCATAGGGGGTCGAGGAGGAGGAGGATGAGTTTCTTGAGCTGAGGGAGATCTACCAGGGATAGGCATATGAGATTCAGGACCTAGAGAGAGAGACAACTAGGCTCAGGAGGCGACTAAGGGAGACAGAGCATGAGTGGGGTCAGGCTATCCAGCACTGTACTAAGGCTGAGACAGCGTTGAGGGCTGGGAGGCAGGCGGTAGAGGATAGAGGGGCTGGATATGCCTATGTTCTACATGCAGGGAAGGGGATAGGTTACTGGCGAGGCCTATATTACGGGGCAATGCCACTAGAGCAGCGGGCAAGGAGCTTCCGCAGACCATCATGGATAGTGATAGCTACGAGAGGGAGCCAGTGGAGATAGGCATCTAGTGGTGGGGTTATGGGTCCTCCACCACCACCAGATAGAGGGGACGGGAGGGATGATCCTGGGGCGGGTCCTTCTAGGGCTCAGACTCTGTCGAGGCTAGGCAACTCCGAGGGAGGGAGTTCATCATAGTCGTAGAGGGATCCCTATGTATCAGTGTGTTGTACCATTTTGTATTATGATGTAGACACCTTTGGGTGATTTTGTAGCCATATGATTTTGACATCATTGTATCATGACACTTTATATATATGAGATGATTCATCTTTGCGGCAGCTATATGCATGTGTACCTATGTGATGAGATGTCTCATGATGTATGTTTCTATGTGATGGATTATGATATGGATGTAAATATGTACATAATGAAATGCAATATTTTTGTTCTTTTATGTTTTATATGTTATGCCAATGCAAATGTGAATGTATGAAGTGTGGATGAATATGATAATGCAAATGTCTATATACATGATGAGAATGTGAAATGTGCTAACATGTGTTGTGTGCAGGATGTGATGCAATTGTGATATCTATATGTATGTATGAAATGCTTAATATGTGGTAATGCAGGTGCAACTACATGAAATGCAAATGTTTTTGGTGTGTCATTATACTCAGTCATGTGATAGCGGGCTACACGGACTCAAGAAGGATGATGAAGGTCAATCAAGAAGGGGGGATGGAAGATAGAAGATATGAAAGTGAAAGAGCTTCTTGTGCATTATCATCATTGAGCTTTATTATGGCAAGTAGGTTATGACAATCAAGGCATATGTTCAACCCAGAAAGTCATTGTAACTATTTGCATGGAGATAAGACAGTCACAAACAAGGAATGCCCCAGTTCATACTAGACTCTTAGTGTCCTCATATCCTTGGACAAGTCATAGCATTACTAAGGGACAATCCACAGACAACAAAGAAAAATAGGTGATGATACCCCATCCTCGCCTTTCTAGTCAAAGACATCCTGGAGATAGAATCCCTAGTCAAAGACATCCCAGAAAAGCTAAAAGACATGTCACCAAAAAGATAAAATCAAAAGAAAACCAAGACTCAACACCAACATCCACTGTAGTCCTCAATTTTAGTGTCTCTTGTCACTTGTATAAGTCTTATTTGATTGTGGTCACAATGTTTACTTTCACAAAAAGGATAGATCGCACTGAACCATAATGTTGTCTGAGTCTGTTGAAAGATTTGATTTGTTGAAGCCCATTGTTGTTGTTGTGTCTCATCTGAAACTGACTAAATCCATGCAACTGATACTTTATTGCGGAGAAGATGGAACTTTATTGTGGATTTGCGATGCAGATGTTGCTTTATTGCGGATTGTGCGTGTATAGACTGAAGAAAACTGGAAGAAACTATATTCCTCGAAACATGTGATGCTCTCAGTTCCACACCCATCACTAGACGTAGGATCAGCCTTAGCCACAGATAGGAGCTGATTTATTATGGATGAAAAGGGATGAAAAAGAATGTTTATTATGAATGGTGAACCAATCTTGGGTAGATCAATAACAAGCCATGATGGGAATGTGTAAGGTTTATTGTGGATGGATAGGTTGTGAGTGTGTGCAAAGTGAAAGGATGAAATGGAATCCTGAAGGAGGGAGGAGCAATGTCTCTATGCATGGCGCTAGTGACCCAGTTTTCACCATGGTACTTGCCCAGGGCACCACCGAAGTGGTTTTCACTGTTGGATGAAATGTTTTTTCTTTACTTTTTTTGATTTTTTTGTTGTCACAAGGCGCCTGTTTGCCAGGTTTTCACCAAGTAACGATTTTTATGTTTTATGATTTTTTTGTATTTTTGAATTAGGATAATCTGAAGAGCTATGTGTAAAACCTGCAAAGGTGCATGTTGTTGATAGGATCCTCTAAATGTTCACCCTCTGTGGTTGAGAGCTGATATGCCCCAGATCCATATGCTGCTGTAATGATGTAAGGACCAAGCCAGCTTGGTTCGAACTTTCCCTTCTTCTCTCTGTCTTGCTGATTTTTGGGGTTTTCTCTAAGAACCAAATCACCTACCTCAAATGTGTGAGGCTTGACTTTGTGATTGTAGCTACGACTCATTCGTTGTTGATAAGCCTTGAGATGATTAAAAGCAGTTTGTCTTCGTTCATCCAATAGTTCAAGTTCTTGTAAGCGGGAGACCCTATAGTCTTCATCACTGATAATGTTTTGCAAAGAGACTCATAAAGAGGGTAGCTTGACCTCAATAGGCAAGATAGCTTCAGTGTCGTAAACAAGTGAATAGGGTGTAGCTCCTGTAGGTGTGCGGACACTTGTGCAGTAGGCCCAAAGTGCAGGATTAAGTTGGATATGCCAATTATGGCCAGCATCGTCGACTGTCTTTTTTAAGATTTTAAGGATTGTTTTATTAGACGCCACAGCTTGACCATTACCTTGGGGGTAATATGGTGTGGAGAAACAATGGGAAATATGGAAGCGGTCACAGAGTTCACGAACATCCTGATTTTTGAAGGGACGCCTGTTATCGGTGATAATGGAAACAAGAATACCGTATCAACAAATGATATAGTTGAGAATGAATGTAGCAATTTGTTTTCCAGTGACTTGCATGAGAGGCACGGCTTCGATCCATTTTGTGAAATACTCTGTGGCAGTGATAATGAATTTATGACCATTGGAAGGAGGGTGAATCTTGCCTATGAGATCGAGTCCCCACTGACAAAAGGGCCAAGGAGTTGCAATTGGTTGAAGTTCTTGTGCTGGCGCATGGATGAGGTCTCCATGAAGTTGACATTGGTTACATTTCCTGACAAATTGATATGAGTTTTTTTCCATACTGGGCCAGTAATATCCAGTCCTGATGAGTTTCTTGGCTAAGGTAGGACCACTAGAATGTGGACCACATATCCCTTCATGTACTTCATGTAACGCAATCTAAGCTTCGTCGATTTCCAAACATCTAAGAAGAGTGCCATCTAGACCTCAATGGTATAGGACATCAGCTAAAATGACGTATCGAGAAGATTGGCGAATGAAGGTGCGACGTTGGTTATTGGATAGGTCTGGAGGAAAGGTATTATCATGAAGGTATGTGAAGATGGAACCATATAACTGGGACTTAGGACCGACGACACATATTATCTCAGTAGGAGTGATTTCATATGAAGGAACCAAAAGGTTATCCACCAAGAACTCATAGCTAGTCTCATTCAGAGGTAGATCGATCAGTGAAGCAATTTTAGCCATGGCATCTGTGGCTCAATTATGCTCTCTTGGTATTTGCTCAAAGTCTATCTTTGTGAAATGTTGTTCCAGGTCATCCACCATTCTTTTGTAAGGCATTAATTTCTCATCCTTTGTTTGGTAATCATCAGTTGCTTGATGAATTACAAGTTGAGAGTCCCCAAAAACACAAAGTTCCTGGATCTTCCACTGAACTGCAATCCGTAATCCAGTTGTTAATGCCTCATATTTTGCTATATTATTAGTGTAGGGAAATGATAATCAATATGATTTTGGTATAGAATCCCCTTGAGGAGTTGTGAAGAGGATACCAGCTCCTGCCCCATGCTGTGTGTATGAGCCGTCAAAGTATCATTGCCATGGTTTTGCATGTGACACTGTTAAAATGGATTCATCTGGAAATTCTGAAATTAGAGGAACATCATCTATCATGGGGGCATCTACTAACTGATCTATGATAGCTTGTCCTTTTATCACTTTTCTGTTCACATACTCGATGTCAAATTCACTCAGGATCATTACCCATTTGGCTAGTCACCCAGTAAGCGTTGCTTTATTGAGAAGGTATTTCAATCGATTGATACTTGCAACCAACTTAGTCTTATGAGTTAGCATGTAATGTCATAAATTCTATGAAACAAAGACCATGACAAGACATGCACGCTTGATTGGTGTGTAGTTTAGCTCATATCCCACCAATGTGTGACTGATATAGTATACTGCCTTTTCTTTGCCCTCATCAACTTGTTGTGCTAAGAGTGCCCCCAGTGTTGTTGAAGTAGTTGATATGTATAGTAATAAAGGCTGATCTGGAACTGGTGGCATCAAAACTGGTGGATTCAGAAGATAATCTTTGAGTATATAGAAAGCCTGTTGACATTTATCATCCCATTTGATTTGATGTTTTTATGTAGCAAGTGTTGAAAAGGATTACACTTATCTACAAGTTGTGCTATGAATCTTCGTATGGACTGGAGTCTCCCTTGCAAAGATCAAAGCTGACTGATGTTTCATGGTGGTTGCATCTCTAGGATGGCCTTGACTTTTGCTGGATCAGCTTCAATTCCTCTTTTTGACACAATGAATCCCAGGAGCTTCCCGGAGGTTACTCCAAAGACACATTTCTTGGGGTTTAATCTTACTTTATATTTTTCCAACCGATCAAAGATGATTGAAAGTATGTCCAAATGTGTATTTCTATCTATTGATTTGCCCAAGAGGTCATCAACATAATCTTCCATAGTAACATGTATGAGATCATGAAAGATAGTAGTCATGGCTCTTTGATATGTAGCCCCTACATTTTTTAGCCCAAAGGGCATGATATTCCAACACAAGGTTCCCCAAGGACAAGTAAATGTCATTTTGTGTTGATCCTCGGATGCAATTTTTATTTGATTGTAACCAGAGAATCCATCCATCAAAGATAACATCGCATGACCTATTGTGAGATCGACAATCAAGTCAATATTTGGTAATGGAAAATCATCCTTAGGACAAGCTTTGTTGATGTCTCTGAAATCTGTACATATTCTGATGCTATGATCTGGTTTATTGATAGGCACTAAGTTGGAGATCCATTAAAGATAATCAATTGGGCGTATGAATCCGACATCCAATAATTTCTCAAGTTCTTCTTTGACTAGTAATGCCACTTGTGGATGCATCTTTCTTAATTTCTATTTCACTGGTTTTTCCCCCGGTTTAACTGTCAAATGGTGCATTACCAAATCCAGATCCAATCCAGGCATATCAACATATGACCATGCAAATTTGATTTGTCGTTTCGTGAAGAAACTTATGAATTTTGACCTTTCTGACTCTATCAAAGATTGAGCCAAGAATATGTTGTGTGGAACTTCTTCTATACCAATGTTTGTTTTGATAGTCTCCTCTACCAACATGGATGACTTTTCCTCATATGATGCTAGGAGAATGTCGAGCCTTCCATCTTTGGGTGCCTCAGAGAGGTTTTTGCCCTCAGATACGTCCTTTCTTTTTACCTTTTTGGGGTCAAATAGCACCACAGTGTGGTTTTTGCCATAAGACCCTTGGTTTGTTTTTATTTTTATATTTTTGCGACTGGAAGGTCTGACACCCTCACCAAAATATGCCACGCTGTTGAGTTCTATAGTGTATCCCGCTTTATGATCCCCAGGGGGAATATCCTCTCGTATGCCCAGATAGTCAATAAGGGCTTCATCATTTTGGAATGTGTCAAACTGTGCAGGTCCTTCATGGTCCCAGTCAATAAGTTGGTGGTGAACAAGGGGAAGGCCTTTGATGTCTTCAAAGTTAGTAGGGTTAAGAGTGAAGATGCAGTTATATTCAGGTATGTCAAGGTAGTTATCGAGGTCATCATTGGCACTGTCCTCATTAGTCTTGATTGTGAACAAATCCATATTATCATCACTAGTAGCACATTCCGAGACAGGTGTTCTCATTCTATGTGATTTCAACCCAGGACCTAGAGGAAAAGACTGTATGGGTTCCTCGAGGGTTGTTTCTTGACCAACTTTGAATTTCCTATTAAATTCCTCTTCTTTTGTTGGTTCACTTGGTTCTCTAAATGTCTCGGTGAGCTCATAGTCACTAGAGGATTTGTCTGAACCCCATTCCCATTCATTGGAGTCTATGGAATAGCAATTCTCTTGTTGAATTTGGGCAACTTTGATTTGTAATGCTTCTTCTATCCTTTGAGTGTGGACCTTGGAAGTCATGAAGCCAAGTCCTTTCAAGCGTTTCTTTTTGAGTGTCAATTCAGGTTGTAAAGGTTCGATGATGCCTTCCTTTCTTAACCCAAGAGGGCTTTTGCCATCATACCCAAATTTTTGTAGATTCTTGAACCCTTTTCCATACTTCTCACATGGTATACTGATATGATCTTGTGTATCATGTTCAGGGTCTTTGTAAAGCATTTTGTATAAGTCTTCCTCTTCTAGTTCACCCCATCTTTGAAAGATAGTAGGGTCCCATTTGAGTATAATGATAGATACCTTCTTATTAGGATGTGGTCCTCCATATTCTTTTGGCGAACTCATGACTTGTTGTAAGTACATGGTCTGATTCAAAGTGTATTCACCCATGCCCTTGTCCTAGAATTTTCCCTTAAGTTTAGCTTGTTTTGATGTCGAAGGTTTAAATGACTCAAGATCAATGTATGCAGAAGAAGGAACAGCTTCGTGATTATTGGGAATGATGGTCTCAAGTTATTGCAATATATGAATGGATTAGGGTCTCCATTAACTGTTATTTCAACTCCATTGTGAGGAAACTTGATACATTGGTGATATGTAGATGGGACCACCCTCATTTCATGAATCCAAGGATTTTCTAGCAATATGTTGTACGTGAGATCAAGATCTAGTACTTGACAAACCACATCCTTTGTAACTGGCCCAACTCTGAGAGGTAAGGTGACTGTGCCCTTGGATGTATGCTCTTCATCATCATATGCTTTGATGGTAATTTTGTTTGTAGAATTCACATCTTTGTCAGAATATCCCAATTGTTTAATAGTGCTCAATGTACAAATGTTTAGACCTGCTCTTGCATCTATCAGGACTCGTTTGATTCTATGTTTGTGTATGAAGGCTTCAATGTGTAATGGTGCATTATGCGGTTGACTTACGAAGGCGTCATTGGCTTCTGTGAATGTAAGAGAGTGTGGAATGGAAAGGTATCCCACCATGGCTTGAAACTAGTCCACGTTCAGATCAGTAGGAATGACAGTGTCTCTCAAAATTTCGTCAAGAATAGCTTTATGTGTGGGGGATATGCGTAAGAGCTCAAGGATGGAGATAAGTGCAGGTGTCTTCCCTAACTATTCTACAAGGTCGTATTCAGGCTTGGTTGATGAAGAAGCGATGTTTTTAGCTGGAGCACCTTGCAAAGTAAATTTACCTCGATGAGTTGTAACATTACATTCAGAGGTAGGTTTGGAAGAAGATCCAATTCCTTTTAGGATGATCTTGGGTCTTTGGATAGAAGTCTCAGGTGTTTTGTCCTTGATGATAATGGTAGAGACATAATTTTCCATCGAGATGTGATTGATAGTTGAATCATAGTTGTAGGATGCTCTGGTATAGTTGGTTTGATCATTTGTGGCTGCAGCTTTTCCCTTGTCATGTTTTGGGAATGGTTCCTTAAACATCTCATGTTCTTGGTTGGATGAGTGTCCTTCAATCTCAATGTCACCTCTATCAATAAGATCTTGTATGATGTTCTTCAGTCGATGAAAATTTCCTATTTCATGACCCTTGCTTTTATGGAATTCACAATATTCATCATCATTCCACCAATTTGGTTTGACCTTTGGCTCATATGGCGGAAAATCTGGAATTGTGATTACTTTGTTTGCCACTAGCTTCTTGAAAATTGACTCAAGTGGTTCTCCCAATGGGGTATACTTCCTTCGTGATCTAGAAGTTGTTGGAGTATTCACTTGATTGTTTGTAGAGCTTGATCCCAAAAAAACTATTTAGGGTCGCACTATATTAGCATCAACAACCCCATCATTGATTGTGTTCTTGTTTTTATTCCAAAATCTTGGCTTGTCTTTTCCTTTAAAGTCATCTTTGTTTTCCTTGAATATCTTAATGACTCCTTGTTCAATTAGGACCTTTTCTGTCGCTAAGCCTTTTTCAATGACGTCCTTGAAGGTGGACAAACAAGCTTTCCTTAGATCATAGCCAATGTCTTTGTTAACATTCTGGGTGAACATCTCTACCATTTGTTTTTGTGGAATTTCACAAGAGCATCTGCTGGCTAGATTTCTCCATCTTTGTAAAAATGATGCAAAAGACTCTCCCTCTTTTTGCTTGGTGTTGCACAAAGTAGTGACTGATATGTCTGTCTCTATGTTGTAGGAGAAATGTTGAATAAATGCCTCTACTAAGTCACCCCACGACTTAATTCTAGGTGGAAGTTGGGAGAACCATTCCATAGCTTGATCACCTAAGCTCTGTGGGAATAATCTCATCAAATATGTCTCTTCTGAAGCTACCTCAATGCAAGCTGTGAAAAACTATCTTATGTGTGCCTTAGGATCTCCTTTTCCTCTATACTTATCAAACTTAGGTGTCACAAAGTGTGTAGGAAACGGAGGCATTGGAATGCTCTTGTCAAATGGATAGGGACATATGTCTCTCATTGTGTAAGTTGGCTTTGGTGTATTTATGTCCTCCATTTTCTTTTGTAAGTCCCTGATTTGTTGCTCCAAATTGTTCTTCAGTGGAGACCGACTTCTTGGACCATACCCCATGCTTGAACCACTGGGTGGAGGAGGAGCATGTTGCATATATGGATGGTATTGATCATACACATGTTCATATGGAGGAGGTCTATAATGATGTTGCGTATATGGACCACTTGGTATAGAGTCATGGTGGGGAATGTAATATTTGCTTTGTCCATGTATACCATACTCTATAGGCATGTCATGAGTTTGTTCTAGTGTGTTGCCCCCAAATTTGACGCGGGGTTTCCTTGTGTCCAAATTTTGAGCATGCCTTTGAATATCCAATTTCTTTGGTGGTAGGTCTTTAGCATTAGCATGTGCTTGAGTGTATTTTTCTGCATAAGACTTCCATAATGGTCTGCGAAGATGAGTATCATATGCTTGACCATGTGTGTATGGGACCTCTGGTTTTTGAAACAAAGATGATGGTGATTCAGGCACAAGATGTGGTCCTCTATTGCCTCCACTATTAGGCCTCCTTTGATCCATGTTGGAGTGAGTTTGTTGCAAAGGTCGATTTTCCATTATTTGAGACATGTCAAAATCATGAGGTGTCTTGGCTCCACTTTGTGCCATCATTTGTAGAAAGTATTGTCTATCTCTCCTCATTATTTCCTCAACCAATCGATTGAAATAAGGATTCATAATGGTGTCTTCCACTTCTGTTGAATGTACGGAAAAGTTGTCCATATTGTCATTATGTGTATCATTGTTGTTTGTAGTGTTCATGTTCTCAACATTTGGAATGTTTCTATAGGCATCCATGTCAGGTTATGTAGTATGATCGGAACTGAAAAAGATATCGTTGTCATACTCATAGGAACTCATGTTTGCAGACTCTTGAGCCTCTTTAGCTTCTCTCCTAGATTTTTGGGAACGAGTTTCAACCATGAACTAGGTATTGACCAAGATGTGTGAGACTAGATGAAAATGGAAAGAGTATGGAAGACCAAGAGTTGGATGGAATGTAAATGAATCTAAGGTTTACTTGCAATGACCAAAGTGTAAGACCAAGTATGTATGTAGTAGAGTAGGTGTGGCTTCCAAAGAGAGGATAGTTTCTCTTGATGAGGTAAGTTGACCTTGACTCTAAGTAAGACCAAATGAGACCCAAAGGTGATAGACCTTGATGAGGGACCACTTAGCAAAATGTTGTTGTATGTAGTGTGTTGACAAAGTATGATGAGGACAAGAAAGTGACCTTTTGACTCAAGTTTAGACAAATGTGAATGTAATGTAAGGTGTAAAGCAATGATGGACTTTGTGAGACCCAAAGATAGGTTGAATGCTTGATGAAAACCTGAAGAGATAACCTAGGAAGCTCAATAAGTATGAAACTGACTGTGTTTGTTTACTGGACTATAAAAGTTTTTCAATTCTGAACACAGATGTGCCTGTATACTGCACAGATGCAATTTCTTGACACAGACGTGGTTCTGTTTCACACAGACACGAGTCTGATATTTTGTAAATGCAATGTTGATTCTGAGAACACAAATGCGTTTCTGCCCTTCACAGACGCGGTTATACGACACAGATGCTATTATGTCAGACACAAACGCGTTTCTGCAAAATTTGTGCAATTTTTTCCAATCTGTGAAGTTGCTTTGTTGTGACCAAATCTGAATGTTTGACTATTTTTTTCATGACAAGAGGACACAATGTTGATGAGGACTCAATTTTTGCAAGTGTCTAGACAAAAATGACTCAAAGAAAAGTTGTTGTTTGATGTAAAATTGTTTTGCATACACTTGAAGACACAAAAGTCACAATGTTTTGCTGTTTGGTCTTGAATGTTTGAATGTTTAAAATAAGTCAAGCACAGTTCTTATAGCTGACCAAGACAATAGTTGTTGATCCCACATGGGGTTTTACCCCCGAAGCTATGCTATTCAGAGTGGATACTTAGATGCTTGACCCCATTGGCTCCACCCTCGACACTCACTTCTTGGGGCAGCCAAGCATCAGTCCCCACAAAAACTCCTTGTGGTGAACTTTGTATCTCTACTAAGAACCGTATGTGTGTGGGTCGCTACCAGAGGTCCGATCTCCTACCCCAACAACTAGAAGGATTTGAGCTTCTAAAACAAAAAGGTGCTAGTAAGGGCATCTGCTCATGTGGCCATACATGCGGCACTTTTAGCTTTGTAAATATAGAAGGCTCCTAGCCGGTAGGGGTTACACCCTACAAATGATCAAATAAATTTGATCAAACGGGTTTATGGGGAGACGTAGTGTTGGTATGAACTAATCAGCACACGTTATTCATAGTTTTCACCATGAATACAGTTATTTATAGTGGTTTGGAAGAAGATGGCTTTTCTTTTGCTACCACTTGGGTTGTTCTCTTCTCACTAGTAGTCCTAATGACCACACGGGGAGACAGACCCTCTAAAGATGAAACAAAAAGAGCCTATTGCTCAAGACACAAAAGACAATGGTTCAATTTTAATGCACCAATTGAAGTGTTTGCTAATCTATGAAAACAAGACACATAATGAAAATCCAAAAACCCTTGCCAAGGTCCTGCAACAAATATTTGTTAGTAGTTTGGTTTGTTTGAAATAATCACCCCTTCCTGCAAGCACACAAGTTAGGTAAATTTTTTATCCAAAAGACTTTGTGAAAATAGGGGTCTTCAACAATGCGTTTTGTTTTCAAGACAAGCTGCACCAATTTCGTTAGCTAGATTTGAAAATGTTAGCTCAAAATAAACCAGATCTAAAAAAAAAAACTGAATGACTAAAAAACTAAATCAATGAAAATCCCCAAAAAAACTAAATCAGTCCGCACAGACGCGGGTATCATAAACACAAATGTGGCTTCTGGATGCAGACGCGCTTATGTGAAACACAGATGTGGCTCCGAAACGAAGAGGCGGCTTTTGGACGTAGACATGCCTGAAAACCCCATAGACGCAACTAGGGAACACAGACGTGATTTTCGGAATCTGTAAAAAAATAAAATACTGTCGAGGGTGTTGACGCAATCCTTGATGTCGCAGATGCGGCAGAAAACCAAAAACGCGATCCGAAAGTACGCAGACGCAAAAATAGCAAAATACTGTCGACAATGTCAGATCTGCAACTTCAAAACACAAAACTTGCAACAAGGATATTAAATGCAAAAGGGACAAGAGTCCCACCGGGCGTGCCAAAATATATATGGTGAAAATGGATAACAACAATGATGAAAGACTAAATGAATTCAACCACAAAACCCTAGCCTAACAACAACAAAGATCCACCATAACATATGAAGATTACCTAAGACAATGCAAATCAAATGAAATCACAAAGATTATACCATCACATGTCCAATAGGGTTTTGATCTCCATTCTTCCTATCTCCATTGATCTTGCTTGATATATTTGCTCTTAGATTTTATGTGCACAAGAGCTCAACAAAGAATGGAATGTGGTTGCAAGTAGGATCTCATATGAAAAGCGTAGTGTAGTCAAATGCATAGATTGATTAGCCAGTCAGGGTTTGATAATGAAGGAAGCATCTCCTTATATAGAAGACACTATATGAAATGGAGGGATAAGATTGAGAGGTGTAAAAGAGGTCGGCTATGATTAGAGGGTAAGTAGAGGAAATAATAAAATAATAAGAGGGTAGGTAGTGTAGGAATTAAGAGATAAATGACATGTGTCATGGGTAGAAAAGGCTAATGAATTAATTAAATAAAGTTTTATTTAATTAATAGAGGAAATGAGATCAATTAAATAAATAAGATATTTATTTAATTTAGGAAAATGGGAATTTAAATAAATAAATGTATTTATTTAAATGAGAAATAAGGCTAGAAGAAGATAAATGAATTAATTAAATAAATAAAGATTTATTTAATTAATAGAAGAATTAGGCTAAAGTAATTAAATAAATAAAGATATTTATTTAATTAGACATGACAATTTTAGATGTCTACAAATATAAAAAATGAAATATAACATTTAAGACATTTTAATACATGTCTTTTTTTATTTCTTATACTTTAAGTTATTGTAGACACTAAAAAATGGTCAACACCTGTGTCTCCTATTTTTAACATATCATGCATAGTCTTTAATTAAACCCCGTTTTACTAACAATTCTTTTAAGTCCTAAATAAATAAATTTAATAATTTATTTATTTATCCTCTTTGTCCATTAATTAAATAAATTCATTTTATTTAATTAACTAATTCATAAATATGAGCAATAAATTAATAAATCATTTTATTAATTTATCATATTTATCTTCCTCCAAAATAAAGATAATTAATAAATTTTATTACTAATTCATCTTTATTTCTTGCTTTTCTTAATTTTTTATTCTTCCATTTTATCCTATTATGTAGAGATATTTAATAATTTTTAATTATTAAATCTTCTCATATATCCTCATAATTTTCAAATTTGGAAACTAATATCTTTCCTTGATTTTCAAAAATCAATCTTTTTGGCAGTATCTCATTAATCTTAATTTTTAAATTAAAAAATGAGCTATGCATCTTCAAAAATCTGCTTTTTGTGATAGGATATTTTATTTATATATAATTCTTCTATTTATCTTTTCGAATGAAGATATTTAATAATTTTTAATTATTAAAACCTTCTTGATATTTTCAACTTGCTAATTTGGTATTTATGAGAAGATAATTAAAGATTTTATTATTTATTTTCATAATATCTTCTCATTTGCTTTCTTTTATTTTCATCCTTTCCTGAATGGTAGCTCTATTGTGCACTCAATCTTGTCCGTTGATTATTTTTAGTCTCAAGTTAATCTTGGTCATCCAATCAATCCTAATTTTTCTATAAATTGAATCCTTTTCTTATTCAATTGCGACCACGCTTCTAGTATCCTTATGCTGGAATTTTCATCTTGTCATCTTGCTTGCTTTCATACTTTGCTCTTGCACTTGTAGGTGAGATCCACAAACAAGCTATTTGGAGGAGAAAGAAGGAAAATAGAGGTCAATTGAAAGAGACATTGGTGATGATTTTCATTTCTTTTGAATGTCTTATTTTCAATTCTTCTATTGATTGTAATAGGATTTTATTTCATTGCAATTTAGCTTTGTGGTTAGCTAATGTTTATTCCTTTGATGCATTCCATTTTCCTAGTTACATTTTTTTGTGAACCTGACGTGAACATGCATATAATTTAATGCTTTTTGTGAGATTTTTTTAATTAGATACAAGTTTCAGAAGACCAAGTTTCTTGGTTTCCATTCTCTTCATTGTTTCTATGCAGGTTTTGGAAGAAAAGTCTCTGTTGTAGGGCTTAATTGATCAAAGACTTAAATAAATGAATTTCATTTAGTTCTTAATTAGTCCTCGATTAAATTTTAATTTTATGCAACAACTTGCACCTAGAATCTAATTAGGATTGAATTAATCTCTAATTTCATGCAACAAATTTCACATTGAATCTAATTAATATTGGATTAATCTTCAATTTCTCCTACAAATTGCACATAAATCTAACTAGGCTATTAATTTTCATTTTAGCTGACAAATTGCACATAGTCTAATTAGGTGATTAATTCATAAGCCAACTTTTTGTTTGCATGTTGCTTTTTTTAATTTGCATGTTGCTTTTTTCATTGCATGTCGCTTTTTCTTGATTGGATGTTGCTTTTTTTTAAATTTGCATGTAGCTTTTTTCATTCCATGTCGCTTTTTCCTGATTGCATGTTACTTTTTTTTATTTGCATGTAGCTTTTTTCATTACATGTTGCTTTTTTTTATTTGCATGTTTCTTTTTTTGATTTTCATGTAAATTTTTTCATTGCAGGTCACTTTTCTTTGCTTGCATGTTGTTTCTTTTGTTTGTTGCTTTTTAGTTACATGTTTCTTTTTTGCCTATTGTTTTTTTTTAGTTTGCATGTTTCTATTTTACTTTTTGCTTGCATGTTGCTTTTTTGCATATTGTTTTTTCTACTTAACTTAGAGGTTTTATGTGTTACTAATCATTTTGTGCAACACCTTGGAATTTGTTGGGAGAAGACAAACATTGAAACTATTGACATATTTTTTGCAACATGTGGCCAAAGACATATTTGAAACCATGTGTTTGTGATTTCTAGCTTAGTTGCACACTTCGTTTTCTAAGGGATAAATGAACACCATGTATGCCATTTTTTTTTTCATTTATTTGTGTGTTTTTGATAACTCAATGATGAACCACTAGTACCAAACCGGTACTGAGAGGGGGGGGGTGAATCAGTACAAACACCACTATCATCCAAAACCGGTTTGATAGAAAATACTCCAAAAGACTAACAAACAGGGATACCGGTAAAACAGAGTGCAACCGGCAACATCCAATATAGCTCAACCAGTCATGAACCGGTCACTCAATAAGCTTTCCTTTTGGCTCAATACCACAGTATCATTATATTCTCATGCATAAATAAGTAAAATTAACCATAAGATATTCACAACAGTGAGTTCAATGTGTTTTATAGACAGACATAAAACATAGAACCTTCATATGCTTAACAGGTAAGACAAAGCATCACAAGACAAAAGCATTTCACATGACACACATATTTTTTACATGGAAACCCAACTGGGAAAAACCATGGTGGGGATGAATACCCACAAGCCGCTTTTTGAACTCTTTAGAAGTCCGCTCTATTAGGAGCCTTGTCCGGTTAAGGACATTACAATAGGTTCTGGTAGGAACCGATCCTGTTAGGGATTACCCGGTTAAGGGTTAAACCTGGTAGGGTCACCTTGTTAGAGGATTTCAAGAACTCAATAGCTGAAAGGATCTCCTAAGCTTCTCAAGCTTCTCAGAACTCATTAGCCTTGAGTTACCCAGTTAAGGGATTTGAAACAAGCCGGTTAAGACCACCTGATTTAAGGGATTTTGAATCAAGCCAGTTAAGGCTACCCTGTTAGGGGATTTTACAGCTGTTGAAGTGGTTAGAAATCAACAGGTATTACAATGATCTGTTAAAAACACTTAATGATAATGCAGATCCGTTTAGGCTCCTCTTTTCCTTCTGCACATTCACTTTGTAGGTATCTCTTCTCTCCTATGGTCTAGCAAGAATCTCGTATCACTTTCCTTGGATACACACTCATAAATTTTGCCAACTATAGCATCCTAAAATTGTGACACTTGCAATTTTGACTGCATTTGGGTCTTCACGATGGCGACGCAACACTGAACCTGAATGGAGACCCCGAAACTTGTCCACAACATCAAAAACTGCATTTTTCTAGCACCCTGCCTGATCCCTCCTTGCACCCTGCTGTCCCGGGAGGTGGGACCAGAGCGCCCAGCGCCCTGGTCCTTCGGGACCAGGGCGCCCAGTACCCTGGTCCCCCAGGACCATGGCGCCCAACACCCTGGTCCCTGGCCCTATTTTGGGCCCGGTCTCATATGGGACTTCGGGTCTTTTTGTTTGCAAATTGGAAAATAACATTTCCTGGTCGGCCTAAGGTCGGGAAAATCAGTCTATCAACCCTAATTGACAAGTATATAAACTACTTTTCCTCTCATTTTGGTGTGAGGGAAAAAGGCGTGGAAACGATACTCAAGCATTCAAGCATTCAAGCATTCAAGCATTCAAACATTCCTTCAAGCAATTGATCATTCTAAGTCTCCATTCAAGGCTAAGTGTTGCATTCAAGACAAGGATTCAACCATTGAAGAGGAGATCACATGCTACAACATACAACATACAACAAACAACAACATCTATACCTTCGCATATAAGGATACAAACATCCTTACAACAAGGTACTAGTACTTGTTTTACATTACAGTCATTTACATTTACAACATTTTTCATTTCTTGGTTAATTCCAAAACCGGGGTTTGACCTAAGGGCAAACCCCTAATCCCTAACCCCCCAATTGTCTTCACTTTTTTGTGTGTAGGTTGCAGGTATGCGGCTGAAATTGAAGATCTAGAATCCTTGTGCAGAGATGAACAGATCCCCCTTCGTTTCGCGGATTTTTCGGAGGACCGTGTGCACACCGGGCGCCATCGTCCCGTCAACTTTCGCTCAAATTTGCAGAACAGCACCGTCCTGACATTTTATTGCTAATTCCAGGTCCGCAGCTTCATATCATATCCCTATCTCTATTTATAAGTGAATCTTTCTCACTTTCTATGTATTCCTAGCTTAATCATTCTATCTACATTCTTTACAAAAGAGGGTAGCCTTGTTGTCTTAACCCTTGAAACTCATATAGAATCCAATCTTGCACTGCGTGGGATTGGATCTTGTGGATTTCAACCCCTCTTTTGAATGTAAAGTCCCTCCTAAGTGAAAACCATCAACCCTAGTGAATCTCCCTTCTCTCTCCTTGGAGTTGGGGAGGGGAGAACAACTAGGGTTCGATTTTTTCGCTTTACATTTTGGTGAACCCGACGTGAACATCCTTTCTGATTATTCATGGTTAGATCTGAAAATTGGATGCCTTGATTACATTTCCATGTTTGATCTTTTGCAAAATTTTAGAGGTTAATTGCATAAAAACCCTAAATTTTCTTTTTAGTAATTGAGCTTGTGAAATGTTTAATTGTTAATGCTTGTTTCAGATCTGCCCTTCTATTGCAAATTGTCAATTCATATTTGTGCTTTAATTCTGAAAATTAAGTGGTTAAATGTCAAAACCCTAATTTTTAAGACCTTCTTGATTCAACATTTGACTGATAATTTCACTAATCAAAACACCTCCAAATCGGCTGTAACTTTGGATTCCGCAATAAAATCACAATATCTCTCATCCCTGAAAATTTGGAAAAAAGTTGCGAGGACCATGTGCACCCCGAGCGCCATCGTCCCCGACATTTTTTTCAAAATTTCGGGAGTTAGATCTTACTGTATTTTTCTGCTAAAATCCAGAATTTTGGCTGATTTTATCAATTTTAACACCTTCAAAATTAAAGTCAAAGTTGGTCTAGTGATTGCTTGGTTTGAGGCTTCTAATCATTCAAAAATTGTTGAAATTGAAATTTGTGTCAAAATTGTATTTCTTACAGTCCTAAATCTGAAAAGTGTGTTGGCATTCATTCGAAATTTCAGTGTTTTATTCAAATTTTTGCAGTTTGTGACTTTTGAAATTAAGTGTTTAATTGCAACAACCTTGATTTCCACTTTCAAATTCAAATTTTGCATGAAATCGAGTCAACTTTTAAATTTCGAAACTTGCATTGCTTTCAACATTCCCTCTAAAATCATAAAATTCAAAATTTCAGTTTCCCTCTCTTTTTCAAAATTCAAATTTTGCATTTTTCGACAATCTGGGTAGGGTTCAATTTTGAGATTGCAACTTTAATTTGGCCTATCTACAGATCGTAAAATCACTCAATTTTTTCAGATTAGCTTTAAAATCATCATAACTTTCATCCCTGCAAATTTCGAAAAAAGTTGCAAGGACCATGTGCACCCCGAGCGCCACGGTTCCTGACATTTTTTT
This sequence comes from Cryptomeria japonica, assembly GCF_030272615.1. Classification (NCBI taxonomy): domain Eukaryota; kingdom Viridiplantae; phylum Streptophyta; class Pinopsida; order Cupressales; family Cupressaceae; genus Cryptomeria; species Cryptomeria japonica. Next base: position 265,519,905 of record NC_081413.1, read on the forward strand.
CGAAATTTCGGGAGATTTTCCTGATTGTATTTAACAGCTTAAATCTAGAAGATTGGCTGATTTTACTGAAATTTGCTACCTCTAAAATTCAAAATCTTCTCTCTTTCTTTAGTGCATGAGTTTTACAACAATAAGTCCTACTTACACTATTCCTGTTAAACGAAGCCTTAGAATTAAGTCCTTCCAAGGTTTAATTACTGAGGAAATGGAACCTAATTTGAATGGCCTTTTTAACAAGGACATGGGTAATTCCTCTAATCCTCTTAATGATGAAGAAGCTCTCCATGAGGTTTCTGTAGAACAACTTTCAAAATTGGATAACCAATTTGACGATTTCGACAATGGATGTCTCAAGAATACCCTGATAGTCAAGCTCTTCCTTTAATTGAGGGTCTAAAACGTATGCTTCAAAGTGATAAGAATGGAATTGATATTTTGCGTGGTATTGCACACATTGTGGATTCAAATGTGATGCCTATGAAAAGTTGTGCCGAAACCTTAGGTTATACACAACCTCCTACTCAAGACAATCATTCTATTCCTTTGACGACTTCTATTGCTAGTATACCTACTTTTACATCAAACATAATGACTACTTCAATACAAGACATTCCTCCTATGATCACTAGTCATGGGGACAATCCCTCTTCTTCAATCAACCCTCTTCCTTCATTCAATCTGACTTCTTCATTCATTCCTTCAATAAGTGTTCCTATTACATCCCCACAAATGAACATGACGCAAGGGGGCAATTCATTTAACCATTCCATTCCTCCTTGTAGTGTTCCTCCTTTCCAATCATCTCCTATGACTAACTATCATAGTGTCCCACCACCTTACTCTCTACCTTCTTTCAATAACATAACACCTCCATCACAATCTAACACATCTAATATGAACTCTTCGACTGAAGTGACCATTAACAATCTTGCACAAACTGTCTCTTCTTTACAGCAACAAATTGCCTCTATGAATCAATCTAAGTTTAGTGTGCCCACATTTGATGTTGTGAGCCCACTTTCTCTTGACATTGTTCGAGCTATCCCTCCTAAACATGTTGAAATTCCGCATTTGGAGCTTTATAATGGTAAGGGTGATCCTCTAACACATGTTAAGACTTTTCAAACAATATGTACTGATTTTGCTTATGACCAAAGGTTGCTTGCAAAACTGTTTACTAGAACATTAAGAGACAAAGCCCTACAATGGTATTGCTCGTTGCCTTCCTATTCTATTACTTCTTTTGAACAACTTGCAAATGCTTTCATTCAACAATTTCAAAACAATATAAGTCCTAAAGTTACTTTGATTGATTTAACACATTGTAAACAAGGTGTTAAAGAAAAAGTGACTGATTTCATTGGTAGATATAAGCATTTGTATGCTCAAATTTCTTTTCCAGTGTCTGACAATGATATTCAAAGAATCTTTATTTCTAATTTACAAAAAGATATTCGAGACAAACTCCTGTTTTCTGAGTTTACTTCTTTCCAACAGTTGTGCGCAACTCTTCACAATTATCAACTGACTGTGAGTCAAATGGAACAATCACATCCTATGGCTCCGAGTGATAAGGGTGATAGTAGTCAACAACCATTTGGGAAGTTTAAACCAAACAGAGAGTCCATTAAATTCAATGAAAACATCATCAACAACAATGTGAATGCAGCATTAGGTGTGCCTCCTATTTCTAAGTTTTTCAAGAAAGAAAGAAAGTTTACTCCTTTGAATGAATCATTGCATAGTATTATGAATAAGTTATTGGAACAAAATGTGCTTACTCTTCCTCCTATAAAGCAAATAGATCCTGCAAAGATTAACTCACCCTATTTTGATAACAAATCTTTTTGTCAATTTCATCGTCATCCTGGGCATGATACTGAAAAATGTTTTGCTTTAAAGGGTAAAATTCAAGATTTGATTGATAATAATACTATTTCTGTTTCTAGTGTGAATGATAAAGGCAACACATCTGTAGCTCCTCCTAACCAAAATCTTCAGATCTTTACTGATCCATTACCTTCTCATACCTCTAATGCGATTGATACTAATGATTCCTCTGTCTCACCTGATGATCTTGTGTCCATGACTCCGAATGTGATTAACTTTGTAGAGCAGCAGAAAATCCCTAAAGAACCTTCCATCACCTTTGATTCTAGTGAAATTATCAGGGCACCTGATGGTCCTTTATATATAGTTGCAAAAGTCAAGAATACACCTTGCCGTGGAGTGCTTATTGATCCTTCTTGTATGGTTAATATCATTACTGAAGAATTTGTTTTTACTTTGCAATTGAATCAAGTGATCTATGATGAAACAAATGTGCTTGTGAAATTATTTGATGCATTTTCTTCTCCTACAATTGGTTCTATTACATTACCTATTGAGGTCCATAACAAATCCCTTGATGTGGACTTTGCTATTATTCCATCATCCGAACAATTTCGTGTGAAGCTAGGCTATCCTTGGCTATCTTCCATGAAAGCTATTGCTTCTCCTATTCACAAGTGTTTGAAATTTCCCCATAATGGTGAAGTTGTTACTGTCAATCATAGTCTCTTTAAACCAGCTGAAAGAACTTCAAGCATTCCTATTGATTACTTTTGGCCTAAACAATTCCAATCTCTTCCTCCGCGAAGCGATCATCTTTTTAAATCTTATCAAAAGTGGAAAAAAGATATGATCCTATCTCTAAGTGAACCTAGAACACCCAAACTTGACATTCCTATCGTTCTTGAGAAGGAAGTTCTTCCTTTGAAAGACAAAACTAATGTCTTTCCTCAAGAAGATTCCCAACCCATTCCTATGAATGTGACTATGCCTATGACTAATAAACTTCCTAAAAGTAGACCTATACCTCCTCATCATGAGGGGCTTGGTCTCCTTCCTAAACCAAATATTCCTCCCTTATATGGAGTAGTTCCTCCTCCTTCCTCTTATGGAGAGAAGAGACCTTCCTCTTCTCCTATTATTCAACCTAAGAGACCACAACCTAAACACCCAAGTGATAAGGATGAGAACATTCCTCCTCCTCAATCTTCTCAACTTCCTACTAAGACTAGACGAAATCGTTCTGCACGTGAACGTCGGCGAAAGCGTCGTCTTAGAGCTCAAACTTTGCAATCCCCAAAAACACCTTCAACAAGCATTATTCCATTTTCTCCTCAGCCGACGATTGAGCCAAAATCTCCTAAACATAAGATGCATGATGGTCTTGATCCTGTGCGAGTTAAAGACCCTATTTTTATAAATCTTGATGATGATATAGATGAAAATGTTATTCATGATGAAAATGTTACTTATCTTGCTTCTGATAGTGAATATGAACTTGTTGATATTGATAACCATTTATCTAATGAATTTTCTAAATCACTTATCCTAGCTCCTAGACAAGAACAACGTGGCTTAGAACATGAACATAGCCCTTGTTTGGATCTTGTGATAGCTCCATCTGCTGTGTTGAATGTTCCTCCTCTAGCGTGTTCCTTGCCTTCCCGAAACGTTGATAAGCAAGATCGGGGGGTAGATGGCGTGCTAGACTAGTTCATTAGCATAGCAGATTCTCTCCTCCTCTCTTTCTTTTGTTACTTCTTCTATATGTTATTCTCATTCTTCTATTTGTTGTCCTTAGTGTTGTCTACTTGAGGACGATGCAAAGCATTGAGATCTCTTTGGTCTCTCTCATGTTGACTCAAAAGACACATGTGTTCCCTTCTTCTAGGTGACCTTCCTTGATTGGGGAATGAAGAACAATTATGCATACATACATATGATATACATGAATTATCATACAGCATACTGACCCCGAGGAAAGCGAAGTCACCTTGTGCTTTGTGTTTTGTGTCTATTATCCTTGGGCTTATCTCACACTTGGGGGCTAAATCCTTGTGATAACATGCTGCTTTGTCATTTCTTATATGTATCACTACCTTAAAGCAATCACCCCCGGTGAGGCGTGTGCGATCGCTTTAACGTAGGGGGGCATACATCCCGTTCATATCTTTTCAAGATACTTAAAAATTTCTCGACAAATTTAGCTTTGCCTTGAAAATTTTTGATATCTTTCTTGCATGACTCATAGTGAGGGAACCTTACTACTGATAGTCATGGTTCTCCCTCGTGATCTTCCCTTTTACTTTGTCAATCGAAGTCGTAAGATCCTTAGTCCACTGGGGGCTTGGTGTATCTTGCCTCCTTGACGTGGTGAAAGTTTTTCAATGTTGTTTCCTTGTACTTTACCGGAAGTATGAGCGTACACTTATACTCCCGCTAAAGTGGGGGCTAAATGTAGCATCCTAAAATTGTGACACTTGCAATTTTGACTACATTTGGGTCTTCACGATGGCGACGCAACACTGAACTTGAATGGAGACCCCGAAACTTGTCCACAACATCAAAAACTGCATTTTTCCAGCACCCTGCTGTCCCGGGAGGTGGGACCAGAGCGCCCAATGCCCTGGTCCTTCAGGACCAGGGCGCCCAGTGCCCTGGTCCCTGGCCCTATTTTGGGCCCGGTCTCGTATGGGACTTCGGGTCTTTTTGTTTGCAAATTGGAAAATAACATTTCCTAGTCGGCCTAAGGTCAGGAAAATCAGTCTATCAACCCTAATTGACAAGTATATAAACTGCTTTTCCTCTCATTTTGGTATGAGGGAAAAAGGTGTGGAAACGATACTCAAGCATTCAAGCATTCAAGCATTCAAGCATTCAAGCATTCAAACATTCCTTCAAGCAATTGATCATTCTAAGTCTCCATTCAAGGCTAAGTGTTGCATTCAAGACAAGGATTCAACCATTGAAGAGGAGATCACATGCTACAACATACAACATACAACAAACAACAACATCTATACCTTCGCATATGAGGATACAAACATCCTTACAACAAGGTACTAGTACTTGTTTTACATTACAATCATTTACATTTACAGCATTTTTCATTTCTTGGTTAATTCCAAAACCGGGGTTTGACCTAAGGGCAAACCCCTAATCCCTAACCCCCCAATTGTCTTCACTTTTTTGTGTGTAGGTTGCAGGTACGCGGCTGAAATTGAAGATCTGGAATCCTTGTGCAGAGATGAACAGATCCCCCTTTGTTTCGCGGATTTTTCAGAGGACCGTGTGCACGCCGGGCGCCATCGTTCCGTCAACTTTCGCTCAAATTTGCAGAACAGCACCGTCCTGACATTTTACTGCTAATTCCAGGTCCGCAGCTTCATATCATATCCCTATCTCTATTTATAAGTGAATCTTTCTCACTTTCTATGTATTCCTAGCTTAATCATTCTATCTACATTCTTTACAAAAGAGGGTAGCCTTGTTGTCTTAACCCTTGAAACTCATATAGAATCCAATCTTGCACTGCATGGGATTGGATCTTGTGGGTTTCAACCCCTCTTTTGAATGTAAAGTCCCTCCTAAGTGAAAACCATCAACCCTAGTGAATCTCCCTTCTCTCTCCTTGGAGTTGGGGAGGGGAGAACAACTAGGGTTCGATTTTTCCGCTTTACACCAACAGCCTCAGATAGAAACCCAACATCGACCTTATAGGAAACATACAAGTTGGTAGCAAAAACCCTGAACCCTAAACCTGTTAGGTTAAGCAATTCAAACGGTTTGATCCTGACCATTGAATCATACTGCATTAAATGCAACAATCTTGAATCGATCTCTAGACATTCTCCATCATCCATTATCCACCATTTTCATGGTGGCTAATAACCCATCACGCATTATCACCGTTTGATAGACTTCGCACTTTCCCAAGGTGGATAGGAATAGTCTTCTTCATGCAAGATCCTTCATGCGCATAGAGCTTACGTGGCAACATGATCTGTCCTCCATCATACTGCTAACTCATCATATGAAGATTACCGATTGAGTCACTTGAGTTGCTCTAACCGGAAACCTTGAAGTGGAAGCTACCTACAACCTGGTAACCATACAGTGCTTCCATGTGCCGGTTCACATAACTACATGCCAGTTCACCTTGAACAAATGTGTCGCTTCACTTTGGCATATAAACCGGTTCATACATATGTCGGTTCCTCTCTCTTCAACTATCACATGTGCCAGTTCTTACCATGTCTCATATTGACATCAATGACAACATACAATATCATTATGTCTTCATGCCAGTTTACATAAGGCTCATGCCGATTCACATAATGCCAACAGTTTTAACCTTTAGATAGTGGGCTTGCCTCCCAATTTGCTTGGTACCTCGACAGGCATTGGTGAGAGGGAATGACCCTAAGTGGTGATAGGGCTAAGGCCAAGCCTCTCTCTAAATAGCTGTAGATGCAACGAAAGTTGTAGACAACAGGTGTTGGAATGGTATTGCGACAATTTATTTGCCAGATCAATACCCACCTGAACGGATGCCTTGACTAAGAACCTTTGTGCTTAGAGACCAAAAACCTTCTAGTCATTGGTACAAGAGGTCGGACCTCTGATGTCATCTCACACTTTTACGGCTCTTAGTAGAGATACAAAGTTCACCATGGGGAATTTTCATGGGAACTGATGCTTGGCTTCCCTGAAGAAGTGAGTATCATGGAGTGGAGCCAATGGGGTCAAGAATCTAAGTATTTGCTTTGAGTAAGTGTAGCTGGAAAACCAAGTGAGATCCAATGAATATTGTCCTTTCCAACCATAGGATTTGTTGTTAAAGGTGCATGATTGTCTTCGATCAAAGTCAAACAAGCATCTTGTCTTCTATGCATGTAAAAGGTTAAATTGAAAACAATTGTAACAAGTGGTCCTAAAAAACCTTGTTTTCAAAGTTCAAACAACATTCAACAAGTCAAAAACAAGTTTCAATTATCCAAACAAGATTCAAAAAAAGTCAACCTTGGTCCAAAGAACTTAAAAATATTCATCCAACAATTTGCAAATTTTTTATCAACATGGCTTGTCAAAACATTGGAAATCTTTATCTCAAAATACATGTCACTTAGGATTAGACTTTGCATAGTCCAAAATTAGGTCTCAGGAAATTCACATTGGCTTTTATATTTAGTCCATTGCATTGTAATAATTCCTTTGCACTTAGATTTGGAATCATTTTCCTAGGTCTCCATTGCATTATCATTATCATACCAAAATTAGGTCTTGGCTTAGGTTGTATTTTGCATTTCCAGAATCATTGGTCTTCACATATCCCTATCACATTAGCTTTGTCATTGCATAGTCCAAACCGTAGGTCTTTTCTTAGGTTGACATTGTCAAAAATTTCTATTCATATCCTTGGTTCATATCATTTTGTCATATCATATCATATCTTGAGACCATATCATACCCATATCATATCCTTAGGCCATTGTCATTATCACTATCCTCTTGTATTTAGTCTCAAAATTAGGCTTTCCAAACTTTAAAAATTAAAACTTTAGATTAAACCCTAAGTTGTTGTTAGGGAGTCTTGACCTTGTCCAACATTTGTCCTTTTGTCATCAACATCATTTTGTCAAACCTATCTTAGTATCCAAACGTATAGGTGAGACATTGTCATTGTCTTGTCATCATTTTTTCCTTTGTCCTTTTGTCAATAAGGTCTTGGCTTCATTTCAATTTCCCAAGGTTGTGTCTTTATCTTTGCATTTCAAAAGTTTATCTCCAAAAATTCAAAAGGTACAAAAATATTTAGTTGCATTGTCAATCACCTAGGTTGCATTAGTTGCATACATCATTCCTAAAAATCAAAAATCCCAAAAACATTGCATAGTGGCATGTCTATTGAAACAAGGTTCCAAGCTCCAATGATGCAACAAACTTTGACATATCAACCGACAGTGCAATCACATTTATATCCAACCCAACAACAAGGCAATATCGGTCAAACTTTTTTATGATGAAACAAGTCTCCAAATACAAAAACTAGAGGAGAAACTAGCTTGAGAAACAAATATCATTGAAAAAAAGGTGAAAAACAACAAGAAGATTAGATCCCAAATGTCCAAACCCAAACTTTGAGCCAATTGATGTAAGATTTCTTATCGAATGATCAAACATACCATCTCTCCTCTCACAAATAGAGATGATGAAACAATTTCAAGAAAAGAGACAACAACATTATGTGCCTCCACAACAAGAACAAGGTGTTTACTATAAATCACATTTTCAAACATCACAACCAATTGTTCAGCAGTTCGAACATTTCCAATAGACACAACCAATGGTCCAACATATACAACCAACACAACTAATGGCCCAACATATACAACCAGCACAACCAATGGTGGAATATAAACATGTCAATGTCAACAACCACAACCAAACATTCAAAAACAAAGGTTGCAACACACACCAACCCAAGTTTCAAACATGTCAGAACAATTGAACCAAGTCCCATATCAAAACGTGACATCAAACCAAGACCAAATTCTTGCCAAGCAAGTTCAAAATATAAATCCAATCATGTCAAAACCTCACAAGGATTCAAATGCATCTCCAAAGAAAGGTGGCCTTATTAGATAAATCTTAAAGAGAGTCCTAAGCTATTTTCCTGACGATGATCAAAATCATACACCAATGTCTAGCAATGGCTCATCTATCCATCAAGAATTTGACGCTCAAGTGGCCTCCACTTCCCCTCCCATTCCATCATATTTTTGAAGTTTCACAAGAGAAATTTACACCATCGCCTCCAAATGATGCATCAAATAATGCATCCTCCCAAGGGTTGTTTGCCACAAAAATATATGTTAATCAAATCCTTTATACAAATCCCTTATACTATTTGGAAATGCAAGATTTAATGGCATCGAATGCTTCTCTTTTAGAGAGTCCTATTCAAAGTCCATCCACTTCATGCCAAAGCATTAATCCCTTGCCAAAATCCCCCATGCATATCCAAAGTCCAACCCCATGTCAAAAGGATAATTTAGAGCATGAAGAAATGTGTCTTAAAACAGATCAAGATCAAGATCCCGAAACCTTATCATCCCATCCAATTGTTGACCAGGACCCCATCTTCCTAGACACTCATGATGATTCCCCTATTCTTGTCCATCCTATCCAAAGTCCTATTGACACTCCATTCCCTGAGAAAGATCAAGATATCCTTGTCCATCCAATTCCAAAGGATCCCCTTCCATTTCATGAAAAAAATGTCCTTTCAAATCCCATTGACATTCTACTTCCTAAGAAAGAACAAGATATCCTTTCCATCCTTTATGATGATCCCACTGAAAGTCAAGAGAAAAGCACCTTTAAAGAGGATTCCAATGATCTTCCTCCTTATCAAGATCAAATTATTCATTTAAATCCTCCACAAGATCCTTTTGTTCCTCCATATACACTCGAAGATCTAGTTTCTTTTGATGATCCCATTATTTATCCCATTCCATCTCTTGAAGAGTCTATCATTGATCCATGTCCACCACACAATCCTAGTTCCCCTCGTGATCCTGATCCCCCTAGTGATCCTAATCCCCCTCATGATTCTAACATGTTGGTGCAAGATGTTCATGAACCCCCTATATGCACAATGGGTTCTTCCACTTTGGTCCATTCCAATTCACTTTATGATCCCATTATTTCTCTCATTTCATGTCCACCTAATAATGGACTTGCATCTTTCTCTAAAATCACAAGTCAAAATATTCATAAAGGCAAAGGGGTAGACCTTCATGAGAAAGAACCCCTCCATATCAAATAAGATCTTAAGGGTCATGTCTACATAATTCACTCTCAATACATTGGTATCCCTCCATCAAAATCAAAATATACACCTTCCCCTTCATACCTTCCATCCATCTTAGGTCCTTATATCCCTTCATCCTCTATGAAAGGTCAGCAAAGGCACACATCCTTGAGTAAATTTCATCAATCCAAAAGACCTCCATTTCATTCATATCCATCTATGCATTCCTTCCCCCCTCCAATCAATTTGGATGCCAACTATAAAAGTCACAAGTCTAGCAATTCACATGTATTCAAGGATCAACATGTCAAAACAAAGAACAATATGATCTATAAAGAAAAAAATATATCCAAAAGGCCACAAAGGCCCATGGAGAAAAAGAAACGAAAGTCAAAAGCTATATGGGTTCCTAAATCCCTTATGCAAGCAATGCACTCCAAGGAACCACAAAATCATGAAAAATAAAAAACCATGTGGATCCCTAAGCGGCTCCTTGAAGCACAACAGCCTAAAGAAACATCAAAATTGGCATCTAAAATAGCCTTTCCTCCATCCAAATCTCACAATCTGAGATCCATTTTTCCTCCATCAATCCACCACCCCTCAAGGTGTGTTCCAATGTTGATCTTGCCAACATTTCCATCCATTGAAGCCCAATTCTTCCAATACCCTATCCATTATCCAATGCATATTTTCCATCCTTCCATCCCTCTGGTCCAATCCTTTGCATAAATCCTTGCCTTAGTTTCATCTTATTTTCCATGTCCTTATCCTACCAATGTCTTTGAGCATGCTTTTAAAGGTCATGGTCCTTTTTTTTCAAGGCTACTATCCAAAAAAAAATAGATGCTTGAGTCCTTCTTCCATCCCCTATCATGTGACCATCTTCTACTGAAAAAGTCAAAAAAATTAAAAAAATTAAAAAATTGAAAAATGTCTTGAAATAATCCAAAAAAAATAAAAAAAGTCCAAAAATAATCCAAAAACATCGAAAAATGTCCCCAAATAATTCAAAAACATTCATAAAATGTCTTGAAAAAAAATCCCTAAAAATCAAAATGTTCAAAAACCCTAAAAATTTCAAAACATTTAAAATTAAAAAACAATCGCTTTTGTTTCATTTCACCAATAAACTATCCCTTTTGTACATAGACAAACAGAAAACATGTTACAACACTGCGTTTAACAAATCATGCATTAAAAGATGAACTTTTCAATCAAACCAGACATTCAAACTGATCAAAATTGTCATGTCAATCAATCAACATCAATATCATTTGTCCTTGTCAATATTATCATGGGTCTTATACAGGGTGTGGTATACTCGAAACCAGACTGTGTTTTGTCTTAGACGGGGTACTACATTCCTTGAAACTAGACAACATGATCATGTTTTTTATCATGACACTATCACTTTGGCAATGAAGATCAGAATGTTTGTTTGACTTGTTTGAATTTGCGAGTCTTATCTTTTTATTGATTTATTTTTGTCTTCGACCATGTTCCTATGTCACTAAGTGATTTAGAGTGGTCGGGATGGCTCATGGTCCTTTATTGTTTTTGTCTTCTATTTGTGGAGTGTTTCATAACATTATGGGGCAAGTATGTCTTAGGATTTTTGAACCATTCCTTGTTTGTGAACATGTCTGTCTTACGCAAAGGGATTGCATTATCACCCTGGCCTTCATTGTCATGGTGCACTGCATCCGTTTTGCCATATCAAATTAAGGATCTCACCTAGTAGATGCATTTGTGAAAGCAAGATTTCGTCACATTAATCATTCTTCACTTCTCGCTTGCATTTATTTTGGCTAACATTTCCTCCATCCCATGAATCCTTCTATCTTTTCATCAAGTCAATCATTATCATGCTCTCTATTCTCTTTGATCAATTGAGAATTTATTCATTTGATATCAATCACCCCTTGTCTACAATCAATTAACTATCTTCACCTTTGTTTAACCATTCTTCTGTTATTTTGAGAGATCATATATTTCTTCCATACATAAGCAATCTCTCGAGGGGGCATCCTACCTCCATCCCTTAGTTTGTTGGGGCATGATCATTTTTTTAGTTTTCTTTGAAACAATGCTCAAACTCACATTGTCTCAAAGAGGGGCAAAATGTAGACACTAAACAATGGTCAACACCTGTGTCTCCTATTTTTAACCCATAAAGCATCTTTTTATTAAAACACTTAAAAATATAGTCTATCATAAAATAGACTTGAACCTAGGGACGTTCCTCCAATACTTCCACATGGCCAATAATACCTCTTGTGCATAGTGACGTAACTCACCATAAAGCTCCAAATTCACACAACTCTCAAATGAGAGAGAACCTCCTTAAATATAGGAGAAAGGGTGGCTTCACTAGTCACACCTTTTCAATAACCCCCATTCATAAATAATTAATAATCTAATATTTCTTAAATTATAATTATTTCAAATGGGATATGCTTATAAAGCATATAATATATAAGGTTTTATAACCTTAAATTATAACATTATATATAAATGTTATTAGGATGTGACCCCTAATAATATTATGTTCTAACACTCCCCCTTAATGTTAATAGGGGATGACATTTCAATTTCCATAAAAGAAAAAATGAAGTACCCCAGTTATGTAGGTCTTCTTTGACAATGATAAACAGGGACACAAATATATTCCAACATGAAGATCATGCATTCCGGACTACATGAAGGTCATCTTGTCATAATTTATGATTTGAGTGTTTTAAAAATGATGCTAAGAGGTCTTAAAAATTATATTGGAGTCACGGTCTCCTCAAATAAGCCTCTCCCCAGGTTCATTACATAGTGCCCATAGGACTTAATACAAGTGTGCCCATAGGACTTAATACAATGCTTTAACAAGTGGAAGATTTACAAGGAGATTTGTTTTTACAATATGCCTGTAGGACTTAAGCACAAATGTGCCTATAGGACTTACTAATGCCTACCTACAATATTAAAACAAAAGGACTTACATATGCCTATCTGCAAGCTTAAAGGACTTACTAATGCCTATATAGGTCTTATTTCATACCTATTAGGACATATGCCTACCTGTAGGATTTAAAACTAGGATTTAGCCACTAAGTGGTGTCATTGACATGCACACTCCCCCTCAATGACATCACCTAAGGCCAAGCATTATCTGAATTTGGAGCATATAATGCCTAAAGGTCTTATGCCTATTAGGTCTTACATCTAGGATTTAGCCACTAGGTGGTGTCATGTACACTCCCCCTTAATGGCATCACTTAAAACCAATCACATGCACAAAGAATTTCAAAGTGATGGCTAAAATTCCAATATATAGCACTTGTCCATGATCTTCAAGGTGTCTTTATTATAGAATTGTTTCACTTGAATGAGGTGCCCATGATCTTCAATATTCATTTTGATTTTTAGAAATGATATTCTCTAAAAAGAGTAAAGTAACTTCAAGTAAGATGGTTCTTTTACATGTATCCAAATGAAACTCTTTCATAAATCTTCAAGGCCATATTGATTCTTCAGGAGCTACATTTATATTTTTCCCATTTGATTCAAAGACACATAGTAGATAGTCTTCTTATAAAAGTATTGCACCATCCATGTAATAACACTTTCACCATATGTTTTGAAGGCATAACCTCGCCATAGAAGAAACAATATAGTTAGTAACATAGTAATCAATTAAACTTGATTTTTGGTGCAAAGAAAGAGCATAATATTATGCATTTGTCATTTTCCAAAGATCATATAATGTTCCTCATAAATTTGGAATATAATCCAATGAATAATAGCAAGGAGATCAATGGATATTTTCATAAGCATAAGCATGGACAATTTAGAGGAATAGACATACTAATACATATAGTAATGATCCATTAAAAAAAATTAGGCAACAAGTGAGCTATTCTTTTCAAGTTTGCTCCCCAAACAGTTTATAAGGGATCAAATAGAAAATAAAACAATAGATCTCTTTGATCTTAAAAACAATAGATGATCATTGTAATAGTTTGATAGTAAAGCATTTGTTCATAAAACATACATCAAGTAGGATTTTTTATCAATATAATCCTCTAGAAAATTATTGGGAGATAAATCATAATGTTCCTATTACTACTTATAAGGTTTCCATTAGTTTTATATCCAAAGTCATTCTATATACTCTAGTCGGTTACTACTACCAAAATATTCAGTCGGTATGAACAGAACAGTCGGTTATAGAAGAAAGTAGTCACAGAGCCCAATATGCACCGAGCTGTCTACCGAGTATCATTCCATGTCTACCAAGCAACAAAGATGATACACTGAGTGAAACGTGTTACTAGATTCATTGAACCTGGACACACATATGAAAATGTGTTACAAGATCGAGGAACATAGAACCGTTATCACATTGGAAATTGCACTTGAAGATTGTGTATGATTTCGAGGTCATTTATCCAATGAAATATTTTGTATAGTTATTCACTCGATAAATCATGTTTGTAAGATCAAAGCAATGAATCAGATCACCAACATAAGAGATCTATTTATACAACATGGATTAAGGATAAAAGTGTGATAGACCGAGTTATACAGAGGTGTAAGAAGCAAGACATGTGTGATACATAAGAAAGCACTAAGTGTTATGACTGTTACAGAGACATAGAGGTCACCGAGAAGGATTTCAGAGAACAGTCAAAGAACAAAGTAAACAGAAGGCTTTACTAAGTTACTTTATGGGTTACTGAGGTATGCTATAAGCAAGGTAATCTTATTTTGAGCACATAGAATCTTCTATAACATTCCAGATGTAAAGTTGTAGATGTTTGTAATGATTTCATTGTAATATTTAAGTTGTAAGAGAAACCTTTAACAAGGTAAAAGACTCTAACCAAGTCTATAAATTGTAAACCCTTTAACCAGGTGCAGCATTTAGATTAAGTGTTGTAAAATCCTTTAGCAAGGTAGATCTAACAGATCTTGATACTCCTAACAGGGTAAGCTATTCGAAATAGCTAAACATGTAGATCTAACCGAGCAATTTTTATTATTGCAGTAGTGAAGTTGTGGGTGCCATCCCCACCATAGTTTTTCTCTCTAACCAAGAGTTTCTACGTAGCCAAAATATATGTGTTATGAAGTGAATCATGTATGATTGTTATTTATTTATTTTAGCTTTATGTTATGTTGCAACAGTTTTTGGTTTATGCATAAGAGTAAAGATATTGTTGATAAAAGTATTTGAAGTACTGATTCACCCCTCCCCTCTTAGTACATTAGCTTTCCATATTGGGCCTAACAATTGGTATCAGAGCTTGAGTCTTGGAAAAGGGTTTAACAACCTAAAGAGAAGGATCTTATCAATGGAAGGCTATAAACAATCTCGAAGAATTGTGTATCTACAAGAAGAGTTGGATCATGCTAATCAAGTGATTGCAGACATGCAAAGACAAATGCAAAAATCATTGAAAGTGAGAAGAAGATTATCTGATGATTTGCAGGACTCTCAAGAGTTAGTGGAACAAATTGAGACATCATCTGAGAATAGTATATCTGAAGAGACTGAAGAAATTTTTGGAGTATTGAAAGAAAAGAACAAAGCACTGGTTGATCATCTAAAAGCAATGAAAAGAGGACATGAACATTTCAGCACACAGAAGACTGAGAATCTTGATGCATTGAGGATAGCTGAGGATAAAGTAAGAGAAAAACAATAGCTTGAAGCATTAGTATCTGAAAAGAATGATGAAATCATAAGGTTGACTGGGATTCAACAAAATCTGTCAGACCAATTAGGTTATGCACATCATGAAGCAAATTTGAAAGATGATGAGAATCAAGCATTGAAACTTGAAATATCAAGGTTGACCAATGAACTTGAAATAGAAAAGAAATCCAAGGAAACACTGAAGAAGAGCTATGAAGCATCAAAGATGTTGGATGAGCAGCTGAATACAAGAAGACCCAACAAAGAAGCAGGACTCAGTTACAAAGGAAAAGAATCTACCGAGAAGGGAATTCATACAACTGAGAGAGGAGAATCATCAAAGCAAGCTAGAAACAAGAAGCACATCAAAAGAAAGAAGCCTATTTGCAACTACTATGGAAATCAAGGTCATACTGCTAACATGTGCCAAATCAGAAAAGGTAAGCAACCAAATGTCACTAAGTTTAATGGTTATTGTTACAATTGCAATAAATATGGTCACACATTTAACAAATGTAGGACAAAGTCTGTTAACAATTATCAAAAGGCAAAATTCAAAGGGTTTTGTAAAAACTGCAATAGATATGGTCATAGTACCGAGAAGTGTTGGCTTAAGCAAAACAACTATATGTGGTCTACACACCAAGCAAATACTAGAGGTTACCAAACTCACATAGATCCTTACCGACAATATTCTGTAGTACCATGGGATTAGAATACAAGGATATGGTATGAATGTTGTGGAAGATATGGTCATATAAGTTCCAACTACTTTATAAGGTTTGTAATGAACAACCGAAGATCATGGAGAAATCCTGGTATGGCATGTTTTCATTGTCACAAAGTTGGACACTTGGCTAGAGATTGCATAGATCAACCTAGAGGAGACACTGAAGAAATAAAAGAAAAATTACAGATGATTTGGAAAAAGAAGGAAATTGTGTCAAATGAAGAAAGCACCTTACCTACCGAGTTAGGTGCACCTATTTGAAATTAATCGGTAAAGGTATGAAGGGACTGCATTCTCTCAAAGGTCAAATCTTAACAGTTCCTATAGTCACACAAATCTGTCCGGCATAATTAAATAAATATTCGCTATTTATTTGATTAAAAATCCACTAGCCATCAGTTAATTAAATTAACATTTAATTAATTTATTCCCAAACGTTCTTCTATTAATTAAATAAATTATTCAATTTATTTTAATTAATTCATTAAATCAAATTCACAATCAATTAAATAAATAAAATCTATTTATTTAATTAAAATCCCCTTTTCCTCTTTTAAATAAATTAAATAAAAACATTTATTTAAATCATTATCCCCCCCCCACTTGCATTTTCCTACAAATGCAACTTGCACACATTTATTGAAATAAATGAATTTTTATTTTAATAAAATCCTATTTTCCCTCACCCACCAAATCCACTTGCAAAATCTAATCCCCTTCTAGATTCTTCTAACCCCTTCCTAATTAGCCTAATCCATCCCCTAATTATTGTCACAATCCTAAGCAAAATGGAATCACTTCTCAAAGACTTCAAAAGTCTTTGAAAAGCATTTAATGCTTTGTGTGTTCAACAAATTAACCCCTAAAGTCTTCTAAGACCACTAATGGCTCTTACATGACCATTTATGGCTCTTACATAACCATTTATGGTTATTTCAAACTTGTCTCCCCAAACATTTATTGTTTTGACCATATTCATCCTTTTCACATTTGCACAAGAGTTTATCCATTGGATAAAAGCTTTATTCTTTGAATAAAGAGTTTATTTATTCAACTAACCTTGACTCTAACTCTCAAAGTCATATCAAGCATTTAATGCTTATTCCCTCCCCTCTCAACCTATCTCACATTGACACTTGTCATCCTGGGATTGGGTTGAAAGCCCTCACATGGATTTGAAATCATTCAATCCTGACCCTTGTTGAGATTACTCAATCTCAACCATCCATTGCTCCATTTTTCTTATAAATAGAGCCCATTTCTTCATAATCCAGATCCTAAAAACTTGTATGCATTTAACCTATAGGCATTTTAGAGAGCATCTAGCATAGCAAACTAAAATCTTGTTGTTTTTGGGTTAAAATCAATCATTTTATTATCATCTAGTATTTTAGCTTTTCATTTTACATTAAGAGCAATATTTCAATCTCAAACCTCCATAAGCATCCATAGTGCAAAAAGCTGCTGAGAGCTACACTATTTTGGAACTTGGAGAGGATAGGAACAAGGGAGAAGGAGCTAAGAGCATGCTAAGAGGCATTTGGAGATGCCTCATTATCTTTGTTTCATTTGTTAGATATATTAGCATGATTTTAGCATCTCCTTTGATATGCCTATTTAGATTAGCTTTTGGTTAGCTAACACTAACAATTTTCTGGTTTCTTGTGTTGTTGGTCATTTGCTAACCTTGTCCATTTTGCAGAGCATCATTTGGTGAACCCGACATGAATCCAAACACCAAAAAGATCATTTTTTTTTAACCAATAACATGTTTGAATGTTGAAATTGTCACACAGGTTGCGCTTTAGCGCTATCGATACTTATGGTTTTAGCGCTATTGTTCTTACAATAGTGCTATTGTATCAAGACCAACGCTTTTGGAACTGTTTTGGCACTTTTGACATTGTCTTGGCACTATTCACCCTATTTCAGCGCTTTTGCCTCTTTGTCTTTCCCTTTCTTTTAGCGCGTTTGTGTTAAATAACGCCTCTGTTCAAACACAGACTAGCGCTATTGTAACAGAACATTGTAAAAAAGATCTTGTAACTGAAAAAGTGAAAAATTTTAGGCTTGTGGAAGCCCCCCTTAGATATGGATTTCACTAACCAGTTGTTGTTTGTGCAAGTTTAAAACTCACCATAAAAAAACCATAAACTTTCTTTTTGGTGCTTTAAAACTTGAACAAAGAAAATTTCCTTGCTTTCTAGTTAGGGTCACTTGTCTTTGGGGCATTAAAACTGAACAAAACAAACATTTGTTTTCTTGCAAGTTAGGAAACACACTTTATTTGGGGATTAAAATCAACAATTCTATTTTTCTTGCATCAAAAGAATTTACAAGCCACACTTCAAATTTTGGTGCAATTAAAACTTACAATCCACTTGTTTCAATTCTTGCAAGCGATTTACTTCAAGCAAACTTGTTTTTTTATTAAGTTGACCAGGATTTCATTTTCCTAGTTACTCAAACATATTGCCTTTGAAGTTAAAAAGAACACCATGACTATTGGAGCAACATCTCCAAATAGCTAGATCACATTGCAATGGCAGATTAAAAAGAACAAGTGTTTTTTGTGCTTGGCACACTTGTGCAAAAAGTCGATTGAGTGGTCCTACTTGTAACACACACTATCCTCTCCCTTGGCTTTCGTGGTCCTAGGTGGAAGAGAAAAGTGTTAGTAACACTCAAATTTTTTATATTTTTAAGAGAGGCCTGCCAAGAGACACATCACTCTTGGGAACGACCTCGCGCGGTAAATCCTTCGAGCCACTATAGAAATCAGGTGAGAGCGAAAGTTGTAGCCTTGGGTATAGTTGTTCCTATAGTGTAACTGGTCGAAAGGACATATGGGCCCCACCACTAGTTACAAGGCTCTTAAGTGAGTCACTGTAGAATGAACTTATGTCCAAAAACATCGAACATGACTAAACACCTTTAAGTAGTAGCCCACCCGTTCTATTGATTGAGGATATTTGCGATATAATTTAGTGCAAGAGCATAGATGGTTTTGCTCCCAAGATACTCACCATACATATTTCCTTGAGTAGAAACATAGCTTTTTGGAAAAGTCACTTGTGACTTGATAAAAGTGGTGAATCCCCCATCATAGGGATCATCTATTTGTTATGCTCGTGCAAGACTTAGTATATCACATCCTTACCTGCCATGGCGGGATTCATAAGGTATGTAGTACCAAAGTCGAAGAAATATCAAGATGTGGGCTAAATTTATCACAACTGGCCATTTGACCTTAGGGATAAAAAGTGTTTGAAGTGTGTTCATTTTAGTCAAGACCAAGTGCAAATTGAGCTGACTTCAGGCTTTGGAAATACACCTTAAAAATACACTAAAGGAAGGGTCATATACAAGTCCTAGGATTGGGTTGATCTAGACTCATACTCATTTGTGCCTTTTAGGAAACATTCTTGTGTTTGTGTGCTTGCTTTGTTTTCTTGTCAAAGAAAAGTCAGAAAATCACTTCCAAAAACAAAGTATTCATCCAACCAAACATATCAAAAACAAAGTGTAAACAACAAAAGAGTCAAATTTTATGACCATTCTTCACATCTTGCAAAAGAAGAAGCATCATCAAAATATCAACTTGAAAAGAAGACCATTAAGTTCAAAGGCTTTGATAAAAAGGAGGAGATTCTTCTATATAAATAGACAAATCTTTGTCTCACATAGAGTCTTTCTACGTCACATGCGCCTCTACCTTCAAGGCAAAACAAATGAATTTGATTCAGAATCATTGAACTGCAAAGCTTTTATGCAATATAGAGCTCTAAGTTATCACAAAAACCAAGGAGGTAAGATTAATCCCAACTTTTTCCCAAACATCTGTATCACCTACAACACAGCTCGAGAAATACCACCAACACCCAAAAGGGAAGAGGTAGAGTTTGTCCCATTTGTAACACAAAGTTTTTATTGAAGTTTAAAACATTTTTCATCCATCATCACTTCATCATCAATCCATTCCAACTCTCAAAACATTAAAAGGTTCTTGTCCCAAGTTCTCTATTAGATATTGCTTGAATCAAAAACATCACATCACTTTTTAGATTGTTTCTACATCTAGGATAAGCTCATCCTAAGAGACACATCTACGCAGGTTAAAAATAGTTTATGAGTGAATCCTCTCATTACTAGGTAGTTCAATCTGTAACACTTCTCAGATTTCTCTACACCTTATCACATCAAATCTTATCAAACAAGCAAGCAATTCAAAGAAGGAATTTCGGTTACATCCACCTTAAAAGTGCTAGAGATCCATGTGCAACACAATTCACCAACCATCAATCTTTCATTTCATCAAAACAACTCATCATCATTTTCACACAACTTCAAAAAAAGCTTGTAAACAAAATGGCCCAAACCTGATCACAATCAAGGCAACGAGAAATAGAAATAGAAGAAGAAGAAGAGGAAAATCTCAATGAATTTCAAGAGGCACTTGGAGGAAATGCGAATGACGAAAACCCAAGTACTCCTACTCCTGCAACAATAGAAAGGGCTCAGCATAACCCTCTCTTTAACAGACTGTTTGACGAAATACTTAGGAGCAATGCGGATGCTCACTTCTTAAAACTTGCTCAAGAAGGAGAAAAACTCCCCTTTGACTTTGATCTTGCCCAATTAAGACAAGCATCAGAAAGACAAAGTCACCATGAAGAGGAAGGAGGTAGAGATCCCATCAGATATAACATTCCTCGAGGTAACCCAGCACCTCCTCCTCCAACTGAAATGGAGATGTTGTGGCAACAAGTCGAGAATCTGACTCAACAACTTCATAGTGGTGTCAAAACTAACCAATTCTCACTCAATGACATCTGTCCTTATCCTTTTGATAGAAATCTTTATATGCCACCCTTTCCACGAGGATTCGAAAAATATAGAGGAAAGGGAGATCCCCACGATCATGTCAGAGAATTTCATTCTGCTTGCCTCGAAGTGGCATATGAAGACACATACCTAATGCGCCTTTTTCCCCAAAGCTTGGGAGGAATAACCACATCATGGTTTTCCCGACTATCAGGGGGCATTAGAACATTTGAGGAACTTATCCAGAAATTCCTTGCTCATTACTCCCATAATATTGAATGCGACATCACCATGGCTGATCTGTGCAACACCAAACAAAAACCAGGTGAACTATTCTTAGTATTCCTACAACGATGGCACCAAATGTCTAGCAGATGTTCTCTTCAGTTACCTGAACGAGAACTAGTGGAAATATTCATTTCCAACTTAAACGAAGAAATGGAATTTCACCTGGATGTCAAAGACATAGACTCTTTTAATGATATGATCACCAAGGGTTTGAAATGTGAATGGGCCCTCATCAAGAAAGGACTCATCAAAATCTATAATGAACCAAAGGATGGTCCTCGCCCACACTTCAATAGCGATAAACCAAGCTTCTGGAATAAAAACAAGAATATCGTCAATGATGGGGTTGTGGATGCCAGGACTATACAAACTGCACAACCCGTGGTTCGGTTTGTAGGACAAAAATCCTCCACCTTAGAATAACACAAATGTTCCTTCCAATCAAAGTTGCATCACATCTCATGATGAACCAAGACCTCGACAGCAAAAACATAAACGCACATACACTCCCTTAGGGGAACCCATTGAAACAGTATTGCGACAACTCATTTCTCAAAATTTGGTCACTCTACCTAAAACATCAAACAATGAGCCTCAGGTCAAACCTGCATGGTGGAGAGATACTGAACACTGTGATTTCCACCAAGGGAGAGGACATAAGACAAGTAATTGTCACCGATTGAAAGATCTTATTCAGGATCTTATTGACCGAGGAGAAATTGAAATTGAAGGCCATGACCCCAAAACAACAAATAATGATCATCTGATGTTCAAAAATCCACTTCCATCACAAGATCAAAGGGGTCCTTCTACTTCCAGGAGAGGAACTGATACCACAGATTATACGCAGGCTGCATATAATTATACTGTAGATCACCTATATGATGCCAATGAACAAGTTGCAACTATAACCATCAAAAATGCTAACTCCAATTGCAATGTTGTTAGATGTCGTGGCAAGGTCACCATAAAAGTAGCTCCACAAGGCACCACCTCCATCCCAAAGCAATACAATCTTGTGGAACAATTAGACAAAACCCCTGTACTTATATCCATTTTAGAGCTTTTGCGCCTATCGCCATCTCATAAAACTATCTTGGATCAAGCACGCCAAGAGGCATCAGTCCCTGCAAATCTGAATACAGACCAATTTCAAGCCATGGTTGGAAGTCTAAAGTCATCACCTTGTCTCACTTTTTCCGAAAGTGACAACTTTTCCTTCCAACAACCTCATAACGCTTCGCTACACATTGAAGGCTTTATCAATCAACACAAGATCAAGAGAGTCTTGATCGATAATGGAGCAAGCCTGAATATTTGTACACTACAGTTGGTCACAACATTGGGATATGCAATAGAATCAGTGGATCCTTGTAAGAAGATCACAATCAAAGCCTATGATGATGTAGAGCGTTCCTCCAAAGGAGCTATGGTACTACCAATCCGAGTGGGCCCCATGGTAAAACACATCATCTGTCAAGTTTTGGACCTTCCTCTACCATACAATCTATTGTTAGGAAGACCTTGGATACATGCCATGAAAGTCATTCCATCTACCTACCATCAATGTATCAAGTTCCCACATAACGGTGTAGAGATCACAATCCTGGGCGATGCAAATCCCTTTGCGTATTGCCATACTATTAGCCATCAACTAGAGATTACCATTCCTAATAATAGAGAAGCCATTTCCTCCACATCATATATAAGTCTCACCTCTCTTGCCAGTTCGAACACCACTATACCAAAGCAAGAAAAGCTTACAATGAAGATAGCAAAGGAAGGTTCTGGGGAATACAACTTGAGTCAACTCTTTTATGTGGGACAAATGCCCACTTCTCCTTGAACACATGGTAAACCACAACAGTTACTCCAGCAACCACTAAACACGCCTGCATGTGCTTTGACGCCTTTCATCCTTGGAAAGAGTCAAGAAGAAGAAACCCAAGATGAGGACTTAGCGGAATGGATCTATAAAGATCCCATCACCACTGATATACCGAAAGTTAAACTTCCTACAGATCAGTATGGCAAAGGTCTCCTCATTATGCAAAGAATGGGGTATGATGGTTAGAGTGCTTTGGGATATTGCAAACAAGGACGACATGAACCCCTGCTGCCAGAATTGAAGCGCAAAGATAATACAGGCCTAGGCTTTGAAAAGGAGATATTTCCTAAGCTCAGATTCAAAGGAAAACCCAACAAACCATTATGTCAGCCTACTACAAAAAGGACACCTTTCATTATCAAAGCAGCCTCAAGCACCATCCCAACTACCCCATCGATGCACAAAACCCCAACACAACCATCACCAATGCCACTCATCTCACCAAACGAACCAGTGATCCCATCAGCAATAGCAATAACATCAATAGCACCATTAGCAGCAGCATCTATGGCACCAGCAGTTCCAGCTGAAGCCACTGAGTCAACACTGCCAATACTCCTAGTACCATATTCTTTTATCCCCATCGACCACCCTGTAGCACCGACCACTACAAAGGTACATCAACCAATCACACCTACAGTATTTAACTCAAAAGACATCCCAGTATGGTATAGTAATCAGATGCTAGAAAGTGACTCAGAGACTGACTCACATGAGTGGGAATTTGATTATGTACAGCTTAACACTTCAGATGAGGAAGACACATCACTAGCTCCACCACGCAAAGACATCCCTATTTATGGAGAAGCACATATAAAGACCACTTGGGTTCCTAAACTGGAAACATCTTCCACAGACCCTACATCTCATCCTACACCTAATTGTGATAGGGAGAGTACCATTAACGACCTTCACCATAACATCTTAACCCTCACTGATACATCTAATGCACTTAACCTAATCAATGAAGTAATGCCCATTATCCACCCTGAACTCATCAAATGGAACCAACCAAATCCCCCATGTCTTGACTTCTTCCAAAATGATGAGGCAATCATTGACTTTTTGGAATTAAGGGATAACCTACCAAGCAGGGATCACAAAGCTGGATTTGCCATTGAACTTAAAAGCACAACATACTTCGGGGCGGATGCCAAACCTTTCAGCTGCAAAAATATAACAATAAAACATTGATCTTCCAGTGAAAACCACACTGTGGCACTGTTTGATTCAACAAAAGTAAAAAGAAAGAGCGTATCCAACGGTGAAAACCTCTCTGAGGTGCCTGAGGATGAAGGGTTTGACATTCTCCTTGCTAATGCACAATAGGAATGATCAATGATTCTCATCGAGGAAACCAAAGAATACAATGTGGGGACTCCTGAAAATCCTCATCTCATACATCTAGCATCTCTTCTCACTCCAGAGGAACAACCTAAATTTATAGAATTCTTCTAGAAGTGCCAGATCAACTTTGCATGGTCATATGCAGACATGCCTGGGCTTGATCCTGATTTAGTCATGCATCACCTCACCATAGCAAAAGGAGCCAAACCTGTCAAGCAGATGCTTCATAAGATGCATCCTCAAATTGCAGTGTTAGTCAAAATAGAACTCAAGAAACTCCTAGATGTTGGTTTCATTAGACCAATTGATTATGCAGAATGGATATCCAACATTGTTCCTGTCGGCAAACCAAAAGGGGGCATCCATATTTGTACTGACTTCAGAGATCTGAATAAAACCTATCCTAAGGATGACTTCCCCCTTCCAAATATCGACATTATAGTGGATCTGACAGCAAGACATGCCATGTTTTCACTCATGGATGGTTTTTCAGGATACAATCAGATAAAGAGCACACCAGAAGATCAACATAAGACAACCTTCACCTGTCCATGGGGCACATATTGCTGGAATGTAATGCCTTTCGGTCTCAAGAATGCAAGAGCAACCTATCAACGAGCAATGACTACCATCTTCCATGACATGATGCATACTATGTTGGAAGATTATGTTGATGACTTACTAGCAAAATCACTCACTAGATAAGGTCATCTCAACATATTAGATAAAATATTTGATAGACTGGAACAATACCGTGTTCGACTCAACCCAAAGAAATGTGTCTTTGGAGTAACCTCCGGGAAGCTTCTAGGATAAATTGTCTCAAGAAAAGGTATTGAGGTCGACCCAGCAAAGGTAAAAGCAATCATGGAGATGCCACCTCCAAAGAATATCAGTCAGCTAAGGACATTACAAGGGCGACTTCAATCCATCCAAAGATTCATTGCACAACTGGCTGATAAGTGTCACCCATTTACACACCTGCTACATAAGAACATCCGCTTTTAGTGGGATGCCCGATGCCAACAAGCATTTCAGACGCTTAAAGACTATCTCATGAATCCACCATTGTTGATGCCACCAGATCCAAGTAGACCATTGTTACTCTATATCTCAGCAACAAGTACAACATTGGGTGTACTACTAGCACAACATAATGCAGAAGGAAAAGAGTGTGTTGTTTACTACATCTCTCGCACACTGGTGGGCTATGAACTCAATTACATGCCTATTGAGCGAGCTTGCCTAGCAGTAATCTTAGCAGCCACTAAACTGAGGCACTATCTATTAACACACAAAGTACAACTCATTGAAAAGATTGATCCACTCAAGTATTTACTCAGCAAAGCAGCATTGACAGGTCGCTTGGCCAAATGGGTGATGATTCTAAGTGAATTTGACATCGAGTATGTCAATCGTAAAGCTATCAAAGGGCAGGTTATTGCAGATTAGTTGGCTGATGCGCAGGTGATCATCCTCTCATTTCCAATTTTCTAGACGAAGAGATATTCATGATCAGAACAACACAACCATGGAAATTATACTTTGATGGTTCATACACTAGGCATGGCTCGGGGGCAGGCATTCTATTTATCACACCTCAAGGTGACAGCATCCCGAAGTCTTATAGGCTCACATTTCCATGCACCAACAACATCGCAGAGTATGAGGCCTTGATCAGGGGACTTAGGTTAGCCGTACAATGGAAATTACAAGAACTACAAGTATATGGTGACTCCCAACTGGTTATTTGACAAGCAATAGATGAACTCATGCCATATAAGCAAATGGTGGACAAACTAAAGACATCATTTACTACTATCACTTTTGAGCAGATACCAAGAGATCAGAATCGAGCTGTTGATGCTATGGCTACCATCACATCTCTCCTAGATCTTCCACAGAATTCAACACGCTACGAGTTCTTGGTAGAACAGCTTTGGATTCCTGCTTATGATATCCCCGAATCCGAAATGATATGTCACCATGTTGGTTCTGAATCCCCATGGTACGGTGAATTCTACACCTATCTTTGTGATCACACCCTTCCTCCCAACCAATCGAATAACCAACGTAAAACCTTCATTTGCCAAACTGCTCAATATACCATTATTGCTGAAACCCTATACCGATGCGGTCTTGATGGTACTCTCCTTCGATGTCTGGAACAAGGTGAGATAACAAAGGCTTTGGAAGAAGTCCATGAAGGAATTTGCGGGACTCACTCGAGTGGTCCATCACTAGCCAAGAAACTCCTACGCAATGGATACTATTGGCCATCTATGGAAAAAGATTCCTACTACTTTGTTCGAAAATGGAAAACATGTCAAGTTCATGGCAACCTGATACATGTACCAGCCCAGGAACTACAACCAATCACAACATCATGGCCTTTTTGTCAATGGGGTCTTGACCTTGTGGGTAAGATTCATCCATCTTCATCCAATGGCCATAAATTCATTATTACCGCCATCGAATATTTCACAAAGTGGATCGAAGCTATTCCACTTACCCAAGTCATCGACAAGTAGATCGCCTCATTCATCCTCAATTACATCATCTGCCAGTATGGTGTGCCCATGTCCATCATTACAGATAATGGTCTTCCTTTCAAAAATTAGGATGTCCGTGAACTTTATGAGAAATTTCATATTCAACACCACTTTTCCACTCCCTACTACCCACAAGGCAATGGTCAGGCTGAAGCATCCAATAAAAATATATTGAGGATCCTAAAGAAGACAGTCAATGATGCCGGTCGTGATTAGCATGTTCAATTGAATCTAGCACTATGGGCATATCAAACTAGCATTCGAACCCCTACAGGTGCAACTCCCTACTCATTGGTCTATGGTGCAGAAGCTATCTTACCTATTGAAGTCGAGATCCCATCACTACGGGTTTCCTTGCACAATCTAATAGATGATGAAGCATACAGAGTCTCACACCTCCAAGACTTAGAGTTACTTGATGAGAAGCGACAAGCTGCATACAACCATCTCAAAGCCTATCAGCAGCGCATGAGCAGAAGCTACAATCACCGAGTTAGATCTCGTACATTTGAGGTAGGTGATCTTGTTCTTTGAGAGAATCCTTGCAACCAACCAAACAGAGAACATCAGGGCAAGTTTGAATCAAACTGGTTGGGCCCATATGTTGTCACTGCTGTATTCGGGTCCGGGGCATATCAGTTGGCTACATCAGAAGGAGAACCACTCGCAGATCCAATCAACAGCATGCACCTCAAACGGTTTTATACCTAAGCTGTACAGAGCATCATGCTCCCCTACATACCAGAAAATACCAAAAACATTCAGAAAAATGTCTTGAAGAAATACAAAAACATTCACATTCATGCATCCACACATCCATCCATCTAAACCATGGCTTGTTATTTGATCTATAATCAAAGAAAGTACTTCATGCGTCTTGCATCCCGCTTTGTCATAGTCATGTCTACACTTGGGGGCAATGCCCTCTCAATCTAGTTGGTGGAAGTGGATTTTACATTACTGGTGATTCATTGGGTAAAACATTCAAAACAATTCAAAATACCAAAAACATTCAAAAATGTCTCACAAAATCCACAAACATTCAAAACAATTCAAAATCCAAAAACATCGAAAAACCATCAAAAATCAAACAAAAACACGGCAACACCTTGTACATACTCATTCGCACAGATGCAAAACAAACATTGACATAATACTCACACAATGACCATTTACCAATCAAACCACACAATCAACATCAACAAATCGAAAATTGTCTTTAAAGGATGCATCCTTCCTTACCAAAACAAAGACAAAAGTGATGTTTTCTTTGACAAGAAAATTATGTTAAAGCTATCAAAATACTTGGTTGATTTGTGAGTACAATCATTCGTTTATCTATATCGGGATCTTTCAGCATTGTTTTGTATCATTTGCGCATTATTTCTGATGAAGTTCTGGGGCATGTACTAATGGTGTCTACATGGGAAGTTCACCAAGCTACGTGATCTTATGCCAAATGCAGTCATAGATCATTACGGCTTGCTGACTACAGCATATACCTCGACCATATGAGCATGAACCATTACCAAGGATCCTTATTCTTTATTCTTTATGTATATACTATTTGTTTGCAAGTACAATGCTCTTCCTTTGGTTCCTCCTAGCTCATCCAACTAGATAAAGGTTATTATCTCTTAGTACGGTATGCACTTGTCTCAGGATATGATCAGCATAAGATCAAGGAGGATGATCCAAGTCATGCATGAACGGAGATAATCCTTGTCTGTTCTGCAAGCAATACTCTGGTCGACTTGACCCTTATATCAAGTCGTTGGTATTAACTTGCTATATAAAAACCATGTAAGGAATACTCAGGTCATCTTAAATCATTATGTCAAGATGCTTGTATTCTCTTCCAAAATTTTAAAAGCTCAATGATGAAAATAGAGCACTATGGATCATCATTTCATCTCATTTGTTTATATATTACTTTCCGTTGCATATCACCCATCCATTCATTCATTCATATGTAGGCTTTATATGCAAAAGTGACCATTAAAGCTAGTCTTGGATACAATCATGACCGAGTACTCTGATACATCATCAATGCATCATGCAAAGTCTTACAAACCTTGCATTCCTCATAGTCATGTCATCATCGCATTTAGTTGCATCTTGCATTAAGTACATTCATGTCATTTTTAACTTTACATTGCATATATTTCATTTTTGACATTAGTTTTCATTAAACATTTGCATCATTACATCAATCATAAATAATTAGATTCATTCGTGGGATCAAATTTGTCTTTTGATTGTTTTTAAATCATTTACTAGGCATTCATTTAGTGTCAATTATCCATCATCATTTCATCACCCTTTATCATTTCTTATTGCATACATTCATTTATAGTTAAAAGGTGCATTAATCCATTTATTAAAAGTATTTTATTATGCTCATTTTAGGATTCATTCACATTGCATTCATTATCCTCTTTTTAAATTGCATTAAGGTGCAGTTATTAAAACCATAAGTTATAATATCCTCACATTATCATTTTTGCTTAAATCATATTTAAGCGTTTAGAATCATAAATCCATTTGTTTCCGAACATTGGTTCATACCATTTTATATATATCCATTTTACATATGCATTCATTTAGGCATTATCATATAAACATTTGTACTTCACATTTTGTTTATCCATATTACATTCATATAAAAACATCTAGATGCATATCCATACATAAATATCATTCATTCAACCATTGCACTAACATCATAGCATAAATCATCTCATCATTATATTGCAATAGGAAACACCAAAATCCTATTCATAAATAATCACAAGCATACATCATCATCATGGCATTACATACATAAGGCATTACATCAAAAATCAAACAAATCATACATATATAAACCTGCATTCATATGTCAGTATCCCACATCATACATCATCATAAAAATATGCATAAAAGAAACATCTCATCAAATGCATACATATACACAAATCCATCTAAACAATAACTCATCATCCTGCATAAACATCCATACATATCAACTGCATATCATCAAAATATGGGATCACCTCATATATATCATCTCATATATCAGAGTACAATGAAGTCTACAAAATCGGCTACCAAGAGCCATCCAGGATACAGTCCAAAAAATAAACAATGATACAATACATATATGCAAAATTACTCTCTCAAATGCCACTCTAGCCAGATGCTATCCCACCACCTCCACCTGCTCCACCACTGGTACCTGCACCTCCTGATCCATCTCTCTATGGAGGCCTCATCGAACCACCACTCACTCCTGCATCCCCTGATCTCTCCCTCCGCAGAGGACCCATCACACCCCCACTGCTCTGCACCCTCTGTGATCGCTCTGATCTGACCTGCCACATCTGGGAATAGCTAAGAGCTCGTTGACTAACTAGCACCACCTACTCATATAAACCCCGCCAGTAGTCTATCTCTGCCTGTGCTCGTCGTATCTCCCTCATCACCTCCCCCGTAGGCCCCTGTGCTCCTACTCTGACCCAGATTCTCTCCTGCAGCTCTGCCAATCTCTCCACTACACTATCCCTCTCCCACAGCACCACCGCCAGCTCTGACTCCCGTGCAAATAGCTGCACATCCCTAGCTACCACCTCCGCCTCCAAATCCTCTACTTGGGTCTGCAAGTGTGCTATCACATGATCTCAAAGATCTCCAGAGGCTCCCTCCCTGGTATCCATCGCCACCTCACCTATACCACCCTCTCCCATACCTCCCTCCCCTTTGTCCATCAGGATCTCCCTCTCCATCCCCCTCCCACTCAGCCGAACTCCTCCCTGTATCAATGGTCCCTATGATATCTGTAGAGGTAGTCCACCTCTCCCTCTCCGCTGACTCCGCATCCCCAACCCACCACCTCCTCCACCACCTCCTCCTCCACCTCCATCTCCTCCACCACCTCCTCCTCCACCTCCCTCTCCTCCTCCCCCTGCCCTCAGTCCTTAACCTCTTGCCCTCCTCCGTCTCCGTCCCCTCTCATCCTCAAAATCTGGGATCGGCTCTGCTGGATCAGATATCCGTAAGATCGGGTGTGCTGCTCGGTACTGCGTGTACTCATCTGACACTCCTGCATACACGACCCTCAGTCGTATATCCCACGGTCTTGCTTGCAGTGTCTGGAACTTTGCCAGTGCCTGATCATACGGTAGCATTGGCCCCCATGCGTACCTCTCCGGAATAACCCAAGCATACTCTCCCGATCCATTGGGCAGTCCCTGCTGCCGTCCAAACTATCTCAGCACTCTCCCGGGCACCTATCTCTCCACATGGTACGAGGTCCTCCCAATGAGGAATCGAGTCATAAACACATACGGCAGTGCCTCGGCATCATCATCCCATGGCTCACACTCCAAGTATGGTCGCCATATAACTGCATCCAGATTGTCTAATGCTCGCCGCCACCACTCTAACTTCCCCTAGTGGGGTTGACTCATCATGCCGCTATACATGAACATGTACGGCTGATCTACTGCACGGAATCTCAGACTCACCGGTCGAGTCACTGGTAGGTGCTCCCAGGCCCAAATATGCAGCAGCATCACTCCCACTGCTAAAGGACCCCTCCCCTAGTAAACCACCTCATGGAGCTCCTGGTACAAGTGCGCCAGCACGCACGGCCCCCACGCAAATCAAGTCCCCTCGGTCATTATCATCTCGATCACCTGTCCCCATCTCACGGCCAAACCATGTGATCGCCTATCTGGACAAAGAAGTCCTCCCACGATACTTGATAAGACTACTGGAAGAGGCTCATATAACTCCGCTATCTCCTCCCAAGCAATCGAGCCATCATCAATAAACACGTCCTCATCAAAAATCCTCTGAACTGCAAGGGTCCCCCAGGATCTGTCATATGTGACTAGCTCCCCTCGCATCGGAATCCGTAGGATGCGCCACACATCCTCTAAGGTCACTATCATCTCCCCCTGTGCTAGATGGAAGGTGCACGTCTCGCTGTGCCACCGCTCTGCTAATGCTGTGATCAATCTATGATTCATACGAATCACAGGCATGTGCATCACCTCATATAGTCCCATCATCGCAATACAATCAATCTCCGCCTGTGTCAATCGATCCCGCAACCCCTGTGTCGCAGGATGTCGCTCACGTAACTGCAACACACCCAGCTCCTCCTACACATGGACATTCATCAATCATCATCAGTTGTTTGTTTTCAAACTTTCTTAAGTTTAAACCTAGACTATCAACAGATACTTTGATCAAGTATTTTCGGGTCTCAACAAGTAAGCAATCATGGCCACCTAGACTTCAACAGGCATTTATCCTAATGACCTAAGTCTCATCAGGCTGCTATGGTTCAAAACAACTCCCACTTCACATTGCCATCCATCCATCATTGGCATCAGAAGACTTTCTTCACCCAAACTGGGGAATCTCTTTATCCTAAAACAAAAGCGCTAGTTTCTCAACAATAGTGCTACAACCCTAACAAAAGCACTCAATCAGCTATCCAACAATGCTCAAACTACAAATGCGCTAACACCACTACACAGTAGCGCTAATTCAGATCAATAACACTCAATCA
Source organism: Cryptomeria japonica (assembly GCF_030272615.1). Lineage (NCBI taxonomy): Eukaryota > Viridiplantae > Streptophyta > Pinopsida > Cupressales > Cupressaceae > Cryptomeria > Cryptomeria japonica. The sequence goes on from NC_081413.1 coordinate 265,552,432, forward strand.
AGCCCTCAAATAGCGCTTCTTTATCAATAGCGCCATTGCGGCACAGTAGTGCTAGTTCATGGAGAAAAAACACCAAAACCATAGTTCCAATGCTCTTGCTCTGACTCAACTTGAACTCAGTAAAAAACATATAAAGAATGCATAAAAATCTAAATTTCCAATTTACGTACTGCTGGTCCATAGTCGTCTGGCCGCTAGAACCATCGAACTCGCTCAAATCTATACGCAGTAATCGGTATCAGCATCCTGACTGTTGTTCGCTCCTCCAAAAGGTCACTATCAGAGCTCTTAGTTCACACTGGTCGTAGTCACAAATGATCCTATTTTCACCCGTTTCACCCCATTTATACCCTTTGTCGTCACTGTAACTTCCCCCCGCTCACCACCGTGGTCTCCGTGAACTTCCCGAGCTCCCTATTTCTCCATTTTACCCCCATTTTCTTCTATTTTTCACCCATCTTGCTCACTTCTTCTCTTCTAACACCCTACCAATTCTCATTCTTTTTCGAGAGATCGCCCGATTTTTTGAAATTTTTCGGCACATCTCTTGAGGGGGCATACCACCTATTAAATTTACATTTTATGAGGCATTTCTTCACACCAATTTTTCTTTCTTTGAAACGATGCGATAAACCGCACCATCTCAAAGAGAGGCAAATGTAGTCACACAAATCTGTCCGGCTTAATTAAATAAATATTCTCTATTTATTTGATTAAAAGTCCATTAGCCATCAATTAATTAAATTAACATTTAATTATTTTATTCTCAAACATTCTTCTATTAATTAAATAAATTATTCAACTTATTTTAATTAATTCATTAAATCAAATTCACAATCAATTAAATAAATAAAATCTATTTATTTAATTAAAATCCCCTTTTCCTCTTTTAAATAAATTAAATAAAAACATTTATTTAAATCATTATCCCCCCCCCCACTTGCATTTTCCTACAAATGCAACTTGCACACATTTATTGAAATAAATGAATTTTTATTTTAATAAAATCTTATTTTCCCTCACCCACCAAATCCACTTGCAAAATCTAATCCCCTTCTAGATTCTTCTAACCCCTTCTTAATTAGCCTAATCCATCCCATAATTATTGTCACATTCCTAAGCAAAATGGAGTCACTTCTCAAAGACTTCAAAAGTCTTTGAAAAAGATTTAATGCTTTGAGTGTTCAACAAATTAACCCCCAAAGTCTTCCAAGACCACTAATGGCTCTTACATGACCATTTATGGCTCTTACATAACCATTTATGGTTATTTCAAACTTGTCTCCCCAAAAATTTATTGTTTTGACCATATTCATCCTTTTCACATTTGCACAAGAGTTTATCCATTGGATACAAGTTTTATTCTTTGAATAAAGAGTTTATTTATTCAACTAACCTTGACTCTAACTCTCAAAGTCATATCAAACATTTAATGCTTATTCCCTCCCCTCTCAACCTATCTTACATTGACACTTGTCATCCTGGGATTGGGTTGAAAGCCCTCACATGGATTTGAAATCATTCAATCCCGACCCTTGTTGAGATTACTCAATCTCAACCATCCATTGCTCCATTTTTCCTATAAATAGAGCCCATTTCTTCATAATCCAGATCCTAAAAACTTGTATGCATTTAACCTATAGGCATTTTAGAGAGCATTTAGCATAGCAAACTAAAATCTTGTTGTTTTTGGGTTAAAATCAATCATTTTATTATCATCTAGTATTTTAGCTTTTCATTTTACATTAAGAGCAATATTTCAATCTCAAACCTCTATAAGCATCCATAGTGCAAAAAGATGCTAAGAGCTACACTATTTTGGAACTTGGAGAGGAGAGGAACAAGGGAGAAGGAGCTAAGAGCATGCTAAGAGGCATTTGGAGATGCCTCATTATCTTTGTTTCATTTGTTAGATATATTAGCATGATTTTAGCATCTCCTTTGATATGCCTGTTTAGATTAGCTTTTGGTTAACTAACACTAACGATTTTTTGGTTTCTTGTGTTGTTGGTCATTTGCTAACCTTGTCCATTTTGCAGAGCATCAGTTCCTATTTTGTTATGTACTTAATTTGCATAGCTAAGATGTATTCGTAAGTTTGAAATTCTATCAAAGTCTTTTGCAGCACTATACAGGAAGACTGTCAAGCTGGTGAATACAGGAAGCCTGTCAAGTCGGTAAATGAAGGAAGTCTGGTTACTCGGTTAAAGCGCAAAAAGGAAAGAAAGTTTAGTGGAACCGAGTGCATTTAATGTTTTTGACCTAACCTGCATGGAGCTCGATAAGGTATATTGTGTACTTAAAGCATTTACGCTGTCATTTTTACTTACCAAGTTTTCGAGAGAGTAGAGCAAAGTGAATCTAAGGTGATCAAACCTCCTACAAAGAAAAATTAAAGGTATTTACATTAATCTCAACGCATTGTTAAGTTGGTTTACCGATCTTATCTCCCCCTTTGGCATTGATGGCAACATATGAATGTGAAAAATAGTCAATGCAAAGAAAGAAAATATCTCTAGCAGACTCCCCCTAAGATCAAGACAAATAAAGTAGTTTTTCACATGATCTCTCTCCCCCCCTTTGACACCAATTCCAAAGATCTAGAAAACATAAAACAAAACTCTCTCTCCCAAAATAGAAACATGAACTAAGAATCTCATAAATTTCTCCCTAAATACAGACTACTCCACCAAAGGAGCAACACCAACTCACCAATCTAGATAAAAAGATAAGGCTTTGAAGTCCACCGAATTGATGTAGCTCGATGCATCTAATTCTTAATAGGAGGGGTAGATACCCCTAACTTGTCTCTCAAATAGAAAAATGTATCTACAGGCAAAGGCTTAGTGAAAATATTAGCTATTTGTTCCTTTGTAGATACATACTCCAACTTCACTTTTTCTTCACTGACTTGCTCTATCAAGTAATGATATTTGATTGACACATGCTTAGTATTTGAATGTTGCACTTGATTCTTTGACATGTTAATAGCATTGGAATTATCATAGTTGTAAAGTGGAAAATTGGATCCTAGTGGTTCCCCACCTAGGAGAGAGAAAGGAAACCACTAAGATGATTTTCACTTGGGAGATACTTTACATTCAAAAGACGGGCTTGAATTCACTAGATCCAAATCCAAGGGAAATAAGGATGTGAATACCAAGTGGATTTCAACGATTGAAAAGTAATTTACCCTCTTTTGTAAGGAGATATGTTGACTTGTTGACTATTCAGAAAATGAAGACAAAATGGATGAAATAAGGAGCTACCAATTCAGGATCGTGTTGTAACTTCAAATTTGAGATATTTAGACTGATATGAATCTGCCCTGCAAATTTGGAGAAAAATCGTCTTGACTAGGTTGAAGTTGCACCTGGTCCTCTGAAAAATCTGCATGCTAAAAAGGGTTTTTCGTCTCTGAAAAATGAAGCCCAAACCTGCAATTACAGTCATGCACCTGCAACCTACACACAAAAAAGAAGTGAAGAAGGGTTGTGGATAGGGTTTTGCCTTAGTCAAACTCTAGTTGAGGAATAAACCTTGAAAGAAAGTAATTGCAAATGCTTAAATGTGAATAATGGAAATGTATACCCTATAGATCTATAATTTGTCGATGATGGTTGCTTTGCTTCTTGAATGTAATCACAAGTATTGCATGAAATGACATGTAACATGATAAAAACCTAACAAATACATGCTTGCAAATGAATGTTGTAATGTTTCTCCAATGGATGAATGCAGAAGACACATGAAGAAGGAGATGTTTGAAGACTTGAACACTTAAAACATTTGATGATGATAATGAAGTCCTCCTCTTGAATTTCTCTTATTTTTGCTTGTTCTTGTATATCAAAATGAGAGGACTAAATCCCTTTTTATACTAGCCTAGGAGAATTAGTTTTCATCTCACCAAAGGCCGACATAGAGAGATTTAAATCCCAAAGAGAAAACTAGGTTCAAGGGCTAGATGGACCCATCTTAGGGCCACATTAACAAGGAGGGCAGGGGTGCCATGCCCCTGTCCAAGTGGGAGAGGGGTGCCACATCCTTGTCCAAGTGGGACAGGGGTGCCACACCCTTGTCTTGCCCTATTTTGGGGCTTGGACAGGGTCACAAGGTGATACCAGGGCTGAAACAGGAGGAAATTTGGAATGATGATGTAGAGAGGGGTCCCAATTGGATAGGAAGATGCAGTCACAAAGGTGAGGGCCTAAAATGTAGTCAAAATTGCAAGGGTTACAATTTTATGATGCTACATTTAGCCCCCACTTTAGCGGGAGTATGGCTTACACCAATACTATTGGTAAAGTAGAAGAGAGAGAGAGAGAGAGAGAGAGAGAGAGAGAGAGAGAGAGAGAGAGAGAGAGAGAGAGATTGAGATTCATAGCAATACAAAAAGGAGTATAAGACATCACTAATCTGAAGGAACAAAGCCCCCAATCTTAGGATCTTGACTCACTTGAACATATGCAAGACTACACAAAACAAAAAGAAAAAAAAAGACCAAGCACAAGAGACACGTGACAAAAATAAAACATGAGACCACCAATCAACTTGTTGAAGAGACCTCGATACTCAAATGTCTCATCAACAAATTGAAACACAAAGACAAATTCAATCACATGAACACCAATAATCAAATAAAAGAGAAAAGTTGACATCATCCATGAACCACCAATAGTAACACTATGAGTTCATGAGAGGAAGAAGAGAAATAAAATGAATACACACTTTAGTGATCCATAAGAAGAAAGGTGAATAAAAGGAACTATGGAAATATCGCCCCTAGAATTAGGTGATCCATGGAGAAAAGAGGACATGGAAAACTATCCCCCAAATTTTGTCTAGGTGATACATGTAAGGGAGGAGGGTGAGAACATTGTTAGTTCCACTCAACCTCATGTGCATGTGTGCAATTATGGTTCGAAGCACCTCATAGGAGTCTATGCCTGAGTGTGCTACAACTTGTATAGTACAAATGCCAAGAAAGTGGTGACATCTTTCTCTAAGAGACTTCCCTCTGGTTCTGAGAATGACCCACTGTATAAAAGAAAAGTGGCGACATCTTGCTCTAAGAGGTTGCCCTCTAGTTATAAGAATATCCCATTGTACAAGAGAAAAGTGGTGACATCTCATTCTAAGAATGACCCAATCTATAAGATAAAAGTGGCAATGTCTCATTTTGAGAATGACCCATTGTATAAGAGAAAAGTGGTGACATCTCATTCTGAAAATGACCCACTGTATAAGAGAAAAGTGGCGACATCTCATTCTAAGAATGACCCACTATACAAGAGACACAATGCCCGAAATAAATACAATATAAAAGGAGAAGTGTGAGTGCCCCCCCCTTAAGATGTCAACATATTTTAATGTTGATATCTTAAGGAAAGTAGAACAAGGATACCTACCTTCAACACAAAGAAGATACCCATTATGCAACAATGTGATAAATCCAAACTAGAGAGAGAATACTCATCAAGCAAGGATAAGATAGCTGAAAAGGTATATCTTGTTGTAAGTGTAAAGGAGATCCTTGGAGGAGAAGAGATATTTATTCAAAAGACATCTACCCTCCAAGAGGATTTGTCTTAGACAAATATAACATCTTCTAGAATGAAGCACAGAAGAGAACAAGAATTCAATCCTTCCTCCTATTGCTAGGTGAAAGGGATTCTTGATGAAGGATGACTCACTTTTATCCCAATGGGGATGGGTGAATTTATTATAGATGTACATAACCATGTGTGAAAGAGGTTGTAGTCAAGGACTTACAATTCTTGTGGGTGAACCCACAATAGTGGGTTACACGTTTTTGCTAACTTTGACACTGCAATATTCATTTTAAAAAAAAACTTTAGATTCAGACACCTATTACTTCTAAACAGTAAGGAATTTGTAGATGATGTGAACTAGTGATTTATGTCATTTTGTATGCAGATTCTAAAATTTTTTTTTTGATAATTTTTGGAATCAATTTGCTTCCATTTTTCTATCTCCCTCGAAAACTAGTTTTTTTTCAAAAAAACTACATTTTTAAAGAGTGATACTCACTCTATATAGCATAACATTTTTTCTATAATAGATATGAATGTTATTCTTTCAAATTTGGTTTTGTAACATCTATATCTAGTGTTTCCAATTGGTTTTGTAACATTATCCTCAATATTTCATATTTTATTAAGATTTGAAGTTGAGTTAACTATAAATTTGACATATGTCCATTTGATATTACATAACTAGTTGTATATGTAACGAAAATCATTTTTTATTTTTTTTGGAAAGAGGAATTCAATAGCTAGCGTAAATATTTTTAAGACTTTTTTGTGTGACGTTTACTATTTTTCATAAGCATTGAACAAAGAAGTTCATGTTCGGTGAAAACCCTACATTCATAAGAAATAAAATAAAAAATATATTAAAAATTATACTATTTGGAAAGCTTATAATAAGGGCTAAATACTTAAAAAAATAAAACTTCTAAATGAATTCATTTGACCCCCCAAAAGTTAATGTAAAATTGGTTTTTTATCAACATTTGATAGATGCAAAGGAGACTCCATTGCAAGTATGATTTAGTAGAGAGGTTCTATCCAAGAAATTTTGATCTAAGAGCCTTTGATCTAACTCTCTTCAATTAATTACTTCAAATGGGACCTCTTAAAGCTTAATTCATTAGATTTTCTAAAAAATGTATGATTTCAGCAAAAATCGGGATGTATGAAAAAGTGGGAACCAACATTGTGAGTTCACCCTTGTATAAGAGAGAACCCTCGAGAAAACAACGATAATTTCACACAAGGAATGACATCAAGTAATAAAAATCACACCATCCACAAAATAGGAAAGAGTGGATCCTTAGAGAGAGAGAGAGAGAGAGAAATCATTTCCCCCCAAGTGTAGGGGCAATGAGAATAGCTTACACAATCTTCTAGAGAGAGATTAAACATAAGAAAATGCACAATGAATGCATGCAAGAAAAGACATTATTATATGTAAAATACACATCTCAAGAAGTGGAAATCTTCTAAGAGAAGAGAGAAAGAGCATCACATATTCCCCAAGGGGGGTTAGTCATAAGAACATACCATTGTAAGAAATGATAATCAAATATGAAAAATGCAGCCCCTAAAGGAAATAATGATAAATAGGATAGAAAGAAAGAGAAAGGAGTGAAATCCTTGCCCCCCAAGTGAGAAGAACACGGAGAAGCATTACAAATCTTCTAATGGTGATTATTTTCAAGAGATATGTCTTCCTAATGGAACAAATTCTCTCAAGGAAGGGACATGTACTTCACAAGAGATCATTCCATGGTAGGGGGCATATAATACTTGTTAATAATTGAAACCATAGAAGAGGTAATTTTTCAAAGGGAATTAAGGAAAGAGAAAAAGTGGATTACTCATTAAAGATGCTCCCCTCCAAGCAAATAGGAAAACCAAAGAACAATTATATGATCACATAAGAATAACTCTATGCAAGAAAGGAGATCTAATAATGAAAAATGCTCAAAGATAGAGATAAATCCATGGAAAGGCAAGAGATAAATAGTACCACCACAAATGATAAAGAGCCCCCAATTAAGTTGGCTAGTTATGTCATAGGGTGAAGAGAAACATGAAGGGAAAAGAAGTACTAAGGCACTATATTTTTGCCAAGAAAGACAACTAGATCTATTGTAAGACAAATTCATGCATGATCATATTGATTTTGAACAAATTTATTAAATGCATGTTATTTCCCAATAGAATGTGACTATGAATCATGAAAACTATAATATTCATAACCTTTAACTTTCTTAAGATTATTGTTCTATTGTTTAGGAGGAAAGGAAATGTTCTTATCATATTTCAATCTCCAATAGATTCTTGTAGCTAGCCTTTCAGGATGATAAATATGTTTTAATTCATTTTCTTGACATGGAGGAAAAGAATTATTAGAAGAAGATGGGTCATCATCTACAATTCTAATTTTGCCATTGTCTATGCCTTCTTGAATAGATTTATGAAAATCAGGGCAATCATTGACATTGTGATCGTGTGTTTGATGAAATGAGCAAAAAGGACATTTTGAAGAAGAAGCATTCTTGCAAGTTTTTTTTATTTGTTGCCTTTGGATATGATTTTGAAATTTTTGGAGCCTACAGAGTTCATCCATGGGGAGAGGAGTCTCATTTTCTAGGCCTTCTGTAGTAGGTTGTGTGGGAGGGTTTATAGGGACACGAATTCCTAATTCAAACTTTCCAAGTTCTTGTCCTATAAAACCTTGTTTTGTTATTATATGAAAGCCATGACTATAAGAATGTTGAAAATGAGTAGGTGGGGGAATAAGACCACAAAGTTCTTTAAAATCTGATGTGTAAGGAGGAATAAAAGGATTTGTAGATGAAGAAGGAATATCATGTGAAAGGATAGTCTTCTTTCCTTTATCAAGCTTATCCTTTTTTGGGATATTTGGAATGAACATCTTCATCATCTAAAGGCTCATTTTTATTTATTTCTATATGAGGGTAAAGATCATGAATAAAATGCATAACATAATCCTCTCTACATATATTTTTATGTTGAAGATAGGCCCTAGTAGAATAAGGAGGGTCTAAAGATGTAAGAATTTTAATAGTTTGATGTTTCCCCCCTTGCTCAAGGTTATCTATATGAGAAGGCGATGGGCCCATGTTGCTTTTCAATGCTTGTTCCCTTTTAGAAAGATCATTGGTTGAAACATTAGCTCTCATCTTATTACTAGGAGAAGTACTAGGATTAGGATCTCTAAGATTGGGATCTACAAAATCCTTAAGGTTATTAACATATGAAATACATTTTGTTAATAAAATCACCATAATGCAACATAAATGATACATGAAAGATTTGAGATCAAATTGAAAAGGAAATGAACTTGAAATCCTAGCAACACAATATGACCAAGTACTATGAATGAAAAGAAGCAACAAGAAATGAAAGAAGCCATTATCCAACACATGATTGTAATAAATATATGTTAAAAACAATGCAATCATATGTGAAATAGCAAATAAATCTAGTCCATTGATTTCCATTGAAATTCTCTTAATTAAAATCTTAAAAAAGAAGATCTAAAATTAGTACCTTTTTATAAAAATTAATTTAAAAGTTAAGAATGTTGAAATTTGAATTTTTTTTCGACCTTAAGAGGTGTTAAAATTGATAAAGTATGCCAATTTCCTGGATTTAAAGAGAAAAATATAATCAATTTTGACTCCCAAAATTTTGAGAAAAAAGCTAGGGACTGGGTGCAAAGTGTACCTAGTTCGACCAACTTTTTCCAAAATTTTCAGGGATTATTAAAATTATGATTTTATTGCAAAATCCAAAAAAACAACTGATTTGGAAATGTCTAGATCAGTCAAATTAGCAGTCAAAGGTCAAAATAGGAGATTCTTAAAAATTAGGGTTTTTCTTTTTAACCACTTAATTTGCAAAGTGAAAAGACAGATTTGAATTGCAATTTTGAAATATAAATCAGATCTGAAATAAGCAACTTACATGCTACACTTCACAAGCTTAATTTCCTTAAAATGAAAAATTAGGGTTTTTATACAATTAACCTCTAAAATTCGCAAAAAGATCAAACATGGAAATGAAGTTTTAAAATTCAAATTGCAATTATTGAGATCTAACAATAAGGAATCATAATTAAGATGTAAGACGTCAGGTTCACCAAAATGTAAAGTGGAAATTTGGATCCTAGTGGTTCCCCACCTAGGAGAGAGAAAGGAAACCACTAGGATGATTTTCACTTGGGAAATACTTTACATTCAAAAGAGGGGCTTGAATCCACTAGATCCAAATCCAAGGGAAATAAGGATGTGAATACCAAGTGGATTGCAAGGATTGAAAAGTAAATTGCCCTCTTTTGTAAAGAGATATGTTGACTTATTGACTATGCAAAAAATAAAGAAAAAATGGGTGAAATAAGGAGCTACCGATTCAGGATTACGTTGTAACTTTGAATCTAAGATATTTAGATGGATATAGATCTACCCTACAAATTTGGAGAAAATTTGTCTGGACCAAGTTGAAGTTGCACCTGGTCCTCCGAAAAAATCCATGTGTCGAAAAGGGTTTTTCCGTCTCTGAAAATTAAGCCCAAACCTACAATTACAGTTGCGCACCTGCAACCTACACACATAAAAAAAGGGAAGAAGGGTTGTGGATAGGGGTTTGCCTTAGTCAAACCCCGATTGAGGAATCAACCTTGAAAGAAAGTAATTGTAAATGCTTAAATGTGAATAATGGAAATGCATACCTTGTAGATCAACAATTTGTCGATGATGGTTGCTTTGCTTCTTGAATGTAATCACAAGTGTTGCATGAAATGGCATGTAACATGGAAAAACCCTAACACACATATGCTTGCAAATGAATGTTGTAATGTTGCTCCAATGGATGAATGAAGAAAAAACATGAACAAGGAGATGTTTGAAGACTTGAAGACTTGAATGTTTGTCGATGATAATGAAGTCCTCCTCTTGAATTTCACTTATCTTCTCTTTTTCTTGTATATCAAAATGGGAGGACTAAATCCCTTTTTATACTAGCTTGGGAGAATTAGTTTTCATCTCATCGAAGGCCGACATACAGAGGTTTGAATCCCAAAGAGAAAACTAGGTTCAAGGGCTAGATGGACCCATCTTAGAGCCACTTTAAGAGGGAGGATAGTGGCACCATGCCCCTTTCCTAAGGGGACAGTGGCACCATATCATTGTCCTACCCTATTTTGGGGCCTGGATAGGGTCATAAGGTGATACCAGGGCTAAAACATGAGGAAATTTAGAATGATGATGTAGAGAGGGGTCCCAATTGGATAGGAAGATGTAGTCGCAAAGGTTAGGGCCTAAAATATGGTCAAAATTATAAGGGTTGCATTTTTATGAGGCTACAATAGTAGATAACAGTAGGCTCATCATAGATAACTCTGTTATCTTTCAAAATTTGCTTCATCCAAACTACCCGAGTGCAATTACTAGCAGCAACAATGTACTCAGCTTCAGCAGTAGATAAGGATACTGAATCTTGTTTCTTACTAGCCCATGAAAATAGTTTGTTACCGAAAAAGAATGCTCCACTGGTAGTGCTCTTTTGGTCATCTACATCACCAGCACAATCCACATCAGTGTAGGTACATAACATGAAATCATCATTCCTCGTATACCACAAACCATAATCCACAGTTCCCTTCAGGTATCTGAATATCCTCTTCACAACAGTGACATGACTCTCTTTCAGATCAACTTGATATCTAGAAACTATGCACATGTAATACATAATGTTTGTGTAGTCTGAGTAAGATATAGCAGTCCACTAACCATAGATCTGTACAAACTTTGATTAACTTTCAGAGATTCATCATTCTTGGATAATTTATAGCTAGCCACCATACAAGTTCCAATTGGTTTGGAATCATCTAACCCAAACTTCTTTAGCAATTCCTTCACATACTTATTTTGATATATAAATATACCTTTTCCAGCATGTGAAATATGAAAACCTAAGAAAAAATTCATCTCACCAATCATACACATCTCAAATTCTTTCTGCATGTCACCAACAAACTTCATACTCAAGTCATCATCTCCTCCAAAGATAATATCATCAAAAAAGACATCAACAATCAAGATGTTATCATTCTATATCTTAAAGTACAAATTATTGTCAGCAACACCTTTATTAAATCCCAATTTCAATAAACACTTATCTAATCTAGCATACCAGGCTCTAGGGGCTTAGATCAATCCATAAAGAGCTTTCTTTAGTTTACATACCATGTCTCCATCATCTGATAATGAGAAACCATCAGGTTGTTCAATGTAGACTTCTTCCTCAAGATCACCATTCAAAAAGGCAGATTTTACATCCATTTGATATACCTTGAAATATTTATAAGCAACATATGCAAGCAACAATCTAACAATTTCAATTTTGCCCATTGGAGCAAAAGTCTCCTCATAATCAATTCCTTCTTTCTGAGAATATCCTTTGCAAACCAATCTAGCTTTATTTCTGACAACTTCACTAGCTTCATTCAATTTGTTTCTGAATACCCATTTAGCACCTATAACATTCTTATCTTTAGGTCTAGGCACAAGCTTCCAAGTGTTATTCTTTTCAATTTGATCTAATTCTTCTTCCATAGCTCTCATCCAATTTTCATCTTTACAAGCTTCAACAACATCTTTAGGCTCAACTTTAGAAATCAAACATACTTCTTCAACAACTAGCCTTCTTCTAGTCATCACGCCTTTATTCTTATCACCAATAATCTAATTTTCAGAATGACTCAATCTTACATACCTTAGAGTCTTCTAATTGTTTTGATTTTCAAGTTCTTGCACTTTTTCATCGATAGCAACAACATTCAGGTTAACTGTCTCTACTGGATCAGTCTGCTTAGGTTCTTTAGTCTAAATAGGGGCTAAAATAACATGTTGTCCATCATCATATCCACATGCTCTGATCTCTTTCCCAAGATTCTCATCCACCTTCACATTTGTAGTTTCCACTATCTTCCTTAGTCTTTTATTGTAGCAATGGTAGGATTTGTTCTTTGTTGAATATCCCAAGAAAATTCCTTCATCACTTCTAGCATCAAACTTTCCTATATCCTCATCTCTCTTGATATAAAATTTGCTACCAACTACTCTGAAATATCTCATAGTATGAACATGACCAAACCATAGCTCATAAGGGTGTTAATAAGATGAGAGGGGGGGTGAATCATACAAACTTAATCTTCAATATATTCAATAGATTCAACCTCGGTAGCTTTATCAGATATATGTAACTAGAACTATAAAACATGCAAACTCATAAACAGATAACACCACAAAACATATAGCACTAGATTTAACGTGGAAACCCAAATAGGGAAAAACCACTGTGGGATTTCAGCCCACTAAGAAATATACTCTTCTAGAGTATGCTCGGTTAAAAGCAAATCATGTTAAAGATTACAAACACATTGCTAGATGTGACCCGGTTAAGGGATTTCCCTCAGATCTGTTAGGATATTCACCTTGTTAGAGGTGACCTTGTTAAAGGGTTTCAAACACTCAATCAGAATGCCACCTTGCTAGAGGATTTACAAATAAGACTGTTAAGTCCACTCGGGTAAGAGATTTTCTGTCACTTACAAATAAATAAAAATAATGAGTATGTCTGCAACTTTGCATCTAAAATGCTAAAGCAGATTCTTATTTGCTGAATACAATCTAGTCATAGGACTTATCTTGTCCCTCTGCTAGGCTCCTTACTCTATTATTCAAATAGGTCTTCAAGCTTCTGTGCTCGGTAATCACTATGTAGCATCCCTGTGCATACACTTGCCCGCATACATTGTTTATCAACAGTTCCTTATTTATAAACAATTTGCTAACCGCTTAATCTCTTTGATCACATTTCCCATGATCAATCATAGCCATCAGATCTTCAATCTTGACCAGGTTCAATGTATCCTTCGATCTTAAAATGTTTTACCTCTCCTTGGAACTTGTGCTAGGGTATTGCGGTTCAATATGAGCTATAGATCTTCCTGTCGATCTTCCATTGCCATGGATGCTTAACAAACTTCATACACGTTGTATCAATCATTTAATCATATCCAGCTCATCAGCTTCCATCATTGAATAATGCATATATTCATCCAATGCATTCTGTTATTACTCAGTTACAACTCGGTAAATACTAAACTTCACTCGGTAGACATTCCACCTTCATTAACCTATAGCGATAACCTTAGGGTTTACCGACTAGGTTCCTTGCTCGGTAACATAGTATAGTGTTAACCTTACAAACAATAGCATATGTAGGATATCAAAACAATCTAAACATCATGATCTCATCATTGTCTAACTCGGTAGTAGTTGCCCATTGAATAACTTATTCCTCACCTTATTCATCACATTCTTTCTGTGTCTTTTATCGACATCTTAATTCTCTTCAAAACATACTTCTTAAGATATGGCAACATCATACTAAATCAGAAAATCAATTTCTTGACATCAATGACAAAATAATATTGTTAAGACAGTAAACATCCTTAATCAATTATATCCATAATCATCAACAACCTTCTCAATATCCCTATTGAAATGCCAACAAAGGGGTCTTACCAGTATCACTTTTAATATGAACTATGTTGAATGTGTAAACAATAGTGCCAATAGCTTCTCTCCAGTAGATTTTCAGAATATTTCCTTCAATCAGCATAGTCCTTGTAGCATCCAAGATAGTTTTGTTCTTCCTTTCAACAACTCTATTCTGCTGAGAGGTTATAGGAGCAGATAATTGTCTTCTAATTCCATGCTTCTCACAGAATGAATTGAACTCAACAAAACATAATTATCCACCTCTGTCAAATCTTAGACATTTCACCTTCAGTCTAGACTCAATCTCCACCTTTGCTTTGAATATCTTAAACTTTTCCAATGCTTATGATTTCTCCATCAAAAAGATAACCCACATCATCCTGGAATAATCATCAATTAGCAGCATGAAATATCTATCACCCTGCACACTTCTAACATTTGTAGGTCCACATAGGTCAGTATGCACAAGATCTAACAATCTATCAGATGTATGCTATTTTCTCTTGAAATAAATCCTTGTTTTTTTACCCAACTGACATTCTTTACATATCAGATTAGTAGGCTCAACAATCTTAGGCAGATCCCTAACAACTTGTGTAGCACTGATCTTAATAATTGAATCAAAATTTACATGACATATTCTCCTATGCCATAACCAACTCTCATCAATTTGAGAAATCAGACAAATTTTCTCACCGACATTCAAATGAAAAATGTTACCTTCAGTCTTAGTTCTAGATGCAATCTCTATACCAAAGGCATTTAGGATCTTGCATTTTCCATTCTTGAATTTTAGATCATAACCTTTATCAACCATCTATCCAGATCAGCCGGACAAGAAGGGTCATTAAAAGAGGACCAGAGCTAATACAAGGACCAAGGGCGGCATCAAAGGTCGTGAGATGGAGGAATTAAAGACCTCGGTGAACAACATGAAACAAATGGTTGTCCATGCCGAGGATATCTTGAAAAGTATTTAGGTCTCTATCTCTATTTTTGTAGGGGTTCTAGGTTCTGTCTTTTTGTTGTCGTTGTGTTGTCCTTTCGTTGTCTGTTTCTATTTTTTTATGTTATATAAGTTGATCCCTTTTTGTTTGGGTAGGATCTTTCTATTTTTTGAAGTGTTCAAGCATGTTTCTTTCATGTTCTTTTGATCTCCTAGCTTGTACAAGGTTCGAGTACCTTTCAAATACCTTCTTTTACTTAATCAAAACCATCTGTCCAATACTCAAAAGATTATGCTTCAAACCTTCAACATAAAATACATCGTCAATATTATGCTTACCATTAAAAGAAATAAAACCTCTCCCATGGATCACATGAGATTTTTTCATCTCCAAATCTAACTATTCCACCATCATATCTTTCCATACTCATAAATTTGCTTTTATCACCAGTCATATAATGTGAACAACCATTGTCAATCACTCATTCATCTTTCTCTTCAACTTTAGCAGCTAAAGCTTTATCCTCAACAATACAACTAGTGGAATCAATAGGTACAGGTCCATCTTCCTTAATGGAAAGAAATACAACTTCATCCCCTTCAGATTCATCATCTATAACACCTTTATCACTAGCATAATAACAATTCTTCTAATTTCTATACTTCTGGTTAGGCTTGTAAGGCTTATCATACTTCTCATGCTTCTCATATTTATAATTCCTATCATGCTTATCAAATTTATCATGCCTATCATACTTAGCCATTCTCTCCAGGCATCTAGAAGCAAAATGTCCTATCTTATTGCAAGAGAAACATTTCAAAGGCAATTTTCCATTATACTTATCAGCTCCTTTAGGCAATCTCTAGGTAATCAATTCTTCAAGCTCATCCAACTCTTTTTCTTGCTCTTCCATCTGTCTTCTCTCTCTTTCATATCTAGATATTTTGCACTCATCGGGATCATACTTATGCTTTCTGGATATAGATGTTGATGCTCTAAATGTTGTCTCAGACTTTCCATGTGATTCTCCAAATTCGCTCAACTCAAAAGCAACAATCTTTCCAACTAGCATATCTCTTGTCACTGTAGTCACACTCCAGATCTCATCAACAGTAGCAACCTTATGCTTATAAGGAGGCAAAGATCTCAATGTCTTAGCAATAATTTACTCTTCTTCAAGGGTTCCATTGGCGCATCTAATACCTAGGACAAGATCATTCACCTCAGCCATGAAAGAATGTATGTTCTCACCATCTCCCATCTTCAACATCTCATACTTTCCTTTCAAACTTTGTAACTTAGCAACTTTCACTTGTTTATCACCTTCATATAGGATTTCAATATTCTCCCAGATCTCATGTGTGCTCTGAAGTCCCTTTACATTTGTCATCTCAGAATTAGTTAGGGCACTAAGAAATGCTTCCTTC
Organism: Cryptomeria japonica; assembly: GCF_030272615.1. Lineage (NCBI taxonomy): Eukaryota > Viridiplantae > Streptophyta > Pinopsida > Cupressales > Cupressaceae > Cryptomeria > Cryptomeria japonica. The sequence goes on from NC_081413.1 coordinate 265,568,931, forward strand.
ACTCTAATATTATGTTCAACTTCCTTGATCTCATCAATAGTAACTAGTCCATTTGGCAGAGTAGAATAGGAATTCTTTGTAATCTTCCAGTAATCTTCTCCAAGACACTTCAAGTGCACTTCCATCCGGTTCTTCCATATAGCATAGTTACTTCTATCAAATGTCAAACTGTCCTTCTTAAAGTTAACCTCTCTCTCCCCTTTCCATTGTCTAGGTCATCACCTCTCTCTCCCCTCTCTAGGTTTCTCGCTCCCTTCCTCTCCACCTATCTACCTCTACATCCATGTCTCATTACCCAATTCTCTCTATCTCAATCCTCTCTCTCACCATCTAGGTCTCTCATCTCTCTTTCCCCCTATAGTTCTCTCCCTCTCTCTCTCTCTATCTATCTTCTTTACCCTTTACCCCTATCTATTTTTGAACTCTCTCCTTCTCTTCTCTATCTCTTCCATCCCTAGGTATTTCACTTCCTCCATGTCTACCTCTCCCTCAATTCCCTCTTACTTCCCTCTCTCTTTATTCGTTGGTCTCTCCTATTATCCCTCCCTCCCATTTATAGGTATCTCCCTCCCTTTCCTCCCCTTTCCCTCTCTATCACCCTCTCCCTCCTTACCCCCATTTCCCTCTCCCTTCCCTACTAATTCTTATTCTCTCTCCACTATCTACATCATTAGATTTCCATCACACCCCCTCTCTCCCTCTCTAGGTTTCTCCCTCTTTCTATCTCCATCTCTCTATGTCTTCATCTATATCTCATTACCAACCTCTCTATATCCTCCTCCATCTATCTCAACCTCCCTCTCTCTCCCCCTATAGGTATCTTATGTATGTATCTAACCCTTTTCTAGTTCTATCCCTTCCTCTCCACCTCTATCTATCTCATATCATATCTCTATTAAGGCTTAGAGTTTAGAGTTTATGACTGATGATGTATAGTTGATGTTTTACCTTTCACTTCCTCATTGCCTCCTTTCCTCTCTACCTTTCCTTTCCTCCTTACCCCCATCTCTATACTTGCATTCCTCCCTCTCTTCTTCACTCTCCCTCTCTTATTATTTCTCTCCCCCATTTCTTTGCATTCTCTTGATCACTACATTTCCCTCTCTCTCTCTCTCTCTCTCTCTCTCTCTCTCTCTCTCTCTCTCTCTCTCCCTTTATAATTATTTACATCCCTCCCTCTTTACATCTCTACTTCTCCATCCCTATCTACTTACCTATCTCTCTCTCCCCAATCTCTAGGTATCTCTCCCCTCTCTATTTATTTCCCTCCCTCTCCACCTCTCTCCCTACCTCCTTATCCCTCTCTTTCTTCAAGAAATTCTCTACCATTTTATTCTCTTTCTCCCTAACCTATCTACCTCTCTCCTCTCTAAGTCTCTCACTCCATGTATACCTCTCCTTGCCTCCCTCTCTAGCCCTCTCTTTCTATTTGTTCTCTCTCCCTCCTCTTCTCTCTTATTCTCCTAAGTCATCAATTCTCCTCTTCTATCCCCCTTTATCTATCTCACCCTTCTCTTCCCATCTAGATCTCTCACCTCTCTCTCCCCCTATAGGTCTCTCACTTCTCTATATGTACCCTCTTTAGTTCTATCTCTTCCCCCTTATCACTCTCCTTTTATAAACTCTTATTCTCTTATATATCTTTCCTCACCTTTGTATCTCCTTCCCTAGGTCTATCATTTCTTCCACCCTATTCCCTAAAACCTATACCCTAAAGAATGTATATACCCTAAACCATATACTAGATACATAAAGAGAAAGAGGGAGAAGGTATAAAGGGAGAAGAAGACATGTGCGAAGCTAGTGACGTAGGGAAGGAGGAGATAGAGATGTGAATGGAGAAAGAGAATGAGATTTCATAATGAGAGAGGGGTAAGGGGGGATGAGTTAGATACCTATAGGGGGAGATAGAGTTGGGAGACCTAGATTTGGAGAGAGATAAGTGAGATAGTTAGAGGGGGATAGAGAGATTTGGGTAATGATACAAAGATGGATAATTAGAGAGGTAGAGAGAGAGGAAGGGAGAAACCTAAAGATTAGAGAGAGAGGTTGGGAGGGAGAGGTGATGAACTAGACAGTGGAGAGAGAGAATAAGAGGGAGAGATAATAAGAGAGAGTGGGGCAGGGAGATAGATTTGAGAGTAAGGAGGGAGAGGGGATGGAGAGGGATAAAGGAAGAAATGGAGGAAGGGACCTAGAGAGGGGAGAGAGAGGTGAGAGATAAGAACGAGAGGAAGATGGAGAGATATAGGGAAGTATCAATATGACCAATACCCTCAGCCCTATGTACCATAAATTGTGTACCATCAATATTGTACCCTATACCCTAAACCTTATATCCTACAACCTATTATGTAAATCCTATAAAAGGGAGGGAGAGCTGATGAGATAGAGAGGAAAGGGAGAGAGAAGAGGACATAGGGAATAATAAATAGAAAGAGAGAGCTAAGGCTAGAGGGAGATGTGGGCAGGGAGTGACTAAGAGACATAGAGAGGAAAGAGGTAGAGAGGTGAGGGGGAGAGAGAGAAGAAAATAATAGAGATAAGTTCACAAATATAGAAAGAGGGGTAAGGAGGAAAATAGGAAAGAATTAGAGAGGAGAGAGATATAGAGGTGAGAGATCTAAAGCCTAGGAAGAGAGAAGTGTGATACCTAGGGTTGAGAGATAGAGGTGAGGGAGATAGAGGGGGAGAGAGGTGGGTAATGAGACAAATAGGGAGAGGTAAAGATGGAGGAAAGGTGATACATAGGGATGCAAAGAGAGAGGTTAGGAGGAAGAGGTATTCATCACATCAATGGAGAGAGAGTGGAGAGAAACAATAAGAGGAGAAGAGAGATGGAGGGAGGGAAGGATAGATATAGAGATAAGGAGGGAAGGTGAGAGAGAGGGATAGAGAGTATATGAGATACCTAGAGAGAGGAGAGAGAGGAGAAAGAGAGAGAAGAGAGGGAGAGTAATAGGTATAGATTTTAGGGGAGATAAAGAGGTGAGGGGAGAGAGAAGAGAAGGAGAGGGTTAATGAAGGGAGAGGGGTAAGGGCTGATGGAGAGAGAGAGCTAGAGAGGGAGGGAGAGAACTAGAGAGGGGATAGATAGAGAGGGAAGATACCTAGAGGGTGAGAGAGAGGTTAGATACCAAGATGGGAGAGAGTGAGGACAAATAGATAGAGGGGCATAGAGAGAGATCACTAATGAGACATGGATGGAGAGATATAGAGGTGGAGAGGGAAGGAGGTAGAAGCCTAGAAAGGGGAGAGAGGGAGAGAGAAAGGGAAGTAGGGAGAGGTGATGACCTAGACAATGCAGAGAGGGAATAGAGAGGTAGAGAGCATAAGAGAGAGTAGGGGAGGGAGATATATATGAGGGTAATAAGGAAGGGGGAGATAGGTAGGGAGGAAGAGACTATTGGAAAGAGACACTGATAGGTAGTCAGATGTTGTCATTGATGGAAATTCATGTCAGCAATTCCATCCGTAGTTTATGATTGTCTTCTATCGAAAGTCAGATTGAGCTTTGGATAGGTATGGTGCGATGAATAGAGTATTCAACAGAATACAATTTTTTGGCTGAATATTTTGTGTTGCGAAGATAGCAGATGTTAGTTAGAAGTTTGGAGTACCTTGTTCCAAAATATTAGCCTTTGATGATGATTGTCATGAGAGTTAGAAGATTCGGTGTATAGGTTTTCAAGATGAACAATGTGGTATGGCTGACATGTGTGAGAAATCATTGTGCAGATTATGTGGATTAATTTTTGTGATCATTTCTATGTTTGAGGATGTTTAGTCAACATATGGGTAGTGTGTGGATAATTTCTTTTTCTCTACATATGCATTGGAGTTTGGATTGAGCCAACTATGTATGCACATTTCATTTATGTGTTATGCATTTTTTCTTGGGCCGACATGAAGAAGACCTAATTTTATGTTGTAGATATATAAGATAGATGGATATGATCATTTTTGCTATTGGTGTTTGTGTGAAAAGTTTTTGTGATCTATTGTGTGCAGTTTCATGTGTGCAAGTGTAATATTTCTGCTTCGGAATATTGAAGAATAGCAAAATAGAGTAGTGTGGCAGAGCAGTATGTGAATAAGTGATTTGTTCCTAACTGGAACTATACCTTGGCATTTGTAGATGCTATTTTTTGGTTCAGACATTCCAATTATCTTTTGTAAAAGATATTGTAAGGCAGTGAGCCTTCTGGGGTTGTAGCCCTTATTATTTTGAGTGAGCTCTAGGTAGTGTGCTTGAATGCATGTGCATTCCCCTATGTAATATTCTTATACTTTTGTAGAGTATATTTATATTGTGGGTCTCATCCCCACCGTGGTTTTTCCCTTAACTGGGTTTTCCATGTATAAAATCTGGTGTTATGGTGTTGTTGTTGATTACTTTGTGTTTTTGCATCTTTCTTTCATTCACTTGCATTAAGTGGTTAAAAGGACAAGTTATTAAGGTTGAAAATTGCAAAACATTGATTCACCCCCCCTCTCAGTGTTTCTTGATTCCAATAATTGGTAATATAGCCTAGTCCCTCAGAAGAATCCTAACAACTTGAGGAGGATCTAGGAAGGTGAATCAATGGATTTCAGTAGTATTCAATATCAGCTTATTGTGGCACTTGAGGATCTTGATGAATCCCAGGAAGAGGTCCGAAAGATGAAAGAAAATATTAAAGATGCTAAGAACTTCATCCAATCATTGAAAGATCATTTGAACAAGTCAAGAGAGAAGAGAAATAAACTTGTTGATAAGCTAAAGAAGAAAGAAAGCCAAAGCATTGATGAAAAAGTCCTCAAGGAGAAGACAAAAGAATGTGAGAAACTTGCGAGAGAAAATGCAACCCTAAAACATGAGATGGAAGCTATAGTGATGAAATTGAACAAGGAGACTAAGGAAAGAAAGAAGAATGAGGAGAATCTTGTTCAGTTATTGAAAGACAAATCTGATGAATGTTGTAGACTTGATTGTGAGAATGGCCAATTGAAGCTTGACATGCAATAATCCAAACAACATGAGGAATATCTTGGAAAGCAAATCCTTCTTCTTAGATATGATCTTGAAGTTGCGAATGAGTACAAAGAGAAGTTCAGGTTCATCTTAGCCAAACTTAATGAGATGCTTGAAATTCATAAGAGTGAAGATAACAAGCAAGGACTTGGATTTGAGAAAGGTGAAAGCTCTAGATCTAGTAAGAAGTCTCAACATTAGAAGAACAAAGCTAAAAGGCCTCTGGTAAGGCAACCTAATGCTCATAAGTTCAATGGTAACTATTTTATTTGCAATAAATTTGGTCATATGGCTAGTAAATGCAGAAATAGAATGAATCAGAATGGGCCATCTTTCTCTGGCCAATGTTTTAAATGCAACAAGTATGGGCATAAGGAAAATGAATGAAGAAGTATGATGAATAACTTTCCAAATAGGAGAAATGTTAGATGTTATACATGTGGTAGTTTGGAAATGTTGCTAATTATTGCAGATCAAGAGGAAATCAAGGAAACTTCATGCCTAGTCAAAGAAATGTTGTTTTCTACTATTGCAACAAATCCGATCACATTGCAAGATTCTGCTGAAGTAGAAATGTGAGTAGGAATGGTCCGGTAGTAAAGAACATAAATGTGAAGGCAAATGATAAGGGCAAAGAAAAATTTGAAGAGATCAGAGATCAGATGAAGAAAACATGGGTGAAGAAGAGTGATTCAAATATTGGAAGTAGGTTCACACCTGATTCCAATGCTGGAACTTCATCTGGTAACTAAGTAAAGCATCCGGCGTTGGGGGAGTTTTCATGAAAATCTTATAAACCCCTTGTTTGAGTTCTGTGCCTGATTCTGGCAGGTTGTAGAATTTGTATTTGATGATTACTGATATATTGAAAGGATTTCTAGAAGTTCTTGAGTAATGTTGAAGGTTTGTAAAATATTTTTGTGAAGGCAGTCTGTATATGTAGGGTATCCAGAAGTATTAGGGAAAAGTGAATTTATTATACCTAAAAGTTAGGTATACGAAAGATAAAAGGTGACTTAATCACTTCATTTGTCACTTTGCATTCAAAGTGATAGTGTTTGAGCAAGCTCTAAGAAAATATTTTCAGCAAGTTTAAAGCAAGAAGGTGATTTGACAAGGAACCCTAGTCCAGTAAACAAGGTATTTATTGGTAAAACCTTTCATGTTTGAAGTTTGAATTTTTGAAATGGTTGCCTCTAGAATTGTAACCCCTCTAGTCATAGATATTACTAAGAGAGCTCGGCTAGACTTTAAGATTCATCCATTTATTTCCATGGAGGATGATTTGAAGAATGCATCTGCATCTGTTCCGCATGGTGTTTTGTACATTGAAGATATCAGGGTTTCCACACACTATAACATTGAGGAATTAGGAAGCTCTCACTTGTTGAATCTCTACAACAAGCAGTTGGTTGATGGGAATTTTAGGTTGAAGCTAAAATTTCAATTGTTGGAGGATAAGAGTTTTGTTCAGTTTGCCAGATTTCCATTGTTCGATGAACCAGAATGGGTTTGGTATGTTCTCAATAGAGTACACGATGAATTTATGTGGCTAATCAAGCCTTTCAAAATCACACATTAAGGACAGTGAGCTTGTAAGTCTTGCATCTGGTATTCTGGAGAGAATAATGCCTACATTTCAGAAGGATACATCTGTAGATGAGGAAAATGTCTGAGATCTCATTGAATTAAGATTCAGATTTATTCCAACATCCTCAATAGAGAACCTGCAAGAACAAACAAATGCAACACTAAAACAAACCAAACATGCAAAATCTACAAGAATTTTAACTCTATTGCACTCCTATCACCAAGACTTTGTGCTTACTAATTTGAATGCTCTCAGAAAGCACTTGCACAAAGAGCCATGATGAATGAATATTTTGAAGATGAAATGCAAATGGTGTGCAAACTAGGAAAAAACCAAATGAAAGATAATAGAAATATGGGAATGTCAAAGATAAACTAAGTGCCAGATTTCTAGATAGCTAGATGGTTCAAATGAGAAAGAGGGGTTGGTTTTTTAAAGATATTCTCAGGGTGGATCCAAGCTATAGGGTGAATGTGGGATAAAAGGTCAATTATGGAAATATAAATGTTTATCCCATATTGATTAGGTGGATGTAATAGATGGAGGTGAAATAAGATAAATAGAAGATGACATAGATATGAGAGAGATTTAGGAAGTGAATGAAAAATAGATTTAATAAATAATAATGTTATTAAATGGATTTATTTAATATATGATATAATATGAATATTATGATATAGAGAGGAATAATAATAAAAAATATAATATTATGAGATAATGAAGAATAATAGGATAATAAGATATTATTTAATTTGGATCCACTTGATAATGATTGGAAAATTGAGATTAAATAAGACATTTTAGTGGAAATTTTTATGTCTACTTTTGGCACTACAATAAGTTGGGAGATTGTTGGAATTACAATAAGTTTGATGGTTGATGAAGAAGGAATAGACTATGGAGAGAATTTTGCACCTGTAGCAAGACTTGAAGGAGTAAGAACATTGTTGGCATATGTTGATTACAAAAATTTCAAGGTATATCAAATGGATGTTAAATCTGCATTTTTGAATGGTATACTAGAAGAAGAAATCTATATTGAACAACCTGAAGGATTTATTGAAGAGAAGAATAAAGATTAGGTATATAAGTTGAACAAAGGTTTATATGGTCTAAAGCAAGCACCTAGATCATGGTATGAAAGGTTGCACTCTTACTTATTAAAGATCGGATTTATGAGGACTAGTGAGAAAAGAAACATGTATATGAAGAATGATGAGAATGGAATACTAATGTCAGCCATATTTATTGATGATATTATTTTTTATGGAAATGATTCTTTATGACAGAACTTTGGAAATGAAATGTGCAAAGAATTTGAGATGTCATTGATCGGTGAGATAAAGTATTTTATAGGTTTACAAATACTGCAAATGAAAAATGGGTTTTTCATTACTCAATCCAAGTATATAAAGGAAATCTTGAAGAAATTTGGAATGGAGGATTCTAAACCTGTAAGTACTCCTATGACTACTAATTGTAAATTATCAAAGAATGATGAATCTACATCTGTTGATGAGACACTTTACCAATCTATGATTGGAAAGTTGCAATATGTAGTTCACAACAGGCCTAATATAGCACATGCAATAGGTATAGCTGCAAGATTTTCTGTAGATCCCAAAGAAACTCATATGATAGCAGTCAAGAGAATTTTCACATCTTTGAGAGGCACTGAAGATTATGGTCTACTATATGAAAAGAGGAATGATTTTGACTTAAAAGTCTATACTGATGCTGATTGGGCAAGAAATATTTCTTTTTGGGAGAAAGACTAGTAAGTTAGCTTAGCAAGAAACAAGGATGCATTTCACAATCAACAGCTGAAGCTGAATATGTCGCTACAGCATTGAATTGTACCAATATAGCATGGATCAAACAATTGTTGGAAGGAATGAATGAGATAGTTACCAAGCCAGTAACTATATTTTGTGATAATACAAGTGCTATTAACATTTCAAAGAATCCGGTAATGCACTCTAAAACAAAACATATCTCTATAAATTATCATTATCTTAGAGAAGAAGTTCAAGAAAAGAATGTTGTGCTCGAATATGTTAGCACAAAGGAACAAATAACAAACATCTTCACAAAGCCACTGCCAAGGGACACTTTTGAGTATTTCAGAAGTAAGTTAGGGGTCCTACCCCTATCTAGCACTCATTGTTAGAGTTCGGTGACAACGTCAATTCTATGAACCCAAAGAATACTTTTTGTAAGTTGATGTTGATTTACACACTTTAGAAGGATGTCTAAAGTTGTGCAAGAAATAGTGAATGAAGACAAGTTGCTCTGACTGAGATACATTTGTATATGTTTGAATTGCAAGGAAATTACTTCACAGGGGGAGTAATTATGGACCAGTCTTACTTTTGGCATTGTTGTCAAAGGGGGAGATGATTGTTTACAACTCAATACAAGACAAGTTTATAGCTCAAGGATAACAAGAGAAGAATAACAATAGTTTGAATCAATTGGAATATATCAAGTTGGTATTGCCATCAATGTCAAAGGGGGAGATTGTTGGCATTACAATAAGTTTGATGGTTGATGATATTGAGAAGGTTGTTGGAGATGAATGATATAATTGATAAAGGATGATTGTTGTCTTAATATTATTATTTTGTCATTGATGTCAAACAATTGATTTTCTGATTTAGTATGATGTTGACATATCTTAAAAAGTATGTTTTGATGAGTATAAAGATATCGGTAAGTGACACAGAAAGAATGTGAAAATGAAGGGGAGTAATAAGTTATTCAATGGGCAACTATTACCGAGTTAGACAGTGATGAGATTATGATGTTTTGATTGTTTTGATATCCTATATATGTGTATTCAAAAACTGAACCAGAAGGGGAAAAGATTTTATGTAATATAATGAGTAAAGGTTTGATACTATTCTATTTTACCGAGCAAGGAGCTAGTCAGTAAAATCCAAGGTTATTGATGTCAGTTAATGAAAGTAAAAGTCACCGAGAAGAGAATGTCTACCGAGTAAAGTTCAATATTAACCGAGTATCAACTGAGCAATAACAAAATGCATTAAATAAGTGTATGCATTATTAAATGAAGGATGCCAATGAGATGGAGGTTTATTGAAGATATGAATGTCGTGCAAGAAGTTTGTTAAGGATCAACGACAATTAAAATTCAAGAGTAAGATCTACAACACAGATTGAACAGTCCTAACCGAGCACAAGTACGAAGAAAGGTATACAAGTTTCAAGACAAGATAAAACATTTTTTAGATCGAAGGATACAATGAACCTAGTCAAGTTTGAAGATCTAATGGCTAAGATTAATCATGGGAAATGTGATTAAGGAGATTAAGTGGTTGGGAATTGCTTATAAATAAAATAATATTGATGAACAAAGGATGTGGGTAAATTGAAGCACAATGATGCTACAGAGGTGATTACCGAGTACAAAAGATTGAAGATCTGGTTGAAGAACAGATTGAGAAGCCCAACAAGGAGAAAGATAAGTCTTATGACAAGATTATCTTGAGCACATAGAATCTGCTTTAACATTTTAGATGTGGAGTTGCAGATATATTTTATTACTATAATTTATTTTTTTAAGTGACAGGAAATCTCTTAACCGAGTGGACTTAACAGTCTTATTTGTAAATCCTCTTGGAAGGTAACATTTTGAATGAGAATTTGAAATCCTTTGACAAGGTCACTTCTAACAAAGTGAAGATTCTAACAAATTTGAGGGAAATCCCTTGACCGGGTCACATCTAGCAATGTGTATGTAATCTTTAACATGATTTTCTTTTAACCGAGCATACTCTAGAAGATTATATTTTCTTGTGGGTCTGAAATCCCATAGTGGTTTTTCCCTATTAGGGTTTCCACATTAAATCTGGTGTCAAATGTGATTTAATGTTTCATGTTTATCTGTTTATGAGTTTGAATGATTTATAGTCATAAGTTGCATATCAAGTAAATGCTACCGAAGTTGAATCTGATTAGAGTAATTATTATTGAGGTTATCTGATTCACCCCCCCCCTCTCATCTAACTAAAAATTGGTATCAGAGCTTGGACTCGAGAAGAAAATTTTAAAGGTACTTGAGGCAAGATCCGAAGATGTATAAAAGGGATGCACCAAAGCTGAACAAGTCAAGTTTCACCACATGGCAGAAAAGGATGAAGCTGCACTTATCAGGAATTGGAGAATATGCAACATATTATTTGGAGAATGATTACATTGCACCTAGCACCTACCCTATAACAATGGAAGAAATAAAGGCAAAGCAAGAACACATTCAAGCAATGATAGAGATAACATCAGCTTTGACCGACTTGGAGTTTAATGATCTAGAAGGTTGTAATGATGTCAAAGCAATGTGGAATAAGCTCACATCTATGTATGGTGGAGATGAACATATTCAAAGAGAAAAAGAAGAAAATCTAAGAGGACAAATAGAATCCATGAGAATGAATGAAGGTGAGAACATAATCCAATACAGTACAAGGTTAAAGGAAACTATCAATCAAATCAAAGGAGCAAGAGGAACTATTGAAAAAAAGGATGTAACAAGTAAGTTGCTAAGAACACTTCTACCTGCTTATGCCATTAGAGTCTTTGCAATTAATGAATTGAGGTCTGTACCAAACATGCTAGTCTCTTTGGATGCTACTATCAGTAAGCTACATGCTTTTGAGTTAAGTAATTTTGACAACAGTGGGTCTTCGGTAAACAATGCTGAATCTGCATTCAGTTCTTTTCATCTCAATGAATCTAAAGATTATAATGATAGAATGTCTAAGTATGCTGAAGGAAATAACAGTGGAGCAAGTGAGAGATTTTGCAAAAACATGGAAGAAGTACACAAACTATATGAGGAAATAAAAAAGCAAGAAGAGTTTGAAGCATTATTGGCCAGAAGGTTGCCAAGAGGCAAAGGTAAGTATAAAGGGAAGTTACCTTTAAAATGTTTTAACTGTGATAAAATTGGACATATGGCTTCTAACTATCCTGACAAAGATGATGAAAAGAAAGAATACTGAGATGATAGATAGAAAGACAAGCAATACAGAAGGCATTGAGACTTCAGAAGGAGAGAAAGAAAGACATGCCTAGTAGCTAATGAGGAATCCAATGATGATAAATCTGATGAGACTGAGAGTGAGGAAGTTGTATATGTGGCTATCAAAGATGGACCAGATGAAGAAAGGTATGAAGAAAAAGCCTTAATATCACACATAAATAAAAATGATTCTTGGATCATAGATAGTGGATGCTCACATCACATGACTGGTGATAAACACAAGTTTGTTAAATTAGAAGATTATGATGGAGGTCATGTAAGATTTGGTAATAATGCACCATGTCTTGTGAAAGATAAAGGTTCAATTACACTTCTTGACAATGCTAAATGTGATGATGTATATTGGGTTGAAGGTCTGAAATACAATTTTTTGAGTGTAGCACATCTAAATAATACAGGATGCTGAATAGAATTTCAGAAAGGAATTATCAAAGTTCATGACAAACATGGAAAGTTGGTTTCTATCAGGACTCAAAAAAGAGGTAATACATTTCACCTTGACTCAACTTGGAACAATTGTCTGTATACAAAAATAGAAGATACTTGGTTATGGCATAAAAGGTTTTCTCATGTAAATTTTGATAATCTGATCAAAATAAGTAAGAAGCATCGTGTAAGAGGTCTATCGAGCTTGGAAAAACCTAAGAATGCAATATGCCGAGGATGTCAGATGGGTAAGATGACAAAATAAAGCTTTACAAGTAAGTCTTACACTTCCAAAGGAATTTTAGATCTTGTACACACTAATCTTCGTGGTCCTATGAAAGTTCAAAGTTACTATGGTGCTAAATACTTCACATTAGTTGTGGATGATTACTCAAGGATGATGTCAGTTATGTTTCAAAAAGAGAATCAGAAGCTTTTCAAATGTTCAAATGGTATAAGGCAAGAGTTGAAAAAGAAACAGGAAGACAGTTGAAATGTCTTAGATCTGATAGAGGAGGAGAATTCATTTCTGATGAATTTAACTTATTTTGCAATGATCATAGTATAAAGAGACAAGTGTCAGCACCAAGGACACCACAACAAAATGGAATAGCTGAAAGAAGGAACAGATCATTTGTAGATTGTGCCTGAACTTTGATGATGGAAAAGAGAGTACCTCAAATATTTTGGAGAGAAGCAATAAGCATTGCAATTTACACCTTGAACCGAGTACAACTGAAGAAAGGAACTATGAAGACACCTTATGAAATTTGGTATGACAAGAAACCAAATGTAAGTTATTTTAAAATATTTGGAAGTATATGTTATGTTCACAAAGATGATAGAAATGGAAAATTTGATCAGAAAAGTGAGGAAGGAACATTTCTTGGTTATTCCTCTAGGAGTAAAGCATTTAAATGTCTAATCAAATCATCTAACAAAATTGTGGAAAGTGCAAATGTGAAAATTGATGAATTTGCAAAAAGGAATGATGAAAGAAACTCCAAAGAACCAAAAGATTATGAAGAGTTTGTATATGTACAACTGACAAGTTTTACTGAGAAAGCCATTGAAGAAATTACTCAGTTATCAAGCGATGAAGAAGATCATACAGAGCCTACTGAGCCTATATTAGCAAAATATGTCAGAAGAAATCATGCATCAAGTCAGATTATAGGAGATAAGGATGCTCCAATGATGATAAGGAACAAACTGAGACACAACACATGTCCGATATCCGAATTTGAACCGAGGATTGTAAAAGAGGCAATAAACAATGAAGATTGGTTAAATGCTATGATAGAAGAGATTGATCAAATCAAGAAAAATGAAACATGGACACTGGTCCCAAGACCAAAGACAAAAAATGTAATCGATAAAAAGTGGATTTTCAGGAATAAGCTAAATGAAAAAGGTGAGGTCACTCAGAATAAAGCAAGGCTAGTTTGCAAAGGTTATACTCAAGAAGAAGGAATAGACTATGGAAAAGCTTTTGCACCTATAGCAAGACTTGAAGGAGTAAGAACATTGTTGGCATATGCTGCTTACAAAAATTTCAAAGTATATCAAATGGATATTAAATCTGCATTTTTGAATGGTATACTAGAAGAAGAAGTCTATATTGAACAACTTGAAGGATTTATTGAAGAGAAGAATAAAGATCAGGTATGTAAGTTGAACAAAGATTTATATGGTCTAAAGCAAGCGCCTAGAGCATGGTATGAAAGGTTGCACTCTTACTTATTAAAGATCAGATTTATGAGGACTAGTGAGAAAAGCAACATGTAAATGAAGAATGATGAGAATGGAATACTAATGTCAACCATATTTGTTGATGATATTATTTTTTGTGGAAATGATTCTTTATGCAAGAACTTTGGAAATGAAATGTGCAAAAAATTTAAGATGTCATTAATCGGTGAGATAAAGTATTTTATAGGTTTACAAATACTGCAAATGAAAAATGGGATTTTCATTACTCAATCCAAGTATACAAAGGAAATCTTGAAGAAATTTGGAATAGAGGATTCTAAACCTGTAAGTACTCCTATGACTACTAATTGTAAACTATCAAAGAATGATGAATCTACATCTGTTGATGAGACACTTTACCGATCTATGATTGAAAAGTTGCAATATGTCATTCACAACAGGATTGATATAGCACATACAGTAGGTATAACTGCAAGATTTTCTATAGATCCCAAAGAAACTCATATGACAGCAGTCAAGAGAATTTTTAGATATTTGAGAGGCATTGAAGATTATGGTCTACTATATGAAAAGAGGAATGATTTTGACTTAAAAGTCTATACTGATGCTGATTGGGTAGGAAATATTGATGACAAGAAGAGCACAAGCGATGGAGCTTTGTTTTTGGGAGAAAGACTAGTAAGTTGGCTTAGCAAGAAACAAGGATGCATTTCACAGTCAACAGATGAAGCTGAATATGTCGCTGCAACATTGAATTGTACCAATATAGCATGGATCAAACAATTATTGGAAGGAATGAATGAGACAGTTACCGAGCCAGTAACTATATTTTGTGATAATACAAGTGCTATTAACATTTCAAAGAATCCAGTAATGCACTCTAAGACAAAACATATCTCTATAAAGTATCATTATCTTAGAGAAGAAGTTCAAGAAAAGAATGTTGTGCTGGAATATGTTAGCACAAAGGAACAAATCACAGACATCTTCACATCACTACCAAGGAACACTATTGAGCATCTCAGAAGTAAGTTAGGGGTCCTACCACTATCTAGCACTCACTGACAAAGTTCGGTGAAAACATCAGTTCTATGACGCCAAAGAATACTATTTGTAAGTTGATGCTGATTTACACACTTTAGAAGGATGTCTAAAGTTGTGCAGGAAATAGTGAATGAAGACAAGTTGCTCTGACCGAGATACATTTGTATATGTTTGAACTGCAAGGAAATTACTTCATAGGGGGAGTAATTATGGACTAGTCTTACTTTTGGCATTGTTGTCAAATAGGGAGATGATTGTTTACAACTCAATACAAGACAAGTTTACAGCTCAAGGATAACAGGAGAAGAATAACAATAGTTTGAATCAATTGGAATAATTCAAGTTGGTATTTCCATCAATGCCAAAGGGGGAGATTATTGGCATTGCAATAAGTTGGGAGATTGTTGGCATTACAATAAGTTTGATGGTTGATGATATTGAGAAGGTTGTTGGAGATGAATGATATAATTGATAAAGGATGATTATTGTCTTAATATTATTATTTTGTCATTGATGTCAAGCAATTGATTTTCTAATTTAGTATGATGTTGCCATATCTTAAAAAGTATGTTTTGATGAGTATAAAGATGTCGGTAAGTGACACAGAAAGAATGTGAAAATGAAGGGGAGTAATAAGTTATTCAATGGGAAACTATTACCGAGTTAGATAGTGATGAGATTATGATGTTTTGATTGTTTTGATATCCTATATATGTGTATACAAAGACTGAACAAGAAGGGGAAAAGATTTCATGTAATAGAATGAGTAAAGGTTTGATACTATTATATTTTATCGAGCAAGGAGCTAGTCGGTAAACTCCAAGATTACCGATGTTGGTTAATGAAAGAAAAAGTCACCAAGAAGAGAATGTCTACCGAGTAAAGTTCAGTATTAACCAAGTATCAACTGAGCAGTAATAAAATGCATTAAATAAGTGTATGCATTATTAAATGAAGGATGCCAATGAGCTGGAGGTTTATTGAAGATAGGAATGTCATGCAAGAATTTTGTTAAGGATCAACGGCAATTAAAATTCAAGAGTAAGATCTACAACACAGATTGAATAGTCCCAACCGAGCACAAGTACCAAGAAAGGTATACAAGTTTCAAGGCAAGATAAAACATTTTTCAAATCGAAGGATACAATGAACCTAGTCAAGTTTGAAGATCTGATGGCTAAGATTAATCATGGGAAATGTGATTAAGGAGATTAAGTAGTTGGGAATTGCTTATAAATAAAGTAATGCTGATGAACAAAGGATGTGGGCAAACTGAAGCACAGTGATGGTACAGAGGTGATTACCAAGTATAGAAGATTGAAGAACAGATTGAGAAGCCCAACAAGGAGAAAGATAAGTCTTATGACAAGATTATCTTGAGCACATTGAGCACATAGAATCTACTTTAACATTTTAGATGTGAAGTTGTAGATATATTTTATTACTGTTATTTATTTTTGTAAGTGACAGGAAATCTCTTAACCGAGTGGACTTAACAGTCTTATTTGTAAATCCTCTTGGAAGGTAACATTTTGAATGAGTGTTTGAAATCCTTTGACAAAGTCACTTCTAACAAAGTGAAGATTCTAACAGATCTAAGGGAAATCCCTTGACCGAGTCACATCTAGCAATGTGTATGTAATCTTTAATAGGATTTGCTTTTAACCGAGCATGCTCTAGAAGATTATATTTTCTTGTGGGTCCGAAATCCCATAGTGGTTTTTCCCTATTAGGGTTTCCACGTTAAATCTGGTGTCAAATGTGATTTAATGTTTCATGTTTTTTTGTTTATGAGTTTGAATGATTTACAATCATAAGTTGCATATCAAGTAAATGCTACCGAGGTTGAATCTGATTCACCCCCCCTCCTCTCATCTAACTAATAGTCTACAACATCTAATAGCCCTTTCAGCCATCTAAAAAGTATGACAAATTATGTGAGAACTCATTTTGATTCATTGGAGAATTTAGTTGAGGTAAAGGTCCACAATGAATTTAATGCAAAAAGGCTCTGGACATTGAAAGGAATGATTGTCGATGATAGAGTCTCATTGGATACTTGTATGAAGAGAATTTAGGATGCATTATCTGAAGGAGGTAACATTTACAAATCCTATCTATCATTATCAAAGTTCACTTAAAATATTGAGAAGAAATCCAAAGAGCATAAAGATCAATAAGCAAGCATATCTCATTCATTTGATACCTTATCAGCTTCTCTGAGCAATCATGAGGATCAGGTAATATCCTTACTTGACAAAATAAAGAGTCTTAGCCATGTAAGGGAGAAGATTGTTAACAAAGTTGGTGAACTTAGGAGTCATATCACTTTCAAGTTAGACACATTGCTCAGTGCACTAAAGGTTGCTCAGGATTCTCTGGTTGTGAGTGAACCTTCAAACATTAAGTTGGCAAAGACTCAAGCCTATCTTGTTAGTGGTCTTATATATATTTTAGAGTGTCTTAGGAAGGGATAGGATATATATTTAGATTCATTGAAGAACACTTTTGCAGATATCTTCACGTTTTTGTAAGTTAGTAACGTATGTGTGTATATATGTAGTTAGTATATAGAATTGTGGCTTGAATTTTGGCATCTAGATCCCTACCTTTGCATTAATCTCAAAGGGAGAGTGTAGAGTAGTAAAAAATATTGTATTCATCTTAGGGGGAGTTTTGAAATTTTGAATGTTGGATTTTTGAAATTTTGCAGTGTACATATGTTGGTACTGATTCCAACACTTAGTTATTTTTCACTAAGTGCTACCATCAATGCCAAAGGGGGAGATTGTTGGCAAGAGACACTGTATAGGTAGTCAAATATTGTCATTCATGGCAACTCATGTTAGAAATTCCATCTATAGTTCATGATTTTCTTCTACCGGAAGTCAGATTGAACTTTGGATAGGTCTAGTAAGATAGAACAGAGTATCCGATAGAATATAGTATTTTGGCTGGCATTTCATTTTGGTTGATTTTTTTTGTTGCAGATCTAGAGGATGTTAATTAGATGTTTGGAGTACCTTATTCCAAAATCTTATCTTCAGGTGATGATTGTCATGAGATTTAGAAGATTCGGTGTATAGGTTTTTAGGATGAACAGTGTGATATGGCCGACATGTGTGAGAAATCGTTGTGTAGATTATGTGGAATGATTTTTGTGATCATTTATATATTTAAGGATATTTATTTAGCATATGGGTAGCATGTGGATAATTCCTTTTGGTCTACATATGCATTGGAGTTAAGATTGAGTCAACTGTGTATGCACGTTTCATTTGTGTGTTATGCATTTTGGGGGGGCCAACATGAAGAAGACCTAATTTCATGTTGCAGATATATAAGACCAATGGATATGATCATTTTTGGTATCATTTTTTGTGTGAAAAGTGTTTGTGATTGATTGTGCATAGTTTCATGTGCACAAGTGTAAGATTTTTGCTCTGAAATATTGAAGAACAACAGAACAGAGCAGTATGGTAGAGCAATATGTGAATAAGTGATTTGTGCCTAACTAGAACTATACCTTGGCATTTATAGATGCTATTTTTTAGTTCACACATTCCAATAATCTTTTGTAAAAGCTATTGTAAGGCAGTGAGCCTTTCGAGGTTGTAGCCGTTATTCTTTTGAGTAGTGAGCTCTAGGTAGTGTGCCTGAATGCATGTGCATTCCTCTATGTAATATTCTTATACTTCTATAGAATATATTTATATTATGGCACTCATGCCCACCATGGTTTTTCCCTTAACCGGGGTTTCCATGTATAAAATTTGGTGTTATGGTGTTGTTGTTGATTACTTTGTGTTTTTGCATCTTTCTTTCATTCATTTGCATTAAGTGGTTAAAAGGAGAAGTTAATAAGGTTAAAAATTGCAAAACATTGATTCACCTCCCCTCTTAGTGTTCCTTGATTCCAACAAAGACCTAGAGAGGGGAGAGAGGTGAGAGAGAAGAGAGATATATAGTAAAGTATCAATATAGGCAATACCCTCAATCCTATGTACCTAAAACCTTATACCATCAATCTTGTACACTAAACCCTATACCAATACCTTAAATGCTAAAATCTATATCCTCAACCCTATACATAAACTTTATATCATACTCTCTATTCCCTAAACTCTATACAAGGGAGGGAGAGGTGATGACTGAGAGAGGGGAGGGAGAGAGGAAACATGGGAGAGATAAGAACAAAGATAAAATGAGACATAAGGAGGGAGGGGATAGAGGTAGATAGGGAGTGATTGGGAGACCTAGAGAGGGGAGAGATATAAAGGTGAGGGAGATAGACGTTTACAAAGAGAGAAAGAGGGGTAAGGAGGCAAGGAGAGAGGTAGAAAGGGGGATAAATAACTAGAGAGGGGAGAGATATGTGTCCTAGAGCCTAGGGAGAGAGGGTGAGAGACTTAGGGAAGAGATAGAGGGAGAGATATGGGGGGAAGAGAGGTCAATAATGAGATAGGGAGGGAGAGGTAGAGAGGTAAAGATGGAGGGAAGGAGAAACCTAGGGTGGGAGGGAGAGGTAGTGATTGAGAGAATGGAGAGAGAGAGAGGAGAGAGAAAATAAGAGAGGGACAAAATAAGATAGAGGGATGGAGGGAGGGATAGATATGGGGGTAAAGAGGGAAGGTGATGTAGATAGAGGTAGAAAGGGGACATAGGAAGAGTGATAGAGAAATATCTATAGGTCTAGAGTTTAGGGGATATAAATAGAGTGAGATAGAGAGAGTGAGAAAAAGTTGATAGGAGCATGTTGATTACTGAAATTTGATTGTTTGAAAATAATATGAACTTCTAGAACCTAGAATATATATTACAACTCCTAGAGATATGAAACCACTCTAAAAAATCTTGCCAATATATACATGAAATATAGCTTAAAAATTATACTTAAATGTTATATTTCATGTATATATTCTTCTTCAAGGATTGGGTATAACTTGTGTTCAAGCTAGAACATTAGCCCATTCAGGACATCTACAATTTACCAATGCAGAGCAAGCACCAAATTTGGCACTCGCCAAATGTGAATAGTACATTTTTTGAATTTGGTGAGTGCCAAATTATTTGCATTAGAAAGCACCAACCCTTTGGCATCCAACCTGAAGGTTTGGACAATCATTTCATGCCAATGACATGTTTTTGTGAAAAGATAAAAAGTGGCACCTTTTTGGTACCACATCTTGATGCACTTGCCCCTTGCTTCAACAAAATCTCATAAGACAAGCCTTGCTGACTCATTGTCATCTATCGTGACCCATGTAGGTTGAGTGAGTAGACAAATTAATACATGGTCCAATAAAAAATAAGAACAAAGATATTTTTATGAAAACAAGTTATCATATGTTGAAGTAAAGAAAAAGAAAATTAATAAAGTTGACTTGTGTTCACTTTTAATGGACCCTTGAACTAATCAACCTTTATACCCTAGATACAAGAGGTTCCTTATCCATTGGTGCCACAATGAAGGGATAAGGAATAACTTTTGGGATAGGAGGTGGATGATTTTCAATCAGCCTCCATGCAATAATTATGTTGTGCTTCAATACTTTTTGAAGAAACTATATTGTGAGTTTGTTCTCAATGAGATATCAAACTATTTTGATTATCTAAATTTATAAGGTAAGGGTGGGGGATCCTCTCATGATAGAACAAGGGCATGTAGTGTGACCCAAAATTGGTATCGAGACCCTTTGCCAGACCTATGGTGGAGCATGGGACCGTTTCTTCCATTGTGAAGGAGAGTCTTAAGGTGGATATCCTAGACTCCATTAGATGGTTGACTTAGAGCCTCGTATAGTATGTCACACCTCTAGTAAATGATGATGTGGGTGAATCTTGTAGGCCCTGAGTTCTAGTTCAATATTGTCGATCATGTGGGCTTCTTTGCACTTATAACCTCAATAATAGTTAGCATGCACCTACACATCAAACATCTGCTATAAAGAATATGGTCATGACATAACCTCTATTGAATGAGACATTTGGCATTGACACTTAGGTAAATTTTTGCAAGTTCATTTAATTTTTTTATTAAATTTAATTTTTAAATGTAATAATAACTAAGTAGTAGAATAACTATGATGAAAATCCAGGGTTAGAGTGTTTTCACTACCTATAATGTTTCCCCACCCCTATATTTCATGACATCTTTGAGTCAATAGATATGTATCCAGTAAAAAAAAATTTTACATATGAATAGTTGACATTATATGAATGGTTTCCTCATCAGTCACTTTAAATATCGAATAGTTTGGTGCTAGACGTTTCACATCGACACCTCGTATTGAAGTTCGTCAAGACACTTTCATGAGGTAAACTTTATTCATTAATGGTGTTGTAAACCGATTTTAGGTAGTTTTGGTAATTAAACTGTAGACACATAAATCTGTCCACTTAATTAAATAAATATTTAATATTTATTTGATTATTTTAACCATCAATAATCTATTAATTAAATTAATATTTAATTAATTCATCTTCAACCTCTTCTTCTATTAACTAAATAAATTATTCAATTTATTTAAAATTAATTCATTAAGCCACACTCTAACAATCAATTAAATGAACAGAACATATTTATTTAATTTAACCCCTTTAATCCTTTAAACAAACAAATAAATAAATATTTATGCCTCCTAAACCTCTTCTAGATTCTTCCAAACCATTCCTAATTAGCCTAATCACCCTCCCTAATTATTGTCACATTCCTAAGAAACTTGAAGTCACTTCTCAAAGCCTCCAAAGTCTTTGAAAAGTATTAAAGGATTTTATTCTCCAACAAGTTAACCCCTAAAGTCTTCCAAACCATTAATGGTTAAATTCAACTTTCCCACATGGTTAGAGGCTTTCTCTCTAATTCAACCTCTATTTAACTCATAGGTCTCTTCAAACATTTATTGGTTTGACCATGGTTATCTCCATTAACTCTTGCACAAGAGTTTGTCCATTGAATAAAGGCATTATTCATTGGATAAAAGCTATATTCATTAACTCAAGCCTAACCTTACCTCCTAAGGTAACCTTCATGTCATATCAATCATTTAATGCTTCTTCCACCTCTCCTCTCAAGCCATCTCATGTTGACATTTGTCATCCTGGGATTGGGTTGAAAGCCTTCACATGGATCACAAACCCTTCAATCTTGACCCTTGTTAAGATTACTCTATCTTGACCATCCATTTCTCTATTTTTCCTATAAATAGAGCCCATTCCTTCTTCAAAACGACCCAGAAATATTTATGCATCAAATTTATAGTCATTTTGAGAGAGCATTTTAGAAGCATTT
Organism: Cryptomeria japonica; assembly: GCF_030272615.1. Taxonomy (NCBI): domain Eukaryota; kingdom Viridiplantae; phylum Streptophyta; class Pinopsida; order Cupressales; family Cupressaceae; genus Cryptomeria; species Cryptomeria japonica. Next base: position 265,591,072 of record NC_081413.1, read on the forward strand.
TGTGTTATTATTTTGGCTAAAATTAACATAGAATAATTAAGGTGCTTTTCTCGTATTAGCTTGTTTACACTTGCATAAGTAGTTATTTTCATTTTCATAATCTTGAATCTCCATAAGACATCCATAAATAGTGCAAAATGTTGAGGGCTACACTCATGTGGAACTTGGAGAGGGGAGGAAAAAGGGAGGAGCAACTATGAGCATGTTGGAGAGCATCTTGGGGGGTTTTATTTCCTTCCTTCATTTTTGTATGCTTTTCATTATCTATTTTATATCTCTCTTGATATGCATGTTTAGGATCATAGTTTCATTTATCTTTCATTTTTTATTTTCACTAACAACACTAACGTTTGAATTTGTGTCTCTTGTGCATCCTTTTTAGCATGCATCATAAACAATAGTTGTTTCATTTTTAGTTGTTGACATTAGATACCCCTCACAATGTTCGTGCTACATTGGAGTGTGGTGTTGTTGTAGTAGTAGCAACTTTTGAAGTTCTGATAGAGGTATGAGACAAATTAGTAATATTTTAGCACCTTTGCGCTCTCTGTCTATTAGTCTTTTCATTTTGTCAAACAATTTAAATTAGTGATTTTGTCCGAAGTAGCACTTTTGTTTTTACACAAAGTAGCGTTTTTGTAATAGAGAGTTCAAAAAAGAAAAATTCGTAACAAAAAAGAAAAACTTAGGCTTGTAGCTGCCCACCAAAAAGATCTTCATTTCACTATTTTTTCTTTTTTATAGGTTACTAACATTTTTTTGGTAGGATTCGAGGAATTAAAATTAGGAAAATCTATTTTCTTTTCTAGCTTTTTAAAAGTTGGGTAAAAAGAATTCATTTTCCTTTTGTTTAAAACGAACTTCATCTTTTATTTTTGGACTAAAATCAACAAACATTTCAATTTGGGCTTACAAAGAATTTCATTTGAAAGCTAAAAAGAACCACAAATCAAACAAACAAACTTTTCTTTCTTGCAAGTTAGGGATAAACTTTTCAATTTGGGCTTAAAACAAACCAACAATCTTTCATTTCTTGCAAGGATAAAATTCACAATCAATCTTTTCTTTATTTGCAAGTTAAAAAGAACAAACAACTTGTCCATTTCTATTTACAAGGCAATTTTACCTTAAGAAAACGTGCTTTCAATTTTGTTGACCAGGATTTTTACTTTCCTAGTTAGAAAATAAATTACTTTGTGGAATTAAAAAGAACATCATGTATGTTGGAGCAACATCTCCATATAGCAAATAGATCACATAGCGATAAACAGTTAAAAAGAACAATTATTTTTTGTGATTGGCACATGATGAATAATGATGAACAACTAAGGTCCTGATTGATACTGAGGCGGGGGGGGGGGGCGTGAATCAGTACACACACAAACTTCAAAACATTTTATCATATTAAAACACAACTGACTGGTTGTCTTCACCACTGAGCATAACCATGGCTATATCGGTTAAGCACATATACTTCAGACAACATTCTACATATCTCAAATCTTGATAGCTACTTTACCAGTTTAGTCATGCATGAGTTGCATCAATAATACCACAATCATTTAGCACTGCATGCATATTCAACTTTAATCAAAAACTACTCAATCATCACATGAAAACTCACAACTCATAACATATAGATTTTTCACATGGAAACCCAAATGGGAAAAACCACAATGGGGATGAATACCCACAAGCTTGTTTTGAACTCTTTTGAAGTCCGCTATGTTAGGAGCCTAGTTCGGTTAAAGATTTTACAATAAGGTTCTATTAGGAACTAATCCTATTAGGGATCACCTGGTTAAGGGATGGCTATAAACCTTGTTAAAGGTTGAAACCCTATTAAAGGTTACATCGCTAGAGGATTTAAAGAACTCAATGAACTTGAGTCACATGGTCAAAGGATTTGCAACAAGCCTGTTAAAGGTACCCAACCAAGGGATTTTCCTTCTGTTGAAATGGTTAGAAGTCAACAGGTAAAGCTCTGATCTGATAACAACACTACTTGCTAAGGCAAATCCTTTTCAGCTCCTCTCCTCTACAGTCACACTCTACAAATTCCACACTCTGGTTTGGCAAGTATCTCAACATGCAGACACAAACATATCATTTGCCAATACAATCAATAACAAACATCATCAACCTTATAGACAACAATTAGGTCGGTAGCATAAATCCTAAACCCTAAACATTTTAGGTTTACCAATTACAAGCGGTCCAACCCTGACCATTAAATCCATTATATAGAATAAAATGATCTAAGATAGATCTCAAGACATTCTGCATTGTCCAATATTCAACACATCTGGAAAACGGTAACGCATCACGCGCTCTTCATACACCGCTTAGAACATCATGCATTCCCGAGGTAGGCATTCAATGCATTTGATCTTCATGCACAAGATCCTCAAGGAAATCCTTCACATGCACATAACTGACATGGTATCCTAATCCTTATCCTTATAGTTCACAAAACACCATCGGTTGCACCACATAAGACGAACTGGAAACCCTAGTGCTGAACATAGACTACCAACCAATAGTCACACTTAGTGAACCTTGACACCGGTTCACTTATTGACATCAATGACAACATACACTATCACCACTTCATCATATGCCAACAACACACTTGTGCAAAACTGTAGAGTGGTCCCATTTCTAAACACACACTATCCTCTCCCTTGGCTCTCATGGTCCTAGGTGCAAGAGAGAAGTGTTAGTAACGCTCTATATTTTTTATTTTTAAGAGAGGTTTGCCAAGAGACACATCACTCTTGGGAAGAATGTTGCACAGTAAATCCTTTGAGCCGCTGTAGAAATCAGGTGAGAGTGAAAGTTGTAGCCTTAGGTGTAGTTGTTCCTATAGTGTAACTTGTCGAAAGGACATATGGGCCCCACCACAAGTTACAAGGCTCCTAAGTGAGTCACTACAGAATGAACTTATGTCCAAAGACATCAAACATTACTAGACACCTTTTATTCTAGAAGCCCACCCATTCTATTGATTGAGGATATTTATGAAAAGTTTAGTGCAAGAGCATAGATGGTTTTGCTCCCAAGATACTCACCATACATATTTCCTTGAGTAGAAACAAGGCTTTTTGAAAAGGTACTTCTAGCTTGATGAAAGTGATGAATCCCCCATCATAGGGATCATCTATTTGTTATGCTTGTGCAATACTTAGTATATCACATCCTTACCTGCCACAGCGGGATTCATAAGGTATGCATTACCAAAGTCAAAGAAATATCAAGATGTGGGCTGAAAATATCGTAATTGGCCATGACCTTAGGGATAAAAAGTGTTTGAGTTGTCTTCATCTTGTTTCAGACCAGTGACAATTTGGGTCAACTTCAAGCTTTGGGAACATAAAATACATGTGTAAAAGGGTCAAAAATTTCATGATTGGGTTGATTTAGACCCACACCTATTATGTCTTTTATTGAAAAAGAGCAAGATTATTATGTTTGTGTGCTTTCCATGTTTTCTTGTCAAAGAAATTCAAAACAATTTTAAAACAAGTATCCATCCAATGAATCTACATCAAACATTGATAAACAAAACAACATTAACAATTAAAACAAAGTATCATTTTGTATGACCATCACTTATATCAAAAGGACTTAATTTCTCTACATCAACTTATCAAAAACATCATCTTTGATCATTTGTATAACCATTCATCATCAAACTGAGAAAAAGGAAACTCAGTCAAAGGAAATGATCCTACTCCAAGTCAAGATCAAGATCAAGTAGTCTCTTCATCCTCCAAATCCATTTTAGGTCTTTTCATTCCAAAGTCAAACTTTTCATCCTCCAAATCTATTTTAGGTCCTTTCATTCCAAAGTCAAATATCTTCATCCTCCAAATCCATTTTAGGTCCTTTCATTCCAAAGTCAAACTTTTCATCCTCCAAATCCATTTTAGGTCCTTTCATTCCAAAGTTAAACTTTTCATCCTCCAAATCTATCATAGGTCCTTTCATTCCAAAGTCAAACTCTTCTTCTTCTAAATCTACCTTAGGTCCTTTCATTCCAAAGTCAAACTCTTCTTCTTCTAAATCTACCTTAGGTCCTTTCATTCCAAATTCAAACTCTCCATCCCTTCCATCCATCTTGGGTCCTTACCTCCCTCCATCCACCAATCCATCACCTCAAATAATCCATAAGAAAGATCAACAAAGGAACACATCTTTGAACTCCTTTCAACCATCTATCTAAACATCTTTCCAAAGCTATTCTTCCATCATTTCCTCTATCTATTTTCCTCTCTCTTCATCACTTCTCGAGTTGTGTACCAACACTCATCTTGAATACATTTCCATCTATCCTCGCACAAATCTTTTAACATTCTATCTATCATCCAACACCTATTTTCTATCCTTCATTCCCTATCATTCAATCCTTTTCATAAATTCATCATCTGTGAAATAGGCATTTATGTCATTTTGTCACATGCTTGCCCATGCTCGACTCTCATGTTCAGTCCTTTTCCTAGATATCTATTCATGAAATGCTTTAGAATCTGAGGTTGCTTGTCTTTAAAATTTTCTTTTGTTGGGATACACACTTAATCCAGAAAAGAACCACTCATCGTATCTTGGTACTGACATCTTTTGATTACTATATCTCATACACTTTATCAATTTCTCTAAATCATTGTGATCTCTTAGTTGAAGACATGGCTAGTGAAAAATATAAAATCTTGCTTCAGAGCCACTGTAATTATCAAACCCATGTAAGTTTCATCACTTACAAGCCAATACAAGAAAAATAAAGAGAAAAAATAAATATCAAAAGATCAAAAGCATGAGCAAGAAAACAAATATCAAGAAAAAAAAAAAAAAGCAATATCAAAATGCTTGGCTATGGGAAAATGCAAGTAACTCCATCAGGGCTATGGACGCCTGGCTCGCAATAGAGAAATATTTGTGAGATTATAGTGATAACCTCATTAGGGTTGTGGATGCTTGCCAACAGTGAGGCTCTATCTAGGATGCTTTTGAAGTCAGGGTAACTCATGTAGCTAGCCATGTTGGATTCTGAATATTACAATGATCATATGAGCTAGAATGAACCCACTTGCACACACATGGGTAATCAAAGACTAAATACCTTGATCAAGTTTGGGATTCTTCTTCCCTTTTGAGTCTACTTCCCAGTTGCTATAAATGTTCAATTGAATTTTCCGGAGGTTCTTAGTGTGGGTTGGGTCTCTATCTTTGAAAATTTCAAGAACACTTATTCGGGTAGTGCTAGATGTTGTGACAATCTTACATATTTCCTCTTTCAAAAATGGAAACCTCTATTCTTGGGGGAAAATTTCATCCACTCTATTCTTCCTACCATATCTCCCATTATCCTTCCTTCAATATCCATTACCCTATCTAAATTCATCATTATCTATGATCTTGCTTCACCTCATCCATATCCTCTAATCCATACCATCTATCCTATCTATTCATAGCTTCTATCATCCAGTGCTATCTATGATCTTTCTTCACGTCATCCATATCCTCTAATCCATATCCCTTATCACATCAATTCAAATCATGAACGCATGGCCCATCCATCATATCAACAATAGGAAAACTCTCAAAGTCTGCAATCAAACTAATCACATGTCTTGTTAATCAATTCATCACCCAAAATCAACATCAACATCAACATGTCTTATATAGGGATAGGTACACTCGAAATCAGACAGATCGATCTTATATGGGGTACTCACTCTTTCAAACTAGGCATTCTATCAATCATTGAGTCTTGATAGTCAATCCATCTATCAACATCAACATCAACATGTCTTATACAAGGATAGGTACACTTGACACCAGACAAATCGGTCTTATACGGGGTACTCACTCTTTGAAACTAGACATTCTTATCAATCATCGAACAAATCAAAACAATGGCATAGATCAATATGACTACTGGATTTTGTTCCAAGTTAGCCTTATCTTTATCAATTGATGGTAGTACCTGTTTCACAGATCATATTTTACATATCATATCCACCCATATGATCCATCACCATAAATTCATAAATGCTTATCAATCCTGGACATACTTAGCATAGTCACTGTCCTTGTTCTATCTGAATCAGTTATCCAAATTGTATCCTACTATGGCTTGGTGATTAGTGTACATATCCATATCAAAGTAGTATCAACAACAAGGGGCAAAATCCTAACCTCGCTAGGGGCATTTCACCTTCAGGGTTTTCAACATTGGGCCAAACACGTAGCAAAACAACAACAGAATTAAAATGGTCATTTAGCTGCATATCAATTTAAAACTTGCATTTAGTTGCATATCATTTTAATCTTGCATTAGTATCATATCATTATTATTATTATATATCTCATTTTCAAGATACATCTCATCATCATCATCTAGTCACATTCATCATTGCATCCCTTGCATGCATATCTATCACATCATCATGAAATATTTATTCATTTTCATATCTTCATAATTCTTCCAACTATCATCTATCAAGTCTTATACAGGATATATCATTCTTGAAACTACATGTTTTGATTAAGTCTTATATAGGGTCTATCTTTTCCTAAAACTAGACATTTTGATCAAGTCTTATACAGGATGTATCTTTCCTAAAACTAGACATTTTGATAATCTTATATAGGATATGTCATTCCTGAAAACTAGACACTTTGATCATCTTTGTCTTATACAGGCGGTGTCATTCCTGAAACCAGACACTTTGATCATCTTTATCTAATATAGGTGCCATTCGTAAAGGGATACGACTCCATTGTCTTGTTGCAATCACATCCATTCACCCATCATTTATACCATGGCTTGTTATTGATCTGTAATCAGGGTTGTTACTTCATGTATCCTGCGTCACGCTTTCATAGCGACATCTAATTGGGGGCAATGTTCTTAAAACCTACTAATGGGAGTGGATTCTCCATTGCTTATGATACATTGAGTTTCTCATTCAAAAATGTCTTTAACTAATACCAAAAATATTCATAAAATCTTCACAAATCCCAAAAACATTCACAAAATCCAAAAACATGATAAAAACATCAAAAATCAATCAAAACCATTGCAATATATATTATTCTTTGTACATACACATTACAACGGACATCAAACAAATATTTTGAGATACTCAAATGACAATCACTTATCAAACCAACTAACCAATCAAAACATCTACACACAACTGTCTTCACAAGGATGCATCCTTCCTCACAGACAAGACATGATAACATTTTCTTTGACAAGAAAATTTGGTTTGGCTAAAAAGTACTTGGTCGGTTTGTTATTTGTTTATTTATTTATATCAAGTTCCTACACTACTCTAGGATATCCACAAGTGATTAAAGTACCCAGGATGGTTCCTGATATATTTTCCTTTGTTTGCTATCTACGGATTGCTCCAATGAAGTTTTGGGGCATATAATAATGTTTTCTACGTGGAAAGTTCACTAAGCTACGTGATCCTATGCAAAAGTACAGTCATGGATCACTACGGCTTACTGACTACAACGTATACCTTGACCATTTGTACATGAACCAGAATGGAGGGGAACTTTCCTTATCTATGATATTTGCTTACAAGTGAAATGCTCAACCTTGGTTTTTGCTACCTCGGGCAAGATCGATACTACCATTCTCGATGATGAAAATAAAGCATTGTGAATAATCTATGGATCATCATTTCATCTCATCTGTATATATTGCATTATGTTGTATTCCATCCATCCATAAATCCATATCGCTGCATATCATTCATATATAGTAATGACAAAGCATAATCTCTTTTGTTGATCCTCTTCCATAGGAATGAGTCCTAGGTCCTCCATACCTTCTATCTAACATTGAATCCCCCCCTCACCCTAATCTTTGGGTCTCAATAGGTAATCAATTGTGGCAAACCTAGACTACAACAAACATTTATTACAATGACCTAGTCTCAACGGGGTTGCTATGATTCACCACAAACAACCTAGAATGCAAACACTATCAATTGATCAACCAATCAAACACAATCAAAATAGACAATTACATCAATTATCTAAGTCTCAACGAGTATTTTGACTCATATACCTTGACTTCATCGTGCAACTACATCAATTGTCTAAGTCACAACATGTCACTTTGATTCACTTACTCAGACTTTATCCTGTCCAAGTGAATAACTGACATCAACTATCATGCTTTGACTCAGTCGGGGCAATTAAACCAATTGCACCAGATTGTCCAACCAATTTTGATCAATTGTACAGTATCAATCAAAAGCACAAACACTACATTTGCATCGTGACCTCCGTGTACTTTCAAGGCTTGTCATTTCTCCGTATTCACTCTGTCTTCTCCCATTCTTTCGCCATTATTTTTAAATTCTTCTATTCTACCTCCCCCCAACTTATTTATCTTTTTTGAGAGATCGCCCGATTTTTTGAAATTTTTTGACCCATCTCTTAAGGGGGCATACCACCCACTAAATTAACATTTATGGGGCATATTTCTTCACACCTATCTTTCTTTCTTTGAAATGATGCAATAAACCGTGTCGTCTCAAAGAGGGGCAAATGTAGACACATAAATCTGTCCACTTAATTAAATAAATATTTAATATTTTTTTGATTATTTTAACCATCAATAATCAGTTATTTAAATTAATTCATCTTCAACCTCTTCTTCTATTAACTAAATAAATTATTTAATTTATTTAAAATTAATTCATTAAGCCACACTCTAACAATCAATTAAATGAATAAAACATATTTATTTAATTTAACCCCTTTCCTCCTTTAAATAAATAAATAAATATTTATTTAAAATCCCTAAACTGCCCCCCCCCCCCCCCACTCCCCCCCAACTTGCATTCTCCTACAAATGCAAGTTGCACTATTTGGTTGAAATAAAGTATTTTTATTTTAATTAAAATCCTATTTTCCCTCACCCACCAAACCCACTTGCCTCCTAAACCTCTTCTATATTCTTCTAAACCATTTCTAATTAGCCGAATTACCCTCCCTAATTATTGTCACATTCCTAAGCAACTTGAAGTCACTTCTCAAAGCCTCCAAAGTCTTTGAAAAGCATTAAAGTCTTTTATTCTCCAACAAGTTAACCCCTAAAGTCTTCCAAACCATTAATGGTTCTTACATAACCATTTATGGCTCTTACATAATTATTAATGGTTAAATTCAACTTGCCTACATGGTTAGAGGTTTTCCCTCTAACTCAACCCCTAGTTAACTCATAGGTCTCTTCAAACATTTATTGCTTTGACCATGGTTATCTCCATTAACTCTTGCATAAGAGTTTATCCATTGGATAAAGGCATTATTCATTGGATAAAATCTATATTCATTAACTCAAGCCTAACCTTACCTCCTAAGGTAACCTTCATGTCATCTCAAGCATTTAATGCTTCTCCCCTCTCCTCTCAAGCCATCTCATGTTGACATGTGTCATCCTGGGATTGGGCTGAAAGCCCTCACATGGATTGCAAACCCTTCAATCCTGGCCCTTGTTGAGATTACTCAGTCTTGACCATCCATTTCTCTATTTTTCCTATAAATAGAGCCCATTCCTTATTCAAAAGGATCTAGAAATCTGTATGAATAAGATTTATAGTCATTTTGAGAGAGCATTTTAGAAGCATTTTGTGTTATTATTTTGGCTAAAATTAACATAGAATAATTAAGGTGCTTTTCTCATATTAGCTTGTTTACACTTGCATAAGTAGTTATTTTCATTTTCATAATATTGAATCTCCATAATACATCCATAAATAGTGCAAAAAATTGAGGGCTACACTCATATGGAACTTGGAGAGGAGAGGAACACGGGAGGAGCAACTATGAGCATGTTGGAGAGCATCTTGGGGGGGTTTATTTGCTTCCTTCATTTTTGTATGCTTTTCATTATCTATTTTATATCTCTCTTGATATGCATGTTTAGGATCAGAGTTTCATTTATCTTTCATTTTTTATTTTCACTAACAACACTAACGTTTGAATTTGTGTCTCTTGTGCATCCTTTTTAACGTGCATCATAAACAATAGTTGTTTCATTTTTAGTTGTTGACATTAGATACCCTTCACAATGTTCATGCTACATTAGAGTGTGGTGTTGTTGTAGTAGTAGCAACTTTTGAAGTTCTGATAGAGGTATGAGACAAATTAGTAAATTTCACTTGTTCTTTTAATGGTATATTATTAAATTTTTAATGATACTTATATGTACTTTAATTTATATCTTGATGCTTGATGCAGGGGCTTCACTGACTAGGAAATGTTATATCACATGCATTCATATTGGGGGGTTTAATATCCCAAAAATGAGGGTGCAATATATTTCCTATCGATGAAATAGAGGGATTTTTATTTCTGGCTATGAAAATACAATATTTGGTAAAAATAGGGGGGCTTTTAATTTGGGCTTTGTATTGGGAGGGGGTGACAAAAAAGGAGTTTAGGGAAATATTTTTTGAAAATAGGGGGATTCTTTAGTACTCCATGAATGCACGTGCTATAAACCAGGTTCACTAAGTAAATCCCCTGTGGTCACTCTTGACTATTATTATGCCCACATTGTGGATGAACACCATTATTATATATATGTGGCATGTATTTATTCTATCATATGTCATTCTATCATTCAATTTTTATATATATTATACATTGATATCTATAATTTTTATTGTATCAGTTGGAGCTCCAAAAAATTATAGAGAGGACTAGTGAGCACACTAAAGAGATGTCAACATCATATACATATCCAACCCTTTGACAGTCAAAGGAAGCTCATGATCTATTTCCTCTCGTTAGTGGAAAATGAGTAGACTAGGGTCCTTTATTGTATGCCTATATGACATTTTTGAGCATATGTTTTGTATTATGGATATGTGACATTTTATGTCCATATGGATTTTGGCAAGCCTGTATCACTTTATTGGATACATTTTATACTCTTATTGACATAATATTTTTTACGACTTTATGAATTTTTGGTTAATGTATATCATGTTTACAAATTTTATCTATAATTGCACTATAAATGATTAATTGAATAAATGGATTAAGTTGTTTTTTGCTAACTATAAAATAGGAACAAAATCTACTCACTATTCCTAGAAACCAATTTGAAACTTCCTTAATCTCAAGAATTATAACCTCAATTGATGGTTTTTCCTTGGTTTGGATATAGAAATTAAAGGCATGTTTTAAATTTATTGATACTTCCTTGAAAATGAGTCAAAGATTTTCTAACTTGTAATGATTGAAACCACATAAGACACTACGAGGGATGAAAATGGAATCAAGCAAACTAAGACCTAATCCCACTCTCATGCACACATTGGAATATGAAAGAGCCTAAGAAAATGATTCACTTTGACTACTTCTTGCAAAAGGGAGTCAAGGAATACCTTTAGGGTTTCTATTTCTTTTCTTCTATGAAGAGGAGATGTGCAAAATGTAGTGAAATAATCAACTATACTAGCAGATGAGAAATGGTGCAAACATAAACTAAAAATACTGAGATTTGCAGATCTGAAACTAAGAGATTGAGTATAGAGTAGGAAAAGGAACTCAAAGGTGCACCTATCACTAAAATTGGAAGCTAACTGAGCAGGACCAAGATGCCATTCCCTAGTCCCTGATACCACTAAGAGATCTTGATGCAGGAGCATCCCCGGTCGATGAGAAATCTTGCATCAACCAAAAATATTTCCTTTTAGTTTTGTTCTTGTCTAGCTCTTTATGCAGTTTTTTGTGTTCTTGTCTAGCTCTTTATTTTTGTGGTAGATCTTATTTTCGGTTTCCAGGCTGGTTCATGTGCTTTTTCATATTTTCAGTTCATTTGGGTTCTTTTCCAGTCAGTTATCGCGTCTGGTTGACTATTTCTGGGTTTTGAGATAGTACTTGTGCTTACCAGTTGACTTTACTTTATTACCGGTGTTGTTCTTGGCATGTGGATCTATTTTGGGTCTTTCCTGATGTTCTTTACCGTGTCACCGACCTTCCTACTGAACCGCACCTCTTGGTTGTTATTTTCCAAAAATATTTCTTTAATTCTTAGGGCCGACCTAATTACATATTTCATTTTCCTGCATTGGTAAATGTAATCTTATGAGGCCAACTCAGATATGTTTTGATGGGTATAAATATGATATTGTATAATTATTTATAGGGATAGAGGAAGTAGAATTGAGAATAAGGATTGAGATTCACATTTTGTGATCTAGGTGATTCTTAGAGTCCTGGTTGGATTGTATCTGGTTGATAACCTGCATGTAACCGGTTAACTTTTGGATCTTCTGAGATGATTATATGATGATAACTGGTTGGGTATCGGGTTCCAAGGAGTTAATAAGATTTGTTTGTATTATCTTTCTATATTTTCATGTTTCTTTCATTGTGTTGCTCTTGCTGCATAAGTTGGTCAATTCTCTTTTGAGGGTTTTAGCGGGTATGGCTGCATCAAATGGTATCAGAGATGGTTATGAACTAACTGGTGGAAGAGTTGTTCATGAATATTGAGGCATTCCTTTGGGTGGACAAATCACCGAGTGGAGGTAGGTTGTGCATGTGTTCAATAGATCACTGAGGGGAGGAAATTGAAACCAGTAGTCAGACTGCTAAGTTGAGGCAGATCACCAGAGTGAAAGAGGAGATGCCACCTAAAAGGATAAACCCCCAGAGGGTAGAGCAGATAATGGAAGACTTCAAGAATGAAGTGAGGAACAAAATCTGAAATGCTTTGGCTAGTTTGTAGAGGAACCCTAAATCTGAGGATGAATATGAAGAAGCTAGTGAAGAGCTTGAAGAGGCTGAAGGACTAGAAGATGAAAGAGAGGAAATATTCTTGAGAGCAGTGGCACTAGAGAGTAAAATTAATAAAGTTGAAGTTTCCAAGTTTTCTGGAACATCAAACCCAAAGTATCTAATCAATTGGATTAGAGAGTTTGAGGATGTCAAGGACTTGCAAAGAGTCTAGTTGGCACAGACTAAGTTGAAAGTGCATGTTGCCTTATGGTGGAAATAATTGCAAAAAGACAGAGTGGAGAATGGTTAACTAAAGATCACCTGGTGGAGATAGATGGTTGCAATATTGAAGGCCAAGTTCATACTGGGAGACTATAAGTTGGAATTGTTCAAGAAGTTGCAGAACCTAAAACAAAGAAACATGACTGTGAAAGAGTACACTGAGGAATTCTACAAGGTGATGATTAGACCTGAACATAGAGAGATGGATAGATAAAATGTGTCGATGTACATAAATGGACTTGCATTTAACATTCAGGATGAGATGAGTATGTTGAGGGTTTCCACAGTTGAGGAATCTTACCAGTATGCTTTGAAGGGTGAGGAGAAGATGAGAATAAGACAATCAAATAGAGGGAAGGAGAAATTCAAAAGATAGATGAGTGACAGTATGAAGAAACCGATTGAGGAAGATGAATCAAAACCTAAGTGGAGTAAAGAACCAGAGAAAAATCTATAGAGGAAAGGCACTGGAAGTACCAGTACAAAATTTCTTGGCAAATGTTTCAAGTGTGGAGAAACTGGACATGGATTTTATGAAAGTAAGCAGGGAATGGCAAGAAGGTGTGTGGCAAATGAGGAACTAGAAGGTGAAGGTACCAGATCTAACTATGCACCAGAGCAAGGAGAATCTCTTATGTTCAGAAGAAAGGATACTGGATCTACTCAGATGAAGAGTCTTTTCTGGACTACGTGCAAATCAGGTGGTAAGTGTTGCAAGGTTATTGCAGATACTAAGAGTACTGTATGCTTATGAGGTGAGTTGGTTACAAGATGATCAAACGATAGAGATAAAGGAACAACGTTTGGTGAATTTCAATATTGGGCCTTTTAGGGATGAAGTTTTGTGTGATGTTGTATCTATGAGTGCTTGTCATGTCTTGTTGGGAAGACCTAGATAGTTTGATAGAGGAGCTATTTATGACTATAGAAGAAACCTAATCACTATTGAGAAAGATGGACAAAAGTTCACTTTGACCTCTTTGAAGGAGAAAGAGAAGGAGGTGAAGAAACTGAGTCCTAACAAAAGTTGTAGTAATGAGAAATTGGTTGCAGAGGTTATACCCGAAGGTTTGTAGAAAGATCTGATAGAACTAGTTGAAAAGGTTATACCAGAGGGTGACATGAGTTTACAAAAGGATCTGACAGATAAGCTTGATGGACAAACAAAACCGGTTGACAAGGAGCTAATATTGACAAACTGGATGAACTCTTGTGGCAGAAACAAATTGAAGTTGCAGAAGAAAGAAAGCAGTAAACAGAGAAAATGTACATATATGAAGAAAAAGAAGAGAAACAAAGGGAGTCAGGGGTTAGAGAAGTCAGTTGAGGCATCAGAGGAGCTAAAGCAGAGTTTGGAAGATAAAGAAGATGTTTGGATAAGAAATGAGCATGGGGTCTTTATTCTGAATCCCTTTAGATGTTCATGAGTTTCCTCCCATGGAACATCTTTTTTCTACCCGGGGTGTCAAATGTAGGAGCATCCCTTGTCATTGAGCAATCTTGCATCAACCAAAAATATTTCCTTTCAATTTTATTCTTGTCTAGCTCTTTATGTAGTTTTATGTGTTCTTATTGGTTGGTGTCGGTAGTTTCTTTCTTTTCATAGAAGATCTTATTTTTGGTTTCTAGGCTGGTTCATGTTCTTAATTCCATATTTTCAGTTCATTTGGATTCTTTTCCAGCCATTTATCACTTCCGGTTGACTGTTTCTAGGTTCCTGGACAGTTCTTGTGCTTACCAGTTGACTTTCCTTTATTATCGGAGTTGTTCTTGGCTTTAGCATGTTTCTAACCTTCCTTCTGAACAACACCTCTTTGTTGTTATTTTCCAAAAATATTTCTTTAATTCTTAGGGCTGACCTAATTACACGTTTCATTTTCCTCCATTGGTAAGTGTAATCTTATGAGGCCAACCCAGATATGTTTCGATAGGTATAAATATGATATTATGTAATCATTTGTAGGGGTAGAGGAAGTAGAATTGAGAATAAGGATTGAGATTCACATTTTGTGATCTGGTTGATTCTTAGAGTCCTGGTTGGATTGTATCTAGCTGATAGCTTGCATGTAATTGGTTAACTATCAGATGTTCTGAGATGATTATATGATGATAACCGGTTAGTTTCCAGAATTTATAAGGCATTAATATGAGCTATTTATGTTATCTTGTTATGTTTTCACATTTCTTTCGTTGTGTTTCTCTTGCTACATAAGCTGGTCAATTCTCTATTGAGGGTTTCACCGGTTATGGCTGCAACAACTCTTCTTCTGGAATCTAAATCTTGAGACTCTGAAATGCTTAACTACTATAAAAACATTCAAAACCCAAAACCCAAAGGACCAAGGCACCATGCCCTGGTCTCATAAAAATGAGACCTTCTTCTAATATTGAGTATGCACCTGTGTTTTCCATCAATTCTGATGATTGTGCATCCGTCAGATTCCTGAACTTGCACTTGCAACTTGAAAAATGGTGTGTAGGCGGCTATACGGGGTTTTTCCTTAGTCAAACCCATTTTTTTGGTTATTTCCACCTCCACAAATAGCTGATAATGTACTAAAAATTTGTGTGCAAGAACCTTGTGTATATGCAAGATCCTAAATGAACAAGAAAGTAAATCTAGAGTTCTACCCTACACTTGGAGAGTAAACCCTAAATGAGTATAAATGTAAATGTGAATGCTTCAAATCACAAATTCAATAATGGATCAAAAGCATGAATGCAAATCTGAAAATAAGTGTTATAAACCTCATACAAAGATATGAAAATAATATGAAACCATACCAAACCCTAAGGGAGAGGTACAAGCCAATCAACAACCGATGATCTCCTATTATTATTCAATATATTCAAAGCTTAAATTTATGATGAAAATGGTTGATGTAGACTTGATAGATGCTTTATTTGTTGATTCAATACTTCACATAAAACTGCAGTTTCACTTCATAAGAGGCTCCTTCAAAATTGCTAGATGGATCCCTCAAATGAGGAAAGAGAAGGTATATGTATGGAACCCTAACTTTTTTTTTTATCATAAGCCAACCTAGAGTCAATATAATTTTGCAATCCTTTGGATTTAAACATAAAAATATTTCCAAAACATGCTCCCAAAATTCGGGGAGAAAAAGTAGGGACCAAGAGGCATCATCTCAGTCTGACCAACTTTTTTCCAAATTTTTAGGGAAGCAAGGTATTGTGATTATAAAGTCAAATCCAAAAGGATGTGATTATTCAAGGTGTTTAGGTATGTGAAATCGAGCCTTAAAGATCGAAATAGGACATAATTAGGGCTTTTGAAGAATTAATTAATTGAAAGAATAAAATAAAAAGCGGCACACTTAGGGTAAAGGGCCCAATTTTATGACGTATGGAGGGATAAAAGAAGACTTTATATTTAATTAAATTCTTAAATGGAATTTAAAATGCAACATGCAAACACACTAAGGTGGGTGCTAACCTAATCGTGGAATTGTAGCTCCCAATTAAGGGTGTACAATTTGTGATGCTACAAACACAATTCACATTACTTTGATGAAAGTATAGTATCTAATATTGTGATATGTCGTTGATGAAAGAGTGGGGATATAAATATTTTATAATGCCTTTCAATATAATTCAATAAACCTTGGATAAATATTACTATCCTAGGATTTTTTGTTAAATGCAAGATTATAGACACTTAATTTGAGATATTGAGTGAGAAAGCCAAGATATTACATTCAAAATATTTGAAAGGGCCTATTAAGAAGGAAAGAAAATATGTTTGAAATGAATTTATGTCAAAAGGATAAATGAAAAATTACAATCTAATCTATAATGTAAGAAGACCAATACTAAATGTTAGTCCATTCATAAATCAAAGCAAGTTGATAGATAATAGATGTTAGGCCTACTTATGTGCTCTCAATCTCAAACTAGGGAAATGGTTTAACTTGTGATCTAACCAATTGCCAAATTTGTTCAAAATTTGGATTCTTGATTCTTATATACTTATAGAAAACTGTATGAAGTTTCATACTTTTCCCACGTGTAGATGCCTTTTCCATCAAACCCTTGGTCTGTAGTGCCTTATAGGTCACTATGACAACATTTTTGTGATTTCGAGTACTTGAATGAGTCATTTTTGTTAGAAGAGTGTTCATAAATGTTAGATATGTCTATTTACACCTTCCTTATTAATATTAGGCCTTGATCAATCCATTTGATCTATGCTATTCTAAAATAGTCCTAAAAATAAGCCTAATTTGACTGTAAACAATAATTTTTTATCTATTTTGTACAAACCGTAGACGTATAAAAATGACCATATTCCTAAATGAATATTTTATGTTCATTTCTCTATTTAAATTAAATCCAATTTAACTAAATTTTCCACATTCCTCTATTTAATTAAGAAAATTACTCAATTAAATTCACTATACCCATTTAATGAATAAATCATTTTATTCAATTAAATCCCCCCTATCCACTTTTAATTAAATTCAAATTTAATTAAATAGTTATCCTAAATTAAATAAATCTAATTTATTTAATTACAACCAATTTGAATGAAATTCATTAAATTCAATTAAATCCTATTATCCCTCCATCCACTTGCATTCTCCTACATTTCCCACTTGCTTCCTAAACCCCTTCCTAATTTCTTCTAGACTCTTCTAATCGTTTCTAATTAGCCTAACCCATCTTCTAAACTTTGTCACATCCCTAAGAAAGGGGAGGTCACTTCTCAAACCCTTAAAGTCTTTGATAACCATTAAAGGCTTCAAATCTTCAACCACTTAATATCCCCAAAGTCTCTCAAACCATTAATGGTTAATTCAACCCTCTTACATGGTTAGAGACTTTTTGCCTAACTTAACCTTCATCCAACCCAAGGGTCTCATCAAGCCTTTAATGCTTTGACCATAATTATCTCTTAATCATTTGCACAAGAGTTTATCCTTGGATTAACTCTTAATCCAATGGGTAATCTTAACTTAGGCTTGACCCTTACCCTCTAGATAACCATAAGGTCTTCTCAGGCATTTAATGCCTCCAACCCCTTCTCTCAACCCAACCCTATGTTGACATTTGTCACCATTTCATTGGTGCAAATTGCAAACATGGATTCCCAACTTTCAAACTTAGCCCTTGATTAACTCTTTCAATCTTGACCATCCATTGCCCTATTTTTGCTATAAATAGAGCTCTCATTCCTCCATTTTGAGAGATCAATCCAAGTTTGTAGTATCACACTTATGCTCAAATACATTCAAGCTTTCATATATCATTTTAGCCTCTCTTTAACTAGGAATTAGTCTAAATATGCATGTTTGGAATACTTTCTTTATCATTTAGCTCAATCATAGACTAATATATCATGTTAGGATAGTATTTATACTAACCTTGTCATCTTATAATCTAGTTTATTGCATTTTAAGATCATGAATAGCTTAGGATGCATTTCATTCTAAAATCTATTAAAAGCATCCCTCGTTCTTGCATTTGCCATCCCTAAACCATTTTGCTTAGTGATCTGAGAGCAAAAACATTGGTTTGAGGGACCGTGTAAGATAGAGAACCATGAGACCAACCTTAAAAAGCTGAGTGATACTTCATTACTCCATAGCTTGCACCAAGAAGTCCTGTGTGTGTGTGAGCAAGGCTCCATAGAGCTCCATTTTTCGCATTTTGAGTTCTATCGACCCACTTTTCCCGCATACATTTCTGGCGCCCACCGTGGGGCATTACCCCATATATCTAATCAGTTTTAAAATATAACCACTTTTGCAGGCATGCAAAAAAAATGAATTAGCGCGTTAAGTCAGCTGTTTAGTGCATCCGGTTAACAGCCTAGCGCATTCGGTTCACTGTTTAGTGCGTGGAGTCCATCATCTAGCACGTGAAATCCATATATTAGCGCACGACTTCCACTAATCTTTTCCTGTAGGTCTTGAGGTGGGAGAAAAATAGAGCAGCGCTTTCGACGCACAGAGTAGTGCATCCCGAAAACAGTGTAGCACGTTGAAACCTTATTTTAGCACATCGTGGTCATATTGTAGCGCATACAGTTTGTTCTATAGAGCATCACAGACAGAAAAGAAAAGAAAAAAATTGTAACCGAAAGTTAAAAATTCGACTTGTGGAAGTCCACCAAATCATCTAATGTTTTTTTTTTCTCTGGTTTTCTTGTAGGATTCTAACAAATTTGTTGCAAAAAGGAGCTTAATCTTAGAATATTTAGATAGTTAGGATTTTCACTAACTTAGTTAAGTTAGTTTAAATTTTTTAACGTCTTTTATTCTTAAAATTGAACTCACTTATTTCTTTTGGGCTATAAAAAGAACCACTATCGGAAATTTTCTTGCTTTTATAGGAGAAAAACTTTATTTGGGCTCTAAAAAGAACAAACACAAAATTTTCTTTTTCACAAAAAAAAATAGAGCTTAAAAAGAACCTCACCATCCTTTGGTGCATAAAAGGATCCACTTTTATTTTGCAAAGGAAAGAACCTCACCTCAAAATTTTTGTTATAATTAAAGAGGGAAGTGATTCCCCTTTTGTTTATCGATGTTTATTTGTTGACCAAATCGAACCTTTTGCTTTGTTGACGTGGTTATTTCCTTAGATTAAAAAATCATTACTTTGAGGAAGTAAAATTAACACCATGCTTTTTCTTGGAGCAACATCTCCCAGTAGAGGTTAGAAAATCACTGAATTGAAGGTTTAAAAAGAATTTGTGATTGCCTTGAATCGAAAGAGGAAGGTATATGCTCTCCTCTTAACTAGGTGATCCAAAAAACTAGACCTCTCTTAAAAAGTTTTTTTTCCTTCAAAGCATTTTACAACCTGTAGCAGGCCTGCATTCTCAAGGAGTTGGAATCAACTCTTAAAGCCATTTATGGCTGGTGTGAAGGGAATGACCTAAGTGGGGAATGACTTTGACGCCAAGAATTCCAACCCACTATAATCAAACGTGGAAAGTAACGAAAGTCCTTTTCAACGGTTGCGCACAGCGATTAGCCTTCCCCCAGTATCCTAGAGATACGTAAAGCCTTTGTTCTAAAGGTTGAGAATTCTCCTGAGGGAGTTTATCACTGATGGCCGAATGGGAAGCCTGATTACAAACCATAGAAATACAAGCTTTGAACAGAGTCAGTAACCAGACATTTATAACATCATAGTGCAAGGGTGGGGAAGAATCTGCCCCCAAGATTACTCACCATATATCTCCCAAGATAACTACTCAACTGTGAAGCAATTCACTTTGAGTTAATTTCTGGCAAAAGGCAAAAAAATGGGTGCCCTCTAGGGGGTGACACGACTGTTTGAGCTAATGGAATATCAAGACTAATGGACTATGATGTTATTTATGACCTTTGAATAAAGAGTCTTTCTGAAGTGTATTATTCGTATCCAAACCTATTAAAACATTGGGGATTTGAACACATCCTCGCAGAACCTACATTTTTTGTTAGATTAGGCAAAATGGTTGTACTTTTTGTGCCGTGCTTGCATTTACTACTTCAGAAAATCATCCATCAAACTTGAAAAATTCACAACAAAAATCCAAAATTTACAAAAAAAACCAACCAAAGGAAAAATCAGGGCAGTTTAGCACATAAGAGCAACTTCTTAGCACGTGGGGTACTTTTGTTAGTGCATCCAACCATCAATTTAGTGCGTCGATTCCAAACAGTAGCATTTTATTCCAAAATCAATCTAGTGTTAAAACATTTAGTGCATTAGAGAAATAGTCTAGCGCGTTGAAGCATCAGCTTAGCGCATGGAAACCAAACATTAGCGCATCAGGTTCAAAAGTTAGCGTGTTACAGGCCCAGGCTAGCGCATGACTTTTTAAACAGATAGAAAACAAATTTTGAAAGGTCAAAACTTTAGCGCGTGTCTGGGGGCAGCCTAGCGCGTGTGGTCTTTATTTTAGCGCGTGAAGTAAATTGGGTAACGCATCTTGTCTCTGTTTTAGCGCGTGACCAAAATCAAAAAGGCAGAGGGCAAAACAGTGAGAAATTTTAAAAATTTTGAAAACATTTTCAGAAGCCTTTTTCCATCAACATCATTTTTCATCAAAGCAGAGTGACAAAAATGAATCATTAAAAACTATTTCTTGAGCTAAGTTTGTGTCAAAACAAACATTGTAAAAATCCTAAACTGATCGCACGATAAAACATATTTATCTTATCATAATCTGGAAACCTCATCATCAGTATCAACAAAATCCTCTACCATCTTACGGATTTCATCTTATCGGGAGGCTTTTATCCATATCATTTGACACGCTTTGTCGTGAAGGGGCATCTAAACCTTCACTTTGATAGAGTAAGATTTGAAAATTTCCAAACAAGATCAACTAAATCCAAACAAATCAAAGGAAACCATTGATCACTCATGCATGACTAATCCCCATATTCTGAGAAGAAAGAACCTTTATCGTAACGTCATGTTGAAGAAACAACAACCTAGTTTTTCCAAGTTCATCAAGAGAAATAATTTTTTATACATCAATCGTCAACTCTTCAAATCTCATCGGATATTCCTTCATCACGTCAAACATTATATCCAAAACAAATCCAACGAATTTGACAAAGAACCCTTAAAAACAAGAGCCTACTGTCAAAAGTCTGCTTTTAATCAAATCATAAACCACGGAGGAAAGATCAATCTAGCATTCTTGCCTGATGAGTGTATCACTTATAACACATCTCAACTAGAACCACCCACCCCCGAGAAACATATCAATGAGGATTTTGTCCCCTTCATCACTGAAAGTTTTTACTAAAATGCATATTACTCGCTCTCAAAGAAACCAACAAAGTGAGATACATGCAGAGTCTAGTATGAATCGAAGGTTGTCAAATCCTTTTGAAGTTCCACACTTGGAAGAGACTGAAATTTCTGAAGCGCTTCTTCAGGAATGTCAGGAAAACCCTTCATTCCAAAAGCTTGTAGAAAGGCTTATGAAAAATGACAAAGAAGAATATCTGCTCATGCTCACAAGTAAAGGTGTTAAACTTCTTGAAAATTTAGACACAAACATCTTTCGAAACGGATCTCGACAATATGCATATCAAGAACAACAAAGAGAAGAAGAAACTCATAACTTTGAACAACACATACCTGAGCAACACATTCCAGAACAACACATACTAGAAATACGTATACCCGAGCTAGAAACTCTAGAGCAAAATATACCATTTAACACACCTTTTCAGCTGAGAACCAATAGAAGGGAGGAACTCTTCCTTCGACAAGACAATATACCTTTGGCTGCTCTTACTCAACAAATACAAATATTACAACAACAAATACATGGCATGCAACAAGGGACAACAGTGCGGTACTCTTTAAACGAAATCTGTCCTTATCCATTTGACAGAAGATTGAACATGATGCCTTTTCCTCCAAACTCAGATGTTCCCGAATTTGATAAATATGGTGGGAAAAGTGATCCCTGAGATCATGTTCGAGAATTTTGCACAATGAGTCTTGAATTTGCTCATGATGACACCTATCTGATGAGGTTATTCCCAAGAAGCTTAGGAGGGCAAACAATGGAATGGTTATCCAAAATTACACCACCTTTCAGATCATTTGATGAATTGGTTAACAAATTCATAACTCAATACTCCTATAACATCCAACATGTCATAACCATGCTAGATGTCTGCAACACCAAATAAAAGAATAATGAAACATTCATGATATTCCTTCAACGCTGGCGATGTATGGTCTCCAGATATCCTCGAGATATTCCTGAAAAGGAGAAAATGGAAATCTTCATTGACAATTTGAATGGTGAAATGAGTTACAGGCTAAAACTTCAATGCATACCATATTTCGCTAAATTGATTGAAAATGGGATTCAAGTAGAGGAAGCATGTGTCAAAAAGGGAACACTCAAATTCTTCAAGGAAGGAACAAACTCATCAAACTACAATAACCAGAACAATAGTAACTTGGACAAGTCTTGATTCTAGACTCGAAACAAAAATGAAAGCAACAATGAAACGCATGATTTGAAATCTAAACAACCAGTGCTCACATTATCCAGAAATTCTCAAGCTACGAAAAATCCTAAAAGTGCTAATCTAAATGCTAACACATATGCACCAAACACTGATCAAGGACAACTCAACACAAACAACACCAATGATACCCAAAGCAAAAACATGAATCCAGGACCTAACAACAATTCACACAACAACATGAACAATTTCCAAAAGCGTATCTTCACACCACTGGGGCAATCACTAGAATCAGCATTCAGAGAACTTTTGGCAAACAAGATTCTTTCTTTGCCTCCAATCAGCAACTATGAACCCCAAATCAAACCACCTTGGTGGAATGATTCACACTATTGTGATTACCATCATAATAAGGGTCATCGAATGAACAATTGCATGAGATTGAAGCACGTGGTGCAAGATATGATTGATCAAGGTGACTTAACAGTAGATGGTCTCAAAACAAATGGTGATCACGGAGCCTTTAAAAATCCTCTTCCAAATTATAACAAAGATGGAGCTTCAACCTCGAACGATACACGTGGAGCTCGTATCAACCATATCTACAACAACACCATAAATCACATATCAGCTGAAGATCATCAAGTAAATGTCATCACCATCCGAGATCAGCGTAATCATGAATTTGTCAATGTAACAATCCGAACTCAGAAATATGTCTTAAAAGGACATACGTCACCTGCAACTACTACACCAAAAATCCAATATGACTTGGTTAGCCAACTACACAAAACTCCAGCTCAGATATCTATACTAGAATTGCTGAAACTATCACCAAAGCACAAAGACATCTTGGAACAAGCACTATTGGACACCAATGTACCTCAAAATCTGGATACAGATAGATTTCAAGCCATGGTCGCCCATATGACTGGACCTCATAACCTCACCTTCTTAGAGCATGACAATACTTCCTTGAGCCATCCGCATAACACTCCTCTCCATATCGAAGTCATTATTTGCAAACACCGAGTAAAACGAGTCTTAATAGATGGAGGAGCCGGACTTAATATATGTACTCTAAAGTTTATCCATGCATTAGGCTTTTCAGAAGAGTCTATTGATCCTTGTAAGAAGATTACCATAAAGGCATAGGATGATGAGGAAAGGTCATCTAAAGGAACTGTGATGTTACCCATTCAAGTAGGACCAGTGCAAAAAGATACTATGTGTCAGGTCTTAGACATAGATCTTACCTACAATATTTTGTTAGGGTGACCCTGGATACATGAAATGCAAGCAGTGCCTTCTACGTATCACCAGTGTGTCAAATTTCCTTATGACGGACAAGAAATCTCCATATCTGCTGATCACAATCCATTTCAACATTGCAACACAATGGGGGCAGCCCAAGATAGTTTGGTTCCTCATAATAGAGAGAAACAATGATCTTTAACATCAGATCTACAAACAACAAAGCCCAACTCCTTATCTGGAGATTTCAAGCAGAAAATGCAAATCAAAGACCAAGGCATGGGAGAATACTCTTTGGAGCCCTTATGTTTGGCCGAATTGCCAACATCACCTAGATCTCATGGATTTCCTACTACATCAACACATCTGGTCACTCAGCCCATCACCAAATTTGATGGTACCTTCATCTAATTGGGCACTCTAGCACATGAATCAGAAGACAAGGATATTCTTAGCTAGTTATACAAAGATGAGGAAGAAGATAACAGAGCAGCTGCTCTAGACATTGTTCTACCAACAGATCTATATGGAAAAGGATACTTAATCATGCAGCAAATGGGATATGATGGTAAAGGACCTATTGGGAAATGCAAAGAAGGAGTCACTGAACCCATTGATCTTCCATCCCGCCCCAATAGCGATAAGACAGGATTGGGTTGTGAGCTCACTTTCCTATTACAAAGGACACCCTGCCTAACTACAAAACCTCAATGGAAAGTAAAGAAGAAGTACAAAGAAGAATCCTAGCAAGAAGCACTCTTTGAATCAACAGAAACAATCTGCAAGGCACGGGAACGTCAAGATTAGAAGTTACATCAGGAAAAGCTTCTAAGCCACAAAAGGGCCATATCTATAGCAGTAGCTCATGTTCAGAATCCACTATTTCAAGAACCAATAAAATCATCTCCGGATACCTTTATTTCTCCCCGAGAAAGCACAACCTATGAACAAATATAGAAAGTAGAAGCAGGATCTGACACAGAATCAACAAAAACTATTAAAATGGTATCCATCATCAAAGATTTGTTTTCACCATACAACATACCAGTTTACAGCACTGATAAAATTTGGGATGAGGCCTCTGAGATTGATTCCAATGAATATGAATGGGGTATGTGCTCCAATGCTACTACAGATATCCCTAATGATACTAATTCCATATTCCTTTCTCAAGAAGAACATAACGCAGAAGATAGACCTCTTGAATTTGGACCACAAAATATCTATGACGCCAAGGAAAGCGAACAAAAACATTATGAACAAGTCTATATGGAAGATACTACCATCGAAGACCTCGATGAAATCCTAGACTTCTTTAAAACCAAGAACAATCACGATGAAAACTCTTTCCTAACACTTACAGTAGCAGAACTTGATCCACCTAACGATTCCTTACCGCTTGTCTTTCCTGACCTCATTGACTGGGATGAACCTAAAATCCATGATATACCAATTTTCTCAGATGATGAAACTATTATCCATTACCTATGTACTGTAAATTCGGAAACAGGCTCTACCAGTGAATAAAGTAACGATGTCTGCAAACCAGGGAGTGCCAAGTCTCTCAGTCACAAAAATGAACCAAGTAAAAGATCTGATGCTGAAAACCAGTCAATGGTAGCTCTAGATTGTAAAAAAGTAAAAATAAAGGATGCATCTGAGGGTGAAAACCTTTTTAAGGCAGCTAACGATGGGAGACTTGACACTCTTCCTGAGCACTTTCATGAGCGATCACCTATATTGATTGAGCCCACTCAATCAATCAACATTGGTACCACAGAAGCAGTAAAAAACATTTTCTTTAGAGCACAACAAATTAACTTTGTTTGGTCATATGCTGATATGCTCGGAGTGGATCCACACTTGATCATGCATCACTTGTCCATCTCTTCAGGAGTTAAACCAGTCAAGCAAAAGCTACAAAAGATGAATCCACAGGTAGCACTCATGGTCAAAATTGAACTAAAGAAATTATTAGATGTCGGATTCATCCGACCCATTGACTATGCAGAATGGATTTCCAACATCGTTCTAGTATCAAAACCAGATGGTAGTATCAGAATATGCACTGGCTTTAGAGATGTCAACAAAGCTTGTCCAAAAGATGACTTTTCTCTACCCAGTATCGACATAATTGTAGATCTCATAGCAGGCCATGCAATGCTCTCACTAATGGACGGTTTCTCAGGCTATAATCAAATCAAATAGCCCGAGAGGATCAAGATAAAACCGCGTTCACCTATCCTTGGGGAACGTACTGTTGGAATGTTATGCCTTTTGGCTTAAAGAATGTAGGGGCCACTTATCAAAGAGCAATGACAACAATCTTCCATGACATGATGCATACCTTCATGGAAGACTATGTGGATGATTTACTAGCTAAATCTTTCACCTGAGCAGAACATCTCAGCATCCTAACAAAGATCTTTGATCAATTGGAGAAATTCCAAGTCAGGCTCAACCCTGAGAAGTGTGTCTTCGGGGTTACCTCAGGCAAGTTACTAGGCTACATAGTTTCAGCTAAAGGTATCGAAGTAGATCCAACAAAGGCACAAGCCATTATGGAAATGCCACCACCAAAGAATATCAGTCAACTCAGATCTCTCCAAGGATGACTTTAATCAATCAGGCAATTCATCACTCAGCTAATAGATAAAAGTCTACCATTTAACCATTTAATACACAAAAATGTACCATTCAGATGGGAGACCAAGTGCACAAAATATTTTTACCAAATCAAATAGTACCTGATGAATCCACTAGTTCTAGTACCACCAGTCACAGGAAAGCCACTTATCCTATATATCTCAACAACAGATATATCGCTGGGGGCACTATTGGCACAAGAAGATCAACAAGGAAAGTAATGGACCATATATTATATCAGTAGGACATTGAATGGCTATGAACTCAACTATACATTCATTGAGAAGGCTTGCCTAATAGTGGTCTTCGCATCCTAGAAGTTCCGACATTATATGCTAGCACACACCATTAAGCTAGTCGCCAAAATTGATCCTCTCAAATATCTACCCACTAAGGCAGCTCTTACAGGTCGATTGGCTAAATGGGTCATGATTCTTAGTGAATTTGACATCCAATACACAGAAAGACGAGCCATCAAAGGACAAGCAATTTCAGATCAACTAGCTAAAGCACCACTACTAGGAAAACAAACCATGGAGATCAAATTTCTAGACAGGGACGTTCTTGCTCTTTCTACCAAACAATGGACCCTATATTTTGACGGATCCTATACACAACATGGTTCAGGTACTGGTATTCTATTCATCACTCCTGAAGGACACACTATACCAACATCATATAGGCTTATGTTTCCATGCACAAATAATGTGGTTGAATATGAGGCATTGGTTATAGGTATCAAGATGGCTATCGAATGGAAAATCACAGAGTTAAAGGTCTATGGAGACTCACAACTAGTCGTCAATCAAATCAACAACGACTATCAGACAAAGGATGACAAGCTGCTACCCTACAAGCGAATGGTGGATGACTTCAAATAGTATTTTGTGCACATCACCTTCAAGCAAATACCAAGGTTGAACAACAAAGCAGCCGATGCAATGGCTACTATCACCTCATTACTACAAATTCCAGAGCAACAGAGTCGTTATGAGTTCTTGGTAGAGCAACTGTTCTCCCCCACCGATGACCACTCTGAATCCCATGTTATCTATGCCTTGACTGGTTCAGATTCTCTGTTATATGGACCAATATACGACTACCTCAAGCACAATATCTTACCAATTGACCAATCCCGTAACCAAAAATGTAACTTTATCTGGCAAGGTGCCCATTATACCTTTACCGCGGATACTTTGTATCACCGAGGTCTAGATGGTACTCTTCTTCGTTGTCTTGATCGTAATGATTCTGATTCCACTTTACACGAGCTTCATGAAGGTATTTGTGGCACACATTCAAGTGGTACTACTCTTGCTAAAAAGCTTCTAAGAATGGGATACTACTAGCCTACAATGGAGAAAGATTCATACCACTTCACCAAGAAATGTCCTAAATTCCAGATCCATGGCAATCTGATACATGCACCAGCATAGGAACTGCAACCAATTACAACATCCTGGCCCTTTTGTCAGTGGGGACTAGACTTAATTGGAAAAATTCATCCTTCATCTTCAAATGGACACAAGTTCATTATAACAGCAACAGAATACTTTACCAAATGGATAGAAGTAGTTCCCATGACCACAATGACTGGGAAACAAATTGCCTCTTTTATCCTCAATTATCTAATTTGCAGATATGGTATTCCAATTTCAATCATCACAGATAATGGACGACCCTTCAAAAACCAAGATGTACAAGAACTATGTGAAAAATTCAAAATCCAACATCGATTCTCTACACCATGCTACCCACAAGGAAATGGTCAAGCGGAAGCATCTGACAAGACAATACTAAAAATCCTCAAGAAAACAGTAAATGATGCCGGCAAAGATTGGCACATCCAACTCAATCCAGCACTTTGGGCATACAGAACTAGCATCCGCACACCTACAAGAGCAACACCATACTTATTGGTATATGGATCAGAGGCGATTTTACCCCTGGAAGTAGAAATCCCATCTCTCAGAGTCTCTTTGAAAGGTTTAATCCCAGATGAAGAGTATCGAGTTAACCAACTGCAAGAACTCAAACTATTAGATGAAAGACGTCAGCATGCTTACACTCATCTCAAAGCATATCAACAATGCATGTGCAGGATCTACATTCACAAGGTCATCCCCCGCAACTTCAAAGTTGGTGACCTAGTCCTCAAAGAAAATCCAAGAAATCAGCAAGATCAAGAAAAGAAAGGGAAGTTTGAACCTAACTGGTTGGGTCCCTATGTCATCATATCAGTCTATGGATTAGGTGTCTATCAGCTCACAACTTCAGAAGGAGATGTGCTCGACGAACCAACTAACAGCATCCATCTGAAGAAGTACTACACTTAAGTAGCCTAGTGCACAAAAAAAGAAAAAACAAGCAAAAAATAAATAAAAAATCCAGAAAAAGCAAAAAGACAAAGTACAATAAAAACAAATGGTGAAAACCTGGTAAATAGGTGCTCTTGTGAAAGAATGACTCCTTTATCTATCTCCATACTGTAGACGTATAAAAATGACCATATTCCTTGATGCCCTCCTAAATGGCACAAGGTTAGTAAATGATCAACAACACAAAAAGACACAAAACCGTTAGATTGTTAGTGTTAGTCAATCAAAAACTAATCTAAAAAGGCATACCAAGAGAGATACTAAAAACATGCTAATATATCTAACTAAAGAAGGAAAGATAATGAGGCATCTCCAAATGCCTCTTAGCATGGTTTTGGTTCCTTTCTCCCTTGTTCCTCTCCTCTCCAAGTTCCAAAATAGTGTAGCTCTCAGCAGCTTTTTGCACTATGGATGCTTATGGAGGGTTGAGATTGTAATATTGAGCTTCGCATATGAAATGAGAAGCTAATGCTATGCTATTGATGCTAAAATAATATATTTTAACCAAAATAACAAGGTATTAGATGATTATGCTAAAAATGCTCTCTAAAATGTCTATAGCTTAGATGCATACAAGTTTTCAGGATCTAGATTATGAAGAAATGGGCTCTATTTATAGGAAAAATGGAGCAATGGATGGTTGAGATTGAGCAATCTCAACAAGGGTCAGGATTGAATGATTTCAAATCCATGTGAAGGCTTTCAACCCAATCCCAGGATGACAAGTGTCAATGTGAGATAGGTTGAGAGGAGAGGGAATAAGCATTAAATGCCTGATATGACTTTGGGAGTGAGAGTCAAGGTTAGTTGAATGAATAAACTCTTTATTCAAAGAATAAAGCTTTTATCCAATGGATAAACTCTTGTGCAAATGTAAAATAGAGGAATATGGTCAAAACAATAAATGTTTGGGGAGACAAGTTTGAAATAACCATAAATGGTTATGTAAGAGCCATAAATGGTCATGTAAGAGCCTTTAGTGGTCTTTGAAGACTTTGGGGGTTAATTTGTTGAACACACAAAGCATTAAATGTTTTTCAAAGACTTTGGAGTCTTTGAGAAGTGACACCATTTTGCTTAGGAATGTGACAATAATTAGGCGATAGATTAGGCTAATTAGGAAGGGGTTAGAAGAATCTAGAATGAGATTAGATTTTGCAAGTGGCTTTGGTGGGTGAGGGAAAATAGGATTTTATTAAAAATAAAAATTCATTTATTTCAATAAATGTGTGCAAGTTGCATTTGTAGGAAAATGCAAGTGGGGTGGGGATAATGATTTAAATAAATGTTTTATTTAATTTATTTAAAAGAGGAAAAGGGGATTTAATTAAATAAATAGATTTTATTTATTTAATTGATTGTGAATTTGATTTAATGAATTAATTAAAATAAATTGAATAATTTATTTAATTAATAGAAGAATGTTTGGGGATGAATTAATTAAATATTAATTTAATTAATTGATGGCTAGTGGATTTTTAATCAAATAAATAGCAAATACTTATTTAATTAAGCTGGACAAATTTGTGTGACTACATTCCTAAATGAATATTTTATGTTCATGTCTCTATTTAATTAAATCCAATTTAATTAAATTACCCGCATTCCTCCATTTAATTAAGTAAATTATTATATTTATTTAAATTAAATTCACTATACCCATTTAATGAATAAGTCATTTTATTCAATTAAATTCCCCCTATCCACTTTTAATTAAATTCAAATTTAATTAAATAGTTATCCTAAATTGAATAAATCTAATTTATTTAATTTCCCCAAATTACAACCAAATTGAATAAATCATTTAATTCAATTAAATCCTACATCTCCCACATTGCCTTCCTAAACCTCTTTCTAATCCCTTCTAGACTCTTCTAATCGCTTCTAATTAGCCTAACCCATCTTCTAAACTTTGTCACATCCCTAAGCAAGAGGAGGTCACTTCTCAAATTCCTCAAAGTCTTTGATAACCATTAAAGGCTTCCAACCTTCAACCACTTAATTCCTCAAAGTCTTTGATAACCATTAAAGGCTTCAAACCTTCAACCACTTAAATCCCCAAAGTCTTCATAACCATTAATGGTTAACTCAAACCCTCTTACATGGTTAAATTATTTCTTTTAACTCAACCTTTATCCAACCCAAGGGTCTCATCAGGCCTTTAATGCTTTAACCATGATTATCTCTTAATCATTTGCATAAGGGTTTATCCTTGGATTAACTCTTAATCCAATGGGTAATCTTAACTTAGACTTGACCCTTACCCTCTAGATAACCATAAGGTCTTCTCAGTCATTTAATGCCTCCAACCCCTTCTCTCAACCCAACCCTATGTTGACACTTGTCACCATTTCATTGGTGCCAATTACAAACATGGATCCCCAACTTTCAAACTCAACCCTTGATCAACTCTTTCAATCCTGACCATCCATTGCCCTATTTTTGCTATAAATAGAGCTCTCATTCCTCCATTTTAAAACATCCTCCAAATTTGTAGTATCACACTTATGCTCAAATACATTCAAGCTTTCATATATCTTTTTTATGCTCATAATTTTAGCCTCTTTCAAATCAGGAATTAGTCCAAATATGTATGTTTAGAATATTTTCTTTATCATTTAGCTCAATCATAGACTAAATATATCATGTTAGGATAGTACTCATACTAACCTTATCAATCTTATCATCTATTTTATTGCATTTCTAAGATCATGCATAGCTTAGGATACATTTCATTCTAAAATCTATCAAAGCATCCCTCGTTCTTGCATTTGCCATCCCTAAACCATTTTGCTCAGTGATCTGAGAGCAAAAACATTGGTTTGAGGGACATTGTAAGATAGAGAACCATGGGACCAACCTTGGGAAGCTGAGTGATATTTTATCACTCCATAGCTTGCACCAAGAAGTCATGTGTGTGTGTGGACAAGTATTTTGGAACATTTTTCACATATTGAGTTCTATCGACCTGCTTTTCCCGCATATATTTCTGGCACCCACCGTGGGGCTCAACCCCATTTATCAAATCGGTTTTTAAAATTAACCACTTTTGCAGGTCCGCGGGAAACAAAAATCAGTGCGTGGGAAACATTCCCTAGTGCATCCGGTTAACAGTCTAGCGCGTCCCACTTACTGTTTAGCACGTGAGCTCTATACTCTAGCATGTGAAGTCCTTTCTTTAGCGCATGACCTCCACTAATCTTTTCCTGTAGGTCTCAGTGCCGAAGAAAAATAGAGTAGCACATCTAAAAAATAGTTTATCGCTTCGGGTCTGTTAGATAGCGCATTCAGTTCATAGTCTAGCGCGTGGAGTCCACCATCCAGCGCGTGATGTCTATATTTTAGTGCATCAAATCATTACTCTTCCTGCAGGTCTCAGTGCGGGAGAAAAATAGAGCAGCGCTTCCGACGCACAAAGTAGTGCATCCAGCAAACAGTGTAGTGCATTTAGACTTAATTTTAGCGCATCTAGGTTGTATTGTAGCGCGTACAGTCCTTTCTGTAGTGCATCATAGACAGAAGCAAAAATTGAAATTGTAACTGAAATTAAACTTAGACTTGTAGAAGTCCACCAAAATCTAGATCTTTTTCTAACTATTCGATTGGAATTTTGCAGGACTCTGACAATTTCTTGCAGGTAGAGCTGGAAATTTTCTTTTATCAATTTCTTTTGTTGACCACCAAAGATCAAAATTTTGCTTTGTTGACCAAATTATTTTCCTAGATTAGAAAATCATCGCTTTGAAAGAAATAAAAAGAACATCATGCTTGTTGGAGCAACATCTCCAAATAAAAGTTAGCAAATCATTGTCTTAAAGGCTAAAACGAACAACTTGATTGTCTTGTCTCGAAAGTGGAAGGAATATGCTCTCCCCTTAACTGGGTGATCAAAAATCTAGACCACTCTTAAAAGCTTTCTTTACTTCAAGCAATAAAACCTTTAGCAGGCCTGCCTTCCCGAGGAGTTGAAATCAATTCTTAAAGCTATTTATGGCCGGTGTGAAGGGAATGACTTAAGTGGGGAACGACTTTGATGCCAAGAATTGCAACCCACTATAATCAAACGTGGAAAGTGACGAAAGTCCTTTTCAACGGTTGCGCGCAGTGATTAGCCTTCCCCCAGTATCCTTGAGATACGTAAAGCCTTTGTTCTAAAGGTTGGGAAGCCTCCTTAGGGAGTTTATCACTAACGACCGAACGGGAAGCCTAATTACGAACCATAGAAATAGAAGCTTTGAACCGAGTCAGTAACCAAACATTTATAACATCATAGTGCAAGGGTGGGGAAGAATCTGCCCCCAAGATTACTCACCATATATCTCCCAAGATAACTACTCAACTGTGAAGCGATTCACTTTGGGTTACTTTCTGGCAAAAGGTAAAAAAATGGGTGCCCTCTAGGGGGTGACACGGCTGTTTGAGCTGATGGAGTATCGAAACTAGTGGGCTATGATGTTATTTATGACCCTTGACTAAAGAGTCTTTCTGAAGTGTATTTATTCGTATCAAAACCTGTTAAAACATTGAAGATTTGAACACATCCTCACAGAACATACACTTTTTGTTAGATTAGACAAAATGGTTGTACTTTTTGTGCCGTGCTTGCTTTTACTACTTCAGATAATCATCTATCAAACTTGAAAATTTCATAACAAAAGTTCAAAATTTGAAAAACATCAACCAAAGGAAAAATCAGAGCAGTTTAGCGCATAAAAGCAACTTCTTAGCGAGTGCAGACTTTCTGTTAGTGCATCCAAACATCAAATTAGCGTGTCGGTTCCAAACAGTAGCGTTTCATCTCAAGACAAAATAGTGTGAAATCATTTAGCGCATCAAAGAAACAGTATAGCGCGTGGAAGTATCAGTTTAGCGCGTGGAGGTTAAACATTAGCGCATCAAGTTCACAGGTTAGCGCGTTGCAGGCCCAGGGTAGCGCATAGATTTTTTAAGCAAATAGAAAACATTTTTGAACAGTCAAAACTTTAGCGCGCGTTTGGGGGCAGCCTAGCGCGTGTGGTCATTGTTTTAGCGCGTGGGGTAAATTTTGTAGTACATGTAGTCTCTGTTTTAGCGCATGATCCAAAACACAAAAACAAAGGGCAAAACAGTGAAGAATTTAAAAAAAATAAAAAATAAAAAATTTCAAAAACATTTTCCGAAGCCGCCTTCATCAGACATCATTTTTCATCAAACGAGAATAACAAAAACAAACTGTTAAGACTGTTTCTCAAGCCATTTTGTGTCAAAACAAACGTTGTAAAATCCTAAACGAATCGCACGATAAAACATGTCTATCTTATCATAATATGGAAACCTCATCATTAGTATCAACAAAATCTTTTACCATCTTACGGATTTTATCTCACAAAAACACTTGTTTAAAATTTTCAAGTTGTCAAATCAAGTTTCCATATCAGGAAGCTTTTATCCATATCATTTGGCACACTTTGTCGTGAAGGGGCATCTAAACCTTCACTCTGATAAAGTAACATTTGAAATTTTTCAAACAAGATCAATTGAATCCAAACAAATCAAAGGAAACCATTGATCACTCATGCATGACTAATCCTCATATGCTAAGAAGAAAGAACCTTTATCGTAACATCACGTTGAAGAAACAACAACTTAGTTTTTCCAAATTCATCAAGAGAAACAAGTTTTTATACATCAATCATCAACTCTTCAAATCTCATCAGGTATTCCTTCATCACATCAAACATTATATCTAAAACAAATCCAACGAATTTGACAAGGAACCCTTGAAGACAAGAGACTACTATCAAAAGTCTGTTTTTAATCAAACCATAAACCGCGGTGGAAAAATCAATCCAGCATTCTTGCCCGACGAGTGTATCACTTCTAACATATCTCGACTAGAACCACCCACCCCCAAGCAATATATCAACGAGGCTTTTGTCCCTTTCATCACTAAGAGCTTCTACTAAAATGCCTGTTACTCGCTCTCAAAGAAACAAACAAAGCGAGACACACGCTGAGTCTAGTATGAATCGAAGATTGTCAAATCCTTTTGAAGTTCCACCCTTAGAAGAACCTGAAATTACTGAAGCACTTCTTCAGGAATGTCAGGAAAACCCTTCATTCCAAAAGCTTGTATAAAGGCTCATGGAAAATGACAAAGAAAAATATCTGCTCATGCTTACAAGTAAAGGCGTTAAACTTCCCGAAGATTTAGACTCAAACATCTTTAAAACTAGATCTCGACAATATGCATATCAAGAACAACAAAGAGAAGAAGAAACTCGTAACTTTGAACAACACATACCTGAGCAACACATTCTAGAACAACGCATACCAGAAATGCGTATACTTGAACTAGAAACACCAGAGCAAAATATACCATTTACCACACCTTTTCAGCTAAGAACAAATACAAGGGAAGAACTTTTCCCTCGACAAGACAATATACCTTTCGCTGCCCTTACTCAACAAATGCAAATGTTGCAAAGGCAAATACAGGATATGCAACAAGGGACAACAGTGCGGTACTCTTTAAATGAAATCTATCCTTATCCATTTGACATAAGATTGAACATGGTGCCTTTTCCTCCAAACTCAGTCGTTTCCAAATTTGATAAATATGATGGGAAAAGTGATCCCCAAGATCATGTTCAAAAATTTTGCACATTGAGCCTTGAATTTTCTCATGATGACACCTATTTGATGAGGTTATTCCCAAGAAGCTTGGGAGGGCAAACCATGGAATGGTTACCCAAGATTACACCACCTGTCGAATCATTTGATGAATTGGTTAACAAATTCATAACCCAATATTCCTACAACATCCAACATGCCATAACCATGCTAGATGTTTGCAACACCAAACAAAAGAACAATGAAACATTCATGATATTCCTTCAACGCTGGCGACGTATGGTATCTAGATATCCTTGAGATATTCCCGAGAAGGAGAAAATGTAAATCTTCATCGATAACTTGAATAGTGAAATGAGTTACAGACTAAAACTTCAATGCATACCATCTTTCGCTAAATTAATTGAGAATGGCATTCAAGTAGAAGAAGCATGTGTCAAAAAGGGAACACTCAAATTTTACAAGGAGGGAACAAACTCATCAAACTACAATAACCAGAACAACACCGACCTTGACAAATCTCGATTTTAGACTCGAAACAAAAATGAAGGCAACAATGAATCATATGATCCCAAATCTAAGCAACCAGTGCTCGCATTATCTAGAAATCCTCAAAACACAAAAAATCCTAAGAATGCTAATCCAAATGCTAACACATATGCACAAAACACCGATCAAGGACAACTCAACACAAACAACACCAATGATACTCAAAACAAAAACATGAATCTAGGACCTAACAACAATTCACGCAACAACACAAACAATTTCCAAAAGCGTATCTTCACACCACTGGGGCAATCACTAGAATCAGCATTGAAAGAACTTTTGGCACACAAGATTCTTTTCTTTCCTCCAATCAGCAACTACGTAAAACTCTAGCACAGATATCTATACTAGAATTGATGAAACTATCACCAAAGCACAAAGACATATTAGAACAAGCGCTATTGGAAACCAATGTACCTCAAAATTTGGATACAAACAGATTTCAAGCCATGGTCGCCCATATGACTGGACCTCATAACCTCACCTGCTCAGAACATGATGATGCTTCCTTAATCTATCCACATAATACTCCTCTCCATATCAAAGTCATTGTTTGCAAACACCGAGTAAAAAGAGTCCTAATAGATGGAGGAGTCGGACTTAATATATGTACTTTAAAGCTTATCCATGCATTAGGCTTCTCAGAAGAATCTATTGATCCCTGCAAGAAGATTACCATAAAGGCATATGATGATGAGGAAAGGTCCTCTAAAGAAACTGTGATATTACCCATTCAAGTAGGACCAGTGCAAAAAGATATTATATGTCAGGTCTTAGATATTGATCTTACCTACAACATTTTGTTAGGACAACCCTGGATACATGAAATGCAAGCAGTACCTTCCACATATCACCAATGTGTAAAATTTCCTTATGACAGACAAGAAGTATCCACATCTGCTGATCACAATCCATTTCAACATTGCAACGCAATGGGGGCAGCCCAAGACAGTTTGGTTCCTCATAATAGAGAAAAGCAGCGATCTTCAACATTAGATCAACAAACATCGAAATCCAACTCCTTATGGGGAGACTTCAAACACAAAATGCAAATCAAAGACCAAGGTATGGGAGAATACTCTTTGGAGCCTTTATGTTGGGCCAAATTACCAACATCACCTAGATCTCATGGATTGCCTACTACATCGACATATCTGGTCACTTAGCCCATCACCAAATTTGTTGGTACCTTCATCCAATTGGGCACTCTGGCACATGAATCAGAAGACAAGGATATTCTTAGCTGGTTATACAAAGATGAGAAAGAAGATAATAGAGCAGCCGCTCTGGATATTGTTCTACCTACACACCTATATGGAAAAGGATACTTAATCATGCAACAAATGGGATATGACGGTAAAGGACCTATTGGGAAACGCAAGGAAGGAGTCACTGAACCTATAACTCTTCCTTCACAACCCAATAGAAACAAAGCAGGATTGGGTCATGAGCTCACTTTCCTATTAAAAAGGCCACCCCACCTAACTACAAAACCTCAATGGAAAGTAAAGACAAAGTACAAAGAAGAGTCCTTGCAGGAAGCACTCTTTGAATCAGCATAAACAATCTGCAAGGCACGAGAACGTAAGGATCAGAAGTTACATCAGGAAAAGTTTCTAAAACACAAAAGGGCCATGTTTGCAGTAGTAGCTTATATTCAAACACCAATATCTCAAGAACAAATAAAATCATCTCCAGATACTTTTGTTTTTCCCCGAAGAAGCACAGTCTATGAACAAATACAGAAAATAGAAGACGGATTTGACACATAATCAACAAAAACTATCAAAATGGTATCTATCATCAAAGATTTGTTTTCACCATACAACATACCAGTTTACAACACTGATAGAATCTAGGATGATGCCTCAGAGACTGATTCCAATGAATATGAATGGGGTACCTGCTCCAATGCTACTATAGATATCCCTAATGGACCACAGAATATCTATGACGCAACGAAAAGCGAATAGAAACATTATGAACAAGTCTATGTAGAAGATAATACCATCGAAGACCTCGACGAAATCCTGGACTTCTTTAAAACCAAGACCAATCACGATGAAAACTTTGTTCTAACACTCACAGTAGCCGAACTTGATCCACCTAATGATTCCTTACCGCTTGTCTTTCCTGACCTTATCGACTGGGATGAACTTGAAATCCATGATATACCAATTTTTCCAGATGATGAATCTATTATCCATTACCTATGTACCATAAATCCGGAAATAGGCTCTACCAGTGAACAAAATAACGATGTCTGCAAACCAGGGAGTGCCAAGTCTCTCAGTCGCAAAAATGAACCAAATAAAGGATCTGATGCTGAAAACCAATCAATGGCAGCTCTAGATCACAATAAAGTAAAAATAAAGGATGCATCTGAGGGTGAAAACCTTTTTAAGGCACCTAATGATGGGAGACTTGACACTCTTCCTGAGCACTTTCATGAGCGATCACCCATATTGATTGAGCCTACTCCATCAATCAACATTGGTACCACGGAAGCAATCAAAAACCTACACCTTGCAGAATCTCTGACAGAGGAAGAAAGATCAGCATTCATCATTTTCTTTAAAGAATAGCAAATTAACTTTGCTTGGTCATATGCTGATATGCCTGGAGTGGATCTACACTTAATCATGCATCACTTGTCCATCTCTTCAAGAGTTAAACCAGTCAAGCAAAAGCTACGAAAGATGAATCCACAGGTGGCACTCATGGTCAAAACTGAACTAAAGAAACTATTAGATGTCGGATTCATCCGACCCATTGACTATGCAGAATGGATTTCCAACATCGTTCCAGTATCAAAACCAGATGGTAGTATCAGAATATGGACTGGCTTCAGAGACATCAACAAAGCTTGTCCAAAGGAAGACTTTCCTCTACCCAGTATCGACATAATTGTAGATCTCACAGCAGGCCATGCAATGCTCTCACTAATGGACGGTTTCTCAGGCTATAATCAAATCAAAATAGCCCCAGAAGATCAAGATAAAACTGTGTTCACCTGTCCTTGGGGAACGTACTATTGGAATGTTATGCCTTTTGGCTTAAAGAATGCAGGGGCCACTTATCAAAGAGCATTGACCACAATATTCCATGACATGATGCATACATTTATGGAAGACTATGTGGATGATT
Source organism: Cryptomeria japonica (assembly GCF_030272615.1). Lineage (NCBI taxonomy): Eukaryota > Viridiplantae > Streptophyta > Pinopsida > Cupressales > Cupressaceae > Cryptomeria > Cryptomeria japonica. The sequence goes on from NC_081413.1 coordinate 265,630,664, forward strand.
TACTCGCTAAATCTTTCACCCGAGCAGAACATCTCAACATCCTAACAAAGATCTTTGATCAATTGGAGAAATTCCAAGTCAGGCTCAAGCCTAAGAAATGTGTCTTTGGGGTTACATCAGGCAAGTTACTAGGCTACATTGTCTCAGCTAAAGGTATTGAAGTAGATCCAGCAAAGGTACAAGCCATTATGGACATGCCACCACCCAAGAATATCAGTCAACTTAGATCTCTACAAGGATGACTTCAATCAGTCAGGCGATTCATCATTCAGCTAGCAGATAAAAGTCTACCATTTAACCATTTACTACACAAAAATGTACCATTCAAATGGGAGACCAAGTGTGCAGAATCTTTTTACCAAATCAAACAGTACCTGATGAATCCACCAGTTCTAGTACCACCAGTCGTAGGAAAGCCTCTTATCCTATATATCTCAACAATAGATATATCATTGGGGGCACTATTGGCACAAGAAGATCAACAAGGGAAGGAACGCGCCATATATTATATTAGTAGGACATTGAATGGCTATGAACTCAACTATACATTCATCGAAAAGGCTTGCTTAACAGTGGTCTTCGCATCTCAAAAGTTCTGATATTATATGCTAGCACACACTATTAAGCTAGTCACCAAAATTGATCCTCTCAAATATCTACTCAGCAAGGCAGCTCTTACAGGCCGATTGGCTAAATGGGTCATGATTGTCAATGAATTTGACATTTAGTACACAGAAAGATGAGCAATCAAAGGACAATAAATTGCAGATCAGCTGGCTGAAGCACCGTTACCAGGCAAACACACCATGGAGATTGAATTTCCAGATAGGGATGTTCTTGCTCTTTCTACTAAACAATGGACCCTATACTTTGATGGATCCTATACACAACATGGTTCAGGTGTTGGCTGTCTGTTCATCACTCCTAAAGGACACACTATACCAAGATCATATAGACTTATGTTTCCATGCACAAATAATGTGGCCGAATATGAGGCACTGGTTATAGGCATCAAAATGGCCGTAGAATGGAAAATCACAGAGTTAAAAGTCTATGGAGACTCACAACTAGTAGTCCATCAAATCAACAATGACTATTAGATAAAGGATGACAAGCTACTACCCTACAAGTGAATGGTGGATGACTTCAAATAGTATTTTGTGCACATCACCTTTGAGCAAATACCAAGATTGAACAACAAAGCAGTCGATGCAATGGCTACTATCGCTTCACTATTACAAATTCCAAAGCAACAGAGTCGTTATGAGTTCCTGGTAGAGCAACTGTTCTCCCCCGCCTATGACCACTCTGAATCCTAGGTTATCTATGCCTTGACTGGTTCAGATTCTCCGTTATATGGACCAATATACGACTACCTCAAGCACAATATCTTACCAATTGACCAATCACATAACCAAAAATGTAACTTTATCTGACAAGCTGCCCGTTACACCCTTACCGCTGATACTTTGTATCGTCGAGGTCTATATGGTACTCCTCTTCGTTGCCTTGATCGTAATGACTCCGATTCTGCTTTACACGAGCTTCACGAAGGTATTTGTGGCACACATTCAAGTGGTACTACTCTTGCTAAAAAGATTCTAAGAATGGGATAATATTGGCCTACAATGGAGAAAGACTCATATCACTTTGCTAAGAAATGTTCTAAATGCTAGATCCATGGTAATCTGATACATGCACCAGCACAGGAACTGTAGCCATTTACAACATCCTGGCCCTTTTGTCAGTGGGGATTGGACTTAGTGGTCAAAATTCATCCTTCATCTTCAAATGGACACATGTTTATTATAACAGCAACAAAATACTTTACCAAATGGATAGAAGCAGTTCCCATGACCACAGTGACTGGGAAACAAATTGCCTCTTTTATCCTCAATTATCTGATCTACAGATATGGTATTCCAAGTTCAATCATCATAGAAAATGGACGGCCTTTGAAAAATAAAGATGTCCAAGAACTATGTGAAAAATTCAAAATCCAACATAGGTTCTCTACACCATACTACCCGCCGGGAAATGGTCAAGCGGAAGCATCTAACAAAACAATACTAAAGATCCTAAAGAAAATAGTGAATGATGTAGGCAAAGATTGGCATGTACAACTCAATCCAGCACTTTGGGCATATAGAACTAGCATACGCACATCTACCGGAGCAACACCATACTCCTTGGTATATGGATCAGAAGCCATTTTACCCCTGGAGGTAGAAATTCCATCTCTCAGAGTCTCTTTGAAAGGTTTAATCCTCGATGAAGAGTATCGAGTTAACCGACTGCAAGAACTTGAACTATTAGATGAAAGATGTCAGCATGCTTATACTCATCTCAAAGCATATCAGAAACGCATGTGTAGGAGCTATAATCACAAGGTCATCCCCCGCAACTTCAAAATTGGTGACCTAGTCCTCAAAGAAAATCCAAGAAATCAGCAAGATCGAGAAAAGAAAGAGAAATTTGAACCTAACCGGTTGGGTCCCTATGTTATCATATCAGTCTATGGATCAGGTGCCTATTAGCTAACAAATTCAAAAGGAGATGTGCTCGACGAACCAACTAACAACATCCATTTGAAGAAACACTACACTTAAGTAGTCTAGTGCACGGACCAAGCCAAAATAAGCAAAAAAAAAAAAATCTCGAAAAGGCAAAAACATAAAGTACAATAAAAACAAATGGTGAAAACCTTATAAATAGGTGCTCTTGTGAAAGAATGGCTCCTCTATCTATATCCATACCATTTTATCCGTACAAACACTATCGGCCATCGCCCGACACTTAGCAAATATCCATTTAGGACATACTTAGCATAGTCACTATCTTGGATTATCCATACATATACTCTTACCACTAAACCACCATGGCTTGGAAATCATTGTACATATTCACATCAAGAGGACACTCAGCTAGGGAAATTCAAATCATCTCAATATTGCAAACATTCAAGACATCAAGGCTATTTGCAAAACTTGAAAGCATGACATCCAACAAACCCAAAACTACGCTTCATCACAAAACAAAACAATTCACAAAAATACCAAGGATGGATGATTTTCTGAAGTACTAAATGTTGCATTATCGCATAAAAATCTTAACTAGTTTTGTATTTTTGATTTTATTGAATTATTGGATTCTCTTCCTTGTCTCACTAAATGCTTCGAAGCTAGAGATCATGAGGAACTTTCGATATTTTCTTAGTCTTCTGTTTGGGAGGCGATCACTTGTACTGTGTGAATATTTGCCTCGGGACGTGATACGTCGAATATCAGTAAAGGCCTGATTCCACTTCACGCATACAAATGATCTAATCTTGTCTGTTTACGCAATACGCACTCAGGTCGTCCTGGTTCAATTATACCTTGACGCTTGTGCTATCTTACAAAATCAAACATCATGTAAATTTTTCTCAGGTCATTATAGTTCAATTATACCATTATGCTTGTATAAATTTTCAACATTTCCTAAAAACAATCGATGCTCAATGATGATATCTACAAAGAAAGTAAAAAAATGGCTATATCCGATGGCAAATAGAGAATGAGGATGCTACCAAAAACATAGTTGCATATCATTTTACAATTCATTGCATATCATTTTACAATTAGTTGCATATCATTTAACATGTTTGCATATCCTTTTACATTTAGTTGCATATCAAATCATACATCTCATTTTCAAAATACATCACACAGCATATAAAAACATACATCCTGCATCATACATTATATCATATATTTACGCATTGCATCATCATGAAGAAATAACCCACATAACATGCATCCATATAAACACACCACATTATCAAAGAAAATGGTGCCGTATATATATATATCTCAAAAATAATCAACAGGTACAAAATGTATCAACACTGTGTCCAGTACAAAGAACAACAATGATCAAAAATACAACAGAGACCACGTCTCTCAAGTATGACTATCCCCTGGCGGAGATGGTCTAGCTCCAGATGCGCCCGCCCCTGGATCCCCAGGAGGGTCCTGTCTCGGTGGCCCTGTAACACCTTGGCTCTCAGACTGCGACCTAGTATCTCGAGATCGATTGGATCTTACTGTGTAAAGCTTTGTACTCGTCGGTCCCTAGGTACCACAGCCTCATAGTGCCACCGATAATACTCCGCCTCCTAAGCTCTTAATGCTAGCTCTCTCAGGGTGTCTCTCATCGGACCACCCGCTGCTGCTCTCTGCATACTGGATACCACCTCCTCCGCTCACCCCCTCCACTCTATCTCGGAGTCCCGCTCAGTGGTCAACTATGAAATCTACCGCTAATATGTCAAAATCCATGCCTGTAGTTGCTATACAGTCACCTATAAGTTCCGGATCTACGCATCCTCAATATGTGTAGGGACTCGAACCCGTAGTGGTACCTGTGCAGGGGCAACCCCTCCAACCCTACCTGGAGCACATCCGTCCTCCTCCTCTGTGATGGTCTCCTCACCTTATTAGTACCCCCCACTGCAGCTAGCACCTCCCCCACTCTCCCCTCTCCATCGACTCCAATAGCCAATCCACCTCTCCCCCTTTCTCACTGCTTTCTCGACACCCCTATCTCCTCTCCTAGCTCTACCTCCCCGCCTCCCTTTGGCTCCTCTCCCTTGTCCATCTCCTCCATCCTCTCCATCATCATCATCATCATCTCCCTCTCCCTCCTCCTCATCAGAATCAAAAGTTGGCCTCATCTCCTTAGGATCCGATATCCTGGCCACCGCCTGCGCAGCAAACAATCTAGCAAACTCATCAGTCATGCCTGCATCCTGAATCTCTGGGGCATAATCCCATATCTGCCCCGCCAAACTGGCAAACTTCTCCACCGCCACTGCGCTATCAATGGTCGGTCCCCAATCCGCTACATCCTGTCACCACCGTGCATATAGGCACGCTCCCTATGAAATACTCTGCTGGCGCCCAAACTGTCTCAAAACTTGGGTCACCACAAATCTCTCTATCACAAACAGGGTCCTCCCGATCAGGTATCTAGTCATAAAAACAAAGGGCATCTCCAGCCCATCCTCCGCCCACACCTCGCATCCTGTATACGATTGCCAAGTGACCGTATCTATATCATCGAGCACTCTCCTCCAATGCTCTAGTTTGCCTAGCTTGCGCTGAACAACTAGACCCCTATATCCATATGCATATGTGCATCCCATGGGCCTGTCCCTGTCCGTTAGTGGCCTCACCACTGGAATGTGCTCCCAGCACTATACTTGTAATAGTGTCACATCAGCTGACAAATTTCCGTAATTGAGGTATACCACCTCATGCAAGCCCCTATACAGATGGGCCAGCATAGCTGATCCCCATGAAAATCTCCGGCCCTATGTGACCATCTCCTCCAACATCAGCCCCCATCCCACCGAGAATCCCTTTGACCTGTGATCAGGACAAAGGAATCCACCAATAAACCCTGATAATACAGATGGCAGTGGCCCGTAATCCAGATCCAAAAACTCCTGCCATGAAATCTCATAGCCACAGACTGTCTTGTCATGGAAAATATAGCGCAGTGCCTCTATCCCACCCTCCTCCGACTACTCATACGGTAGTAGTGCACCTACTACTGAAATCCGCAGGATCTTGTAATAGTCCTCTGGTGTGACTGTCATCTCTCCGGTCGCAAAATGGAAGGTGTTTGTGTCGCTATGCCACCTCTCTGCCAATGTTGTCAGTAGCCCTCGGTTCACAGTGAACCGAGGCATATCTAAAAGGGAGGTCAACCCACATCTCTCAATGATGTCGAGATCAGCCTGAGACAACCACGGTATCAATGTCCACGGTCTCGGAAATCTCTCCCTCGACTGAACCACACCCAATCGCTCCTGTCAACAAGCAAAACAAATCCAATATCAGTTTCCACATCAAAACAAAGATATCAAAATCACACTCACATCAACAACATGAAACAATTTGCTCATCTACATCAAGTTCACAATCCTATCATTTCATATCAACTTGTAACACAACTCAAGTTATCAAAAACCATATCAAAACTTGTAACACAACTCAAGTCTCCACAATCACATAAACTTGTAAAACAACTCAAGTTTCCCACCCATATCAGCTTGTAACACAACTCAAGTTTCCAACCCATACCAGCTTGTAACACAAATCAGGCTTCACACATTGAACTTGGAATAGGGTACGTAAATAAATCATATTTTGATTAAAACACCACATTGATATTAATACATAACTTAAAATATCGCACATCAAAACAAGTTATATCAACACTCATATTGGACAAATGCATAAAATCATGATAGCACGATGCAACAAATTTACAAACCACATCATTTAGCAAAATTTTTCCGAATGCGCTAAAATAGACTCCCGCTACGCTAAAACTCACCCACGCGCTAGGCTGTTTTTCCTACGTGCTAATCTATTTACCCTATGCGCTAGACTAACTCTACGCTAAATCTTCCCCCCATGCACCACTTAACCTACCCACGTGCTAATCTATCCCTCCCAGGCGCTACCTATTTGACCCTATGCACTAGGTTATCCCTACGCGCTAAACCCCCTTACCCATGCGAACCACTATGCGCTAGGTGTACCCTATGCGCTAACCTGCTGACCTAACGTGCTACCCGACTATCGCCATGTGCTATTCTGCATCTATGAGCTAACCTATATTTCCTATGTGCTACCCTATTTTATTTTGAACGCACCCCTAAAACAGACTTGATGCGCTACTTAAAAGTTTGTATGCACTAATCTATGACTTTGACGCGCTAAAACGCTAAAACCGAGTTTCAAAAATAAAAAAATGACTAAAAACAACCAAATCAAAAATCAAAAGAGGGTCAAAAATGGCTATGAACTTGACTATACATTCATCGAAAAGGCTTACTTAACAATGGTCTTCGCATCTCAAAAGTTCTGACATTATATGCTAGCACACACCATTAAGCTAGTCACCAAAATTGATCCTCTCAAATATCTACTCAACAAGGCAGCTCTTACAGACCGATTGGCTAAATGGGTCATGATTCTCAGTGAATTTGACATTCAGTACACAGAAAGATGAGCAATCAAAGGACAAGCAATTGCAGATCAGCTGGCTAAAGCACTGTTACCAGGCAAACACACCATGGAGATTGAATTTACAAACAGGGATGTTCTTGCTCTTTCTACTAAACAATGGACCCTATACTTTGATGGATCCTATACACAACATAGTTCAGGTGCTGGCATTTTGTATAGGATGGATCCTATATGTCCATCTGAAGAAATACTACACTTAAGTAGTCTAGTGCATGGACCAAGCCAAAATAAGCAAAAAAAAAAAAAAAATCTCGAAAAGGCAAAAACATAAAGTACAATAAAAACAAATGGTGGAAACCTGGTAAACAGGTGCTCTTGTGAAAGAATGGCTCCTCTATCTATATCCATACCATTTTATCCATACAGACACTATCGGCCATCGCCTGACACTTAGCAAATATCCATTCAGGACATACTTAGCATAGTCACTATCCTGGTTTATCCATACATATACTCTTACCACTAAACCACCATGGCTTGGAAATCATTGTACATATTCACATCAAGAGGACACTCAGCTAGGGACATTCAAATCGTCTCAATATTGCAAACATTCAAGACATCAAGGCTATTTGCAAAACTCAAAAGCATAACATCCAACAAACCCAAAACTACGCTTCATCGCAAAACAAAACAATTCACAAAAATACCAAGGATGGATGATTTTCTGAAGTACTAAATGTTGCATTATCGCATAAAAATCTTAACTAGTTTTGTATTTTTGAACTTATTGAATTATTGGATTCTCTTCCTTGTCTCACTAAATGCTTCGAAGCTAGAGATCGCGAGGAACTTCTGATATTTTCTTAGTCTTCTGTCTGGGAGGCGATCACTTGTACTATGTGAATACTTGCCTTGGGACGTGATACGCCGAATATCACTAAAGGCCTGATTCCACTTCACGCATACAAATGATCTAATCTTGTCTGTTTACGCAATACGCACTCAGGTCATCCTGGTTCAATTATACCTTGACGCTTATGCTATCTTGCAAAATCAAACATCATGTAAATTTTTCTCAGGTCATTATAGTTCAATTATACCATTATGCTTGTATAAATTTTTAACATTTCCTAAAAACAATCGATGCTCAATGATGATATCTAGAAAGAAAGTAAACAAATGGCTATATCCGATGGCAAATACAGAATGAGGATGCTACCAAAAACATAATTGCATATCATTTTACAATTCATTGCATATCATTTTACAATTAGTTGCATATCATTTAACATGTTTGCATATCCTTTTACATTTAGTTGCATATCAAATCATACATCTCATTTTCAAAATACATCACACAGCATATAAAAACATACATCCTGCATCATACATTATATCATATATTTACGCATTGCATCATCATGAAGAAATAACCCACATAACATGCATCCATATAAACACCCCACATGATCAAAGAAAATGGTGCCGTATATATATATATATATATATATATATATATATATATATATATATATATATCTCAAAAATAATCAATAGGTACAAAATGTATCAACACTGTGTCTAGTACAAAGAACAACAATGATAAAAAATACAACAGAGACCACGTCTCTCAAGTATGACTATCCCCTGGTGGAGATGGTCTAGCTCCAGATGCGCCCGCCCCTGGATCCCAAGGAGGGTCCTGTCTCGGTGGCCCTGTAACACCTCGGCTCTCAGACTGCGACCCAGTATCTCGAGATCGATTGGATCTCAACTGTGTAAAGCTTTGTACTCGTCGGTCCCTAGGTACCACAGCCTCATAGTGCCACTGATAATACTCCACCTCCTGAGCTCTCAATGCTAGCTCTCTCAGGGTGTCTCTCATCGGACCACCCGCCGCTGCTCTCTGCATACTGGATACCACCTCCTCCGCTCACCCCCTCCGCTCTATCTCGGAGTCCTGCTCAGTGGTCAACTATGAAATCTACCGCTGATATGTCAAAATCTGTGCCTGCAGTTGTTGTACAGTCACCTGTAGGGTCTGGATCTGTGCATCCTCAATATGTGTAGGGACTCGAACCTGTAGTGGTACCTGTGCAGGGGCAACCCCTCCAACCCTGCCTGTCCTCGATGCTGGAGGTGGGAGCACATCCGTCCTCCTCCTCTGTGCTGGTCGCCTCACCTCATCAGTACCCCCCACTACAGCTAGCACCTCCCCCACTCTCCCCTCTCCACCGGCTCCAATAGCCAATCCACCTCTCCCCCTGTCTCACCGCTCTCTCCACACCCCTATCTGCTCTCCTAGCTCTACCTACCCACCTCCCTCTGGCTCCTCTCCCTCGTCCATCTCCTCCATCCTCTCCATCATCATCATCATCTCCCTCTCCCTCCTCATCAGAATCAAAAGCTGGCCTCATCTCCTCAGGATCCGATATCCTGGCCACCGCCCGCGCAGCAAACAATCTAGCAAACTCATCAGTTATGCCCGCATCCTGAATCTCTAGGGCATAATCCCATATCTGCTGCACCAAACTGGCAAACTCCTCCACCGCCACTGTGCTATCAATGGTCGGTCCCCAATCTGCTACATCCTGTCGCCGTCGTGCATATAGGCACGCTCCCTATGGAATACCCTGCTGGCGCCCAAACTATCTCAAAAATTGGGTCACCACAAATCTCTCTATCACAAATAGGGTCCTCCTGATCAGGTATCTAGTCATAGAAACAAAGGGCATCTCCAACCCATCCTCCGCCCACACCTCGCATCTTGTATACGATCGCCAGGTGACCGTATCTATATCATCGAGCACTCTCCTCCAATGCTCTAGTTTGCCTAGCTTGCGCTGAACAACTAGACCCCTGTATCCATATGCATATGTGCATCCCATGGGCCTGTCCCTGTCTGTTAGTGGCCTCACCACTAGAATGTGCTCCTAGCACTATACTTGTAATAGTGTCACGTCAGCTGACAAACTGTCGTAACTGAGGTATACCACCTCATGTAAGCCCCTGTACAGATGGGCCAGCATAGCTGATCCCCATGAAAATCTCTGGCCCTGTGTGACCATCTCCTCCAACATCAGCCCCCATCCCACTGAGAATCCCTTTGACCTGCGATCAGGACAAAGGAATCCACCAATAAACCCTACTAATATAGATGGCAGTGGCGCATAATCCAGGTCCAAAAACTCCTGCCACGAAATCTCATAGCCACAGACTGTCTCGTCATGGAAAATACAGCACAGTGCCTCTGTCCCACCCTCCTCCGACTACTCATACGGTAGTAGTGCACCTACTACTAAAATCCGCAGGATCTTGTAACAATCCTCTGGTGTGACTGTCATCTTTCCGGTCGCAAAATGGAAGGTGTTTGTGTCGCTATGCCACCTCTCTGCCAATGTTGTCAGTAGCCCTCGGTTCATAGTGAACCGAGGCATATCTAAAAGGGAGGTCAACCCACATCTCTCAATGATGTCGAGATCAGCCTGAGACAATCGCGGTATCAATGTCCACGATCTCGAAAATCTCTCCCTCGACTGAACCACACCCAATTGCTCCTGTCAACAAGCAAAACAAATCCAATATCAGTTTTCACATCAAAACAAAGATATCAAAATCACACTCACATCAACAACATGAAACAATTTGCTCATCTACATCAAGTTCACAATCCTCTCATTTCATATCAACTTGTAACACAAGTCAAGTTATCAAAAACCATATCAAAACTTGTAACACAACTCAAGTCTCCACAATCACATAAACTTATAAAACAACTCAAGTTTCCCACCCATATCAGCTTGTAACACAACTCAAGTTTCCATCCCATACCAGCTTGTAACACAAATCAGGCTTCACACATTGAAATTGAAACAGGGTAAGTAAATAAATCATATTTTGATCAAAACACCACATTGATATCAATACATAACTTAAAATATCGCACATCAGAACAAGTTATATCAACACTCATATTGGACAAATGCATAAAATCATGATAGCACGATGCAACAAATTTACAAACCACATCATTTTGCAAAATTTTTCCGGATGCGCTAAAACAGACTCCCGCTGAGCTAAAACTCACCCACGTGCTAGGCTGTTTTTCCTATGCGCTAATCTATTTACCCTATGTGCTAGACTAACTCTACGCACTAAATCTTCCCCTCATGCGCCACTTAACCTACCCTATGCGCTAAAACCTACCCACACGCTAATCTATCCCTCCTAGGCACTACCTGTTTGACCCTATGCGCTAAGTTAGCCCTACGTGCTAAACCCCCTTACCCATGCGAACCCTTATGACCCTTATGCACTAGGTCTACCCTATGCGCTAACCTGCTGACTTAACACGCTACCCAACTATCACCATGCGCTATTCTACATCTATGCATTAACCTATATTTCCTATGCGCTACCCTATTTTATTTCGGATGCACCCCTAAAATAGACTTGATGCGCTATTTAAAAGTTCGTATGCACTAATCTACGACTTTGACGTGCTAAAACGCTAAAACCGAGTTTCAAAAATCAAAAAATGATTAAAAACAACCAAATTAAAAATCAAAAGAGGGTCAAAATTTTTGACTTACTGGTGGTCCATACACTGCAGGTCTCCGGTACCTCTGAATGTGCTCAAAATGGTGTCTGGAATATGGAATAGGCATTTTCTCCTCAGACCAAATTCTCTTTCTCCAAAGTCATTAAAGCACAAATGAATCAAATCAAAGCTATTTTCTCCCTTTTATAGGAGGAAAATGAAATTAGAGTTAGCCAAACGGACTTGAAATATGGTCGCGGTCTCCCTTATGCCCTACAATTTGTAACTTATCGGGAGATGAATCAATTTAGACACATTTTACATCAACGAAATCCTACACACAACACGCAACTCATCAAATCCAATCACAAAATTTCAAAAAAAATTGATTCATCTCTTGAGGGGGCATCACCATCAAAATATCAAATCTGGGGCATCACACATCAAATCAAATCTGGGGCACGACTTGCAAATCAAAAGAGCGACACAAAAGTTGCATTTGATCATAAATCATGATAACGCATCATTTTCTTTGAAATAACATGTGCACACACGTCACTTCAAAGAGGGGCAAAATGTAGACGTATAAAAATGACCATATTCCTAGATGAATATTTTATGTTTATGTCTCTATTTAATTAAATCCAATTTAATTAAATTACCCGCATTCCTCTTTTTAATTAAGTAAATTATTCAATTTATTTAAATTAAATTCACTATACCCATTTAATGAATAAGTCATTTTATTCAATTAAATTCCCCCTATCCACTTTTAATTAAATTCAAATTTAATTAAATAGTTATCCTAAATTGAATAAATCTAATTTATTTAATTTCCCCAAATTACAACCAAATTGAATAAATCATTTAATTCAATTAAATCCTACATCTCCCACATTGCCTTCCTAAACCCCTTTCTAATCTCTTCTAGACTCTTCTAATCGCTTCTAATTAGCCTAACCCATCTTCTAAACTTTGTCACATCCCTAAGCAAGAGGAGGTCACTTCTCAAATTCCTCAAAGTCTTTGATAACCATTAAAGGCTTCCAACCTTCAACCACTTAATTCCTCAAAGTCTTTGATAACCATTAAAGGCTTCAAACCTTCAACCACTTAAATCCCCAAAGTCTTCATAACCATTAATGGTTAACTCAAACCCTCTTACATGGTTAAATTATTTCTTTTAACTCAACCTTTATCCAACCCAAGGGTCTCATCAGGCCTTTAATGCTTTGACCATGATTATCTCTTAATCATTTGCACAAGGGTTTATCCTTGGATTAACTCTTAATCCAATGGGTATTCTTAACTTAGACTTGACCCTTACCCTCTAGATAACCATAAGGTCTTCTCAGACATTTAATGCCTCCAACCCCTTCTCTCAACCCAACCCTATGTTGGCACTTGTCACTATTTCATTGGTGCCAATTACAAACATGGATCCCCAACTTTCAAACTCAACCCTTGATCAACTCTTTCAATCCTGACCATCCATTGCCCTATTTTTTCTATAAATAGAGCTCTCATTCCTCCATTTTAAAACATCCTCCAAATTTGTAGTATCACACTTATGCTCAAATACATTCAAGCTTTCATATATCATTTTTATGCTCATCATTTTAGCCTCTTTGAAATCAAGAATTAGTCCAAATATGCATGTTTAGAATATTTTATTTATCATTTAGCTCAATCATAGACTAAATATATCATGTTAGGATAGTACTCATACTAACCTTATCAATCTTATCATCTAGTTTATTGCATTTCTAAGATCATGCATAGCTTAGGATGCATTTCATTCTAAAATATATCAAAGCATCCCTCGTTCTTGCATTTGCCATCCCTAAACCATTTTGCTCAGTGATCTGAGAGCAAAAACATTGGTTTGAGGGACATTGTAAGATAGAGAACCATGGGACCAACCTTGGGAAGCTGAGTGATACTTTATCACTTCATAGCTTGCACCAAGAAGACCTGTGTGTGTGTGTGGACAAGTATTTTGGAACATTTTTCACATATTGAGTTCTATCGACCTGCTTTTCCCGCATACACATACCATTTTATCCATACAAACACTATCGGCCATCGCCCGACACTTAGTACATATCCATTCAGGACATACTTAGGATAGTCACTATCCTGGTTTATCCATATATATCCTCTTAACACATTCCACCATGGCTTGGAAATCACTGTACATATTCACATCAAGAGGCACACTCAGCTAGGGGCATTAAAATCGTCAAAATTTGCAAGCATTCAAGATGTCAAAACTAGAAGCAATGCTCAGAAGCATGACATCCAACAACCAAAACTACACTTCGTCGCAAAGCAAAACAAAGAAACACAAATATACCCAGGATGGATGATTTTTTGAAGTACTGAATGTTGCATTATCGCATACAAATCTTAACTATTTTTGCATTTTGAACTTTTAAATTATTGGATTCCCTTCCTTTTCTCACTCAAAATGCTTCCAAGCTAGAGATCATGGGGAAACTCCAATATTTTCTTAGTCTTCTGTCTGGGAGATGATCACTTGTACTATGTGAATACTTGCCTTGAGACGTGATACATCGAATATCACTGAAGGCCTGATTCCACTTCATGCATACAAATGATTTACTCTTGTCTGTTTATACGCAATTTGCACCCAGGTCGTCCTGGTTCAATTATACCTTGACGCTTGTGCTATCTTACAAAATCAAAACATCATGTAAATTTTTTTCAGGTCATTATGGTTCAATTATACCATTATGCTTGTATAAATTTTCAACATATCCTAAACAAATCAATGCTCAATGATGATACCTACAAAGAAAGCAAACAACATATGGCTATATCGGATGGCAAATACAGAAGGAGGATGCTACCAAAAACATAGTTGCATATCATTTTAAAATAGCTGCATACCATTTTACAATTAATTGCATATCATTTTAACATAGTTGCATATCATTTTACAGTTAGTTGCATATCATTATCATACATCTCACAAGATACATTTCATAGCATATAAAATCATACATCTCATATTCAAGATACATTTCACAAAGCATACATCTTGCATCATACATTATATCATATATTTGAGCATTGCATCATCATTACATAAATGAAAAGAACACATAAACACATCCATCCATATAAACACACCACATGATCAAAGATAATGATGCCATATATATATATATATCCAAAAAATGATCAAAATGTACAAAATATATCATCACTGTGTCCAGTACAAAGAATACAATGATCAAAAATACAATAGAGACCACGCCTCTCAAGTATGGCTACCCCCTGACGGAGATGGTCTGGCTCCAGATGTCCCCACCCTTGGATCTCTAGGGGGATCCTATCTCGATGGCCCTGTCACACCTCGGCTCTCGGACTGTGACCCAGTATCTCGAGATCGACTGGATCTAGGCTGTGTGAAGCTCTGTACTCGACGATCCCTGGGTACCGTAGCCTCATAATGTCGTCGGTAATACTCCACCTCCTGAGCTCTCAATGATAGCTCTCTCAGGGTGTCTCTCATCAGACCACCTGCCGCTGCTCTCTACACACTGGCTGCAAGCTCCTCCGCTCACCCCCTCCGCTCTATCTCTGTGTCCTGCTCAGTGGTCAACTGTGCAATCTGTCACTGATATGTCAAAACCTGTGCCTACAGCTGCTCTACAGTCACCTGCAGGGTTCGAATCTGAGCATCCTCAACATGAGTAGGAACCTGAACCCATAGCGGTACCTATGCAGGGGCATCCCCTCTAACTCTGTCTGTCCTCAGTGCTGGAGGTGGGAGCACATCCATCCTCCTCCTCTGCACTGGTCACATCGCCTCATCAGTACCCCCCACTGCAACTAGCACCTCCCCCACTCTCCCCTCTCCACCGGCTCCAATAGCTAAACTGCCTCTCCCCTGTCTATCACTGCCTATCTAACTGTTCTCTCCAAACCTCTATCTCCTCTCCTCCCTCTATCTCCCCACCTCCCTCTAACTCTTCTCCCTCATCGACCTCCTCCATCCTCTCCATCATCCTCATCATCTCCCTCTCCCTCATCATCATCATCATCATCGAATGACGATCGCATTTCCTCGGGATCAGATATCCTGGCCATCACCCGTGCAACAAACAATCTCGTGAACTCATCAGTCATGCCCACATCCAAAATATCCAGGGCATAATCCCATATCTGACCCACCATACTAAAAAAATCCTCCACCGCCACTGTGCTATCAATGGTCGGGCCCCAATCTGATACATCCTTCCTTCGTCGTGCATATAAGCAAGCCCCCTGAGGTATGCCCTGCTGTCGACCAAACTGTCTCAAAACTCTGGTCACCACAAACCTCTCGATAACAAATGGGGTCCTCCCAATCAAGTATCTCGTCATAAAAACATAGGGCATCTCTAGCCCATCCTCCACCCACACCTCACACCCTGTATACGGTCACCATGTGACCGTATCGATGTCATCCAGCACTCTCCTCCAATGCTCTAGTTTGCCCAGCTTCTGCTGGACAACTAGACCCCTATATCCATAAGCATATGCACATCCCACGGGCCTATCTCTGTCTGCTAATGGCCTAGCAGTCGGAATGTGCTCCCAGCACCATACCTGTAACAGCGTCATGCCAGCCGATAAACTATTGTAGCCTAGGTATACCACCTCATGTAGGCCCCTGTACAGATGGGCTAGCATAGCCGATCCCAATGAAAACCTACGGCCCTATGTAACCATCTCCTCTAAAACCAGCCCCCATCCCACAGAGAATCCCTTTGACCTACGATCAGGACAAAGGAATCCACCAATAAACCCAGCCAGTACTGATGGAAGTGGTGCATAATCTAGGTCTAAGAACTCCTGCCACGGGATCTCATATCCACAAACTGTCTCATCATGAAAAATGCAACAAAGTGCCTCTGTACCACCCTCCTCTGACTACTCATATGGTAGTAGTAGTTCACCTACTACTGGTATGCACAGGATCCTGTAACAGTCCTCTAGTGTGACTATCATCTCACCTGTGGCAAAATGAAAGGTGTTTGTGTCGCTGTGCCACCTCTCTGTAAGTGCTGTAAGTAGCCCCCGGTTCACAATGAACTGAGGCATATCCAATAGGGACGTCAACCCACATCTCTCAATGGTATCAAGGTCGGCCTGAGTCAACCATGGTATCAATGTCCACGGCTTCAAAAATCGCTCCCGCGACTGAACCACGCCTAATCGCTCCTGTCAACAAGCAAAACAAATCCAATATCAGTTTCCACATCCAAACAAAGATATCAAAATCAAACTCACATCAACAACATGAAACAATTTGCTCATCTACATCAAAGTTCAACATCCTATCATTTCATATCAACTTGTAAAACAACTCAAGTTATCAAAAACCATATCAAAACTTGTAACACACCTCAAGTCTCCAAAATCACATAAACTTGTAAAACAACTCAAGTTTTCCACCCATATCAGCTTGTAAAACAACTCAAGTTTCCAACCCATATCAGCTTGTAACACAAATCAGGCTTCACACATTGAACTTGAAACAGGAGGGCAAAAACAAATCATCTTTTGATCAACACAACACATTGATATCTATGCATAGCTTGACATATTGCAAATCAAAACAAGTTATATCAACACTCATATTGGACGAATCAATAAAACCCAAGACAACAAAACACAACAATTTCACAAATCAACTCATCTCGCAAATTTTTTTTCGCATGCGCTAAAACAGATTCTCACTGCGTTAAAATCCACCCACGTGCTAGGTTGTTTTACTTACACGCTAATCTATTTACTCTATGCGCTAGACCGAGTCTACGCGCTAATCTTTTGCCCCCATGCACCACCCAACCTGCCCTATGCGCTAAAACCTATACCTCGTTGATGCTACCTGTTCGACCATATGCACTAGGTCTACCCTATGCGCTAAAACCCCTTACCCATGTGAACCCCTATGACCCCCATGCGCTAGGTCTACCCTACGTGCTACCCTAGACTTTCCATGCGCTACCCTATTTTGTTTTTGACGCAACCCTAAAAATCAGCTTCATGCACTACCTAAATTTTCGTATGCGCTACTTTGCGACTTTGACGTGCTAAAACGCTAAAACCGAATTTCAAAAATAAAAAAAAATGACCAAAAATGACCAAATCAAAAATTAAAAAAGGGTCAAAAGTGTTGACTTACTAGTGGTCCATATGCAACAGGTCTCCGATACCTCCGAATGCGCTCAAAACGATGCCTGGAATACGGAATAGGCATTTTGACTTCAGACCAAATTCTCTTTCTCCAAAGTCAACAATGCACAAATGAATCAAATTAAAACACTTTTCCCCTTTTATAGGAGGAAAATGAAATTAGGGTTAGGAACTGGGCATGTAATGTGGTCTCGGTCTCCCTTATATACCATAAAATCTGTAAATTATCGGGAGATGAATCAATTCAAACATTTCACATAGACAAAATCATACACACCTAACACAAATCGCCAAATCAAATCAAAATTTTCAAAATATTGATTCATCTCCTGAAGGGGCATCATGCATCAAATCAAATCTAGGGCACGACTTGCAAATCATAAGAGCGACACAAAAATTGCATTTGATCATAAATCATGATAACACATCATTTTCTTTGAAATAACATGTGCACACACGTCACTTCAAAGAGGGGCAAAATGTAGACGTATAAAAATGGTCATATTCCTAAATGAATATTTTATGTTCATTTCTCTATTTAAATTAAATCCAATTTAATTAAATTATCCACATTCCTCTATTTAATTAAGAAAATTACTCAATTAAAGTCACTATACCCATTTAATGAATAAATCATTTTATTCAATTAAATCCCCCCTATCCACTTTTAATTAAATTCAAATTTAATTAAATAGTTATCCTAAATTAAATAAATCTAATTTATTTAATTACAACCAAATTAAATGAAATTCATTAAATTCAATTAAATCCTATTATCCCTCCATCCACTTGCATTCTCCTACATTTCCCACTTGCTTCCTAAACCCCTTCCTAATTTCTTCTAGACTCTTCTAATCGTTTCTAATTAGCCTAACCCATCTTCTAAATTTTGTCACATTCCTAAGCAAGGGGAGGTCACTTCTCAAACCCTTAAAGTCTTTGATAACCATTAAAGGCTTCAAATCTTCAACCACTTAATATCCCCAAAGTCTCCCAAACCATTAATGGTTAATTCAACCCTCTTACATGGTTAGAGACTTTTTGCCTAACTTAACCTTCATCCAACCCAAGGGTCTCATCAAGCCTTTAATGCTTTGACCATAATTATCTCTTAGTCATTTGCACAAGAGTTTATCCTTGGATTAACTCTTAATCCAATGGATAATCTTAACTTAGGCTTGACCCTTACCCTCTAGATAACCATAAGGTCTTCTCAGGCATTTAATGCCTCCAACCCCTTCTCTCAACCCAACCCTATGTTGACATTTGTCACCATTTCATTGGTGCAAATTGCAAACATGGATTCCCAACTTTCAAACTTAGCCCTTGATTAACTCTTTCAATCTTGACCATCCATTGCCCTATTTTTTCTATAAATAGAGCTCTCATTCCTCCATTTTGAGAGATCAATCCAAGTTTGTAGTATCACACTTATGCTCAAATACATTCAAGCTTTCATATATCATTTTTATGCTCATCATTTTAGCCTCTCTTTAACTAGGAATTAGTCTAAATATGCATGTTTAGAATATTTTCTTTATCATTTAGCTCAATCATAGGATAATATATCATGTTAGGATAGTATTTATACTAACCTTGTCATTTTATAATCTAGTTTATTGCATTTTAAGATCATGAATAGCTTAGGATGCATTTCATTCTAAAATCTATCAAAAGCATCCCTCGTTCTTGCATTTGCCATCCCTAAACCATTTTGCTCAGTGATCTGAGAGCAAAAACATTGGTTTGAGGGACCATGCAAGATAGAGAACCATGGGACCAACCTTGGGAAGCTGAGTGATACTTCATTACTCCATAGCTTGCACCAAAAAGTCCTCTGTGTGTGTGAGCAAGGCTCCATAGAGCTCCATTTTTCGCATTTTGAGTTCTATCGACCCGCTTTTCCTGCATACACAAACAACTATGTGTGTGAAAAGTGGAATAAGTATCTGTAAGCACAACACTTCAATCAAGTCATTACATGCATGGTTAGGCAGATATAAATATGAATATGAAAACCATAACAAATCGACCCATTGCCTTCTAAATGATGCGAGTATATGATTGCTCGCAGATTATAAGCAATACCAATGACTAGACAACATCAAGACGAAGGATTTAATCTATATGAGCATGATGAATGCTAGATGGATGCAAGATTAATCTAACATTATTTTTGCAATATTTAAGCTAAATGGTTTAAATATGTATGCAATATTCTCAAAGAACCTAGAGAAAAAACAGTATAATAACGATGTATTCTCTAGCCTCTCTTTGAATGAGAGATGAGCCTGAATTTATAGAAAATTCATAAAGAAACCAATGGCTAAGATCAAATGATGATGATCGGTCAAGATTTTCCAAGAGGAAGCACAATCCAGGTGAATTGATGTGATTGGATGCTTTTATCAGTTTTAAAGGAAATTGAACTAAATTTAAGATTAAAATCAGAAAAAACTGATTTATTCTCACTTTCATCCAATTTTAATATTCAATTGTTTTAATTGCTTTCTTTGAGATCATTTATCAATTTTTAATTTATTTTTCAAGATTGATTTCCAATTGATTTCTTTTCTCAATTTTTGGTCAATTAATTCCTTTTTTGATTTAGTTCCATTTTTTAAAATTTGTGCTCAATTGATTTATTTAATTAAATTAATTTCTCTTTTTGATGATTTAATGGCAAATTGATTTATTTAATTAAATATGCTAGGATATTCAATTAAAATAAATAAGATAATTGTTTTAAAATCATTTACTTGGAATTATTTAATTAATTAAATAAATATTTAATTAATATTGAGTGGTTGATTTTGCCATGTGACATTTGATGATTAAAGAATTAATTGTGTGCTCAAGATTGATTTAATTACCTTTGGTTAGGACCTTGGTGTCATTGTCGAGATTAGGGGCTCATGGTTTAGATGACCATTTTTAGGGTATTACATTTGCCCCTCTTTGAATTAATGCACGAGCAGTGCATTGGTTCAAAGAAAAGTTGATGTCTAGGAGATACCAGTTCTGAACTCGATTGATCACAAACTATATGAAAAGCGAGATGTTTAGCTTGATTCGAAGCAACGAAGCTAAATGAAGTCTGATTAAAGCGATACCATTCTTGAACTTGATTGAACTAGGAACGATAGAAAATAAAAGATACCGAACTTGAACTTGATTGATCTAGACACAGCGAGTGATGATAAAAATCAATCTTAAACTTCATTGATCAAGATACGATAAAGATAAACTATTCAGCTTGATCAAGAAATGAATACTGAACACCTGCTTAGATTGAGTGTGATCGAAGATACTCTTTAAACCCTTGATTGAGTTTAAACGAATAATCATCTTGATGAAAAGTGATGAAACTAATTAACGTTGAGAGATTGATTCAGATAAAAGACAAATATCAGCTTGATATGAAGCAATGAAACTGATATGCCCCTAGCGATTGATTTGATTTAGAAATCTCAACTTGATATAAAGTGATGAAGTTGAGATGCCCCTAGCAATGAGGTCTTATTTGATTGATTTTCTTTAGTTGAAAAAGATGTTTGTTTGCTCGACTTTCGATGAAGATTTGAAAATTTTCTTGACATTTGAAGATGTGAGATCATAAGGTCACGAGTATGCCCCCTCGAGAGAGAAATCGAAAGATAGCGAGGGTTCATGATGATAGGCAATTTTTAGCGATGATAAGTTGTTTGAGCACAAATTGATTGAGAGGATTTTTTTAAAATTTTGTGTTGATTGACAAGAGATTGAGCGCAAATTGAAGAAGAGAATGAGCAGTTGATTAAAGTGCTAAGTGGTCAACATCATGAAATTTCGATGAGAGAATTGTTGTCAAATTTTGATTTAGATCCTAAAAATGGGCTCAGGACAGCTGATTTATGAGCTCTTGATTTGATTTCATCATACTTGTGTTGATTGATTATGAGATGTTGCTCTATATGTTTTATTCTATATGTATGCATTTCTTTTCAGTATAGGTGAATGAATGTAAATGAAATATGGGTGTTTATTTTTGTTTCTTTTTATGCAAATAAATGACGAGAATGAGTAACTAGTAATGCAAATGTTTATTTTTCTTCATGCAATAAGATGGATTCAAATGAATGATGGTGAATGTGTGAATCTATATAAGATGCTTATGTATGTAGCTAACATCTCAAAACACAAGTACTCGATCAGATAAATTATGAAGAAGAGACCACTTAGCTGAGAAATGATGAAGCTTCCAGCTCTCATTCAGAAAATAAAGAGATCATTGTTACCATACCGAAATCACTCTAAATTCAAAAAATGCAGGATGAAATGCAAAATGATATGCAAAATGCAACCTAAACTTACTCACTGGATTTGGAATGTTTAATTTTCATCACTGAGCATTTTACAAACACAACAGACAGATTAGAGTTCCTTTCTTTTTATGTGCAATATTAATTATCTTGCCCGCAATGACCCTTTTTTCATTCATATCCTTGGACAGATTACGCATCGACTTGGATTGCACAATAAAGAAATTCCCTCAAAATAGACAAAGAAATGATGGGAACCTCCCTGTAGCATTCAAATAAGCGGAGTCGAGGTATGTGTGGCGATTTCACCTTAATGTGAAGGTTCTTATCACAGACACCCAACTGATTAGATGTTTCTAGATCATTGGGAT
The DNA here is from genome assembly GCF_030272615.1 of Cryptomeria japonica. NCBI lineage: Eukaryota > Viridiplantae > Streptophyta > Pinopsida > Cupressales > Cupressaceae > Cryptomeria > Cryptomeria japonica. The sequence goes on from NC_081413.1 coordinate 265,653,114, forward strand.
CATTCTTACAAGCAGAAAACAAAGAAAATATCATGCCCCCAATCCTTGCTCCTCTTTGTCACAATAGACTTCCTCGAGTTACTCAGAGGGATAATAATAGAAAACCAATATAAAAGACAACACACAAAGAAAATTTCCATGCATATCTCAAATAGTTTAGTGATTGTTTTCAGTAATGTTTTGCTTGTGTACTTAGTGATAAAAATTTTCAGTAGTCAGGAGACAGGTGACTGACTCGAAGTGGATGACCAGGTTTCACTGACGTAAGATTGACTTGGTTGACACTACTTAGGACATGTAATGTGCTCTTGTCGATTAACCTAAGACTAGGACATTGATCAGTTTCAAGCCTTGAGGGTTCCAATGAACTAGGATGTCACAAAAGTGATTGAAATATGTACAAGCAAAAGAAAATATGCAGGAAAGAGGGAATGCCAACGTTGTGTTGATAGATGGAGCGCTTGAGTACAAGAGGTGCCTGTTTACCAGGTTTTCACCTGCTTGGCAGAGATTCTTTTTTTTTTTTTACCGAGGTGCCTGTTTACTAGGTTTTCACCAAGGCATTTTCTCTCTTTTTCCCCTTTTTTTTTTCTTTTTAAATTTCTTCAGGACTTTTTCTGATTTTTAGGATTTTTTCAGGACATTTTATGATTTTTAGGATTTCTTCAGGACTTTTTCTGATTTTTAGGATTTTGATGTTTGCCCCTAATGTCTAGCAAGGAAAAAGGGATTTTGAGTACATGAATGGATAATCGAATGATGGTGGATGCTTTCAAGGACCATCTCACAATGTTAATCCAAGCACAGGGTCTAGATATAGCAATGTAAAGCAAGGATTTTAGCGATGTAAAGCAAGGATATAGCGTAACCAAGCCATATGGTCCAAAGAAGTGGCCATGTCAAGAGGTTTGTGGAAAGTATGTTTTTGCATTTTGTCCATAGTGTTGATCAAGATCAAGGGATAGATTTGGATAGGAGGTAGATATGATAAGCAAGATCAAAAGGGAGTAATGAAGGATGTAAGTGAGCAATGGATAGGAGCTAAGGGGTCTAGATCAAGTATAATAAATAGGACACATGAAGCCTGCAAAGATCCTTAACGTTGTCAAGATCAAAGGTGGAAAAGGGATATGAACGTAGATAACGCGAATGAGGGATAATGGAGGACGAAGGATATTGGAGGAAGAAGGATAATAGATGGATGTACATGGATGGAACTTGCTCCCAATGTAAAGTGAAAAAGGATAATGGATTACACATGATGCCTGTTTGCTAGGTTTTCATCATGGTACTTGCCCAAGGTGCCACAAGAAGTGGTTTTCACTCGTGGATGAAATTATTTCTCTTTACTTTTTTTTTCTGATTTTTTTTTTCATTTTTTCATCATATATTTCATAATTTTTGGAAGATAATGGAGGCATGATAGGGGATGGAAGAAGGACACCAACATCGCGCTTCTTTGGATGGTACCCTTAGAATATGAGTTGCAATAGACCGTGGCTATGAAGGTATGCTCAAAGATGTTGACAGGATAATGAAATGAAACCAGGGCAAGGATTTATGCAAAGGATTGGATAAGAGGGATGGAAGGGTGAAAAAGTGGTGTTGGATAATGGATGGGATGTTGGGAGAATTATGTATGGATAGATGGAAATGCTAGAAAGATCAACATTGGCACACACCTTGAGGGGTGGTGGACATATGGAGGAGAAGTGAATCTCAAATTTTGAGATTTTGATGGAGGAAAGGTTACAAATTTTGGGGCATAATAACCCAAAATGGATGAAGGAGGTGATGGAGGAACAAAAATTTTGGATGCCAATTTTGATTTTTCTTTATACTGTTGTGCTTCAAGAAGCCACTTAGGGATCCACATGGTTTTTTATTTTTCATGCTTTTGTAGTTCCTTAGAGCGCATTGCTTATACAAGTGCCTTAGGAACCCAAATAACTTTTGACTTTTCTTCTTTCTTTGTGGGCCTTTTTGGTGTTTTGTATTTTTCCTTTTCTTTTTGGATCATATTTTGCTTTGTTTTGACATGTCGATTAGATGGGACATGTTGATCCTTGAATACATATGGATTACTTGACTTATAAATTTTATGCTTGGAGGGAGATGTATGGATATATAGGAATGATATGTAGGTATTTTAGATGGATGGAAGGTACTCGAAGATGTGTGCCTTTATTGATCTCGCATAAGGGACAGGGATATAGGGACCTAGAATGGATGGAAGGTGCGAAGGAGAAGGCGTGTATTTGGATTTACTTGGAGAAATATAGGATTTATGAGGGATACCAACATCTTGAGAAATGTCCCTGAGGCCATGACCTTTAACACTTTCTTTAATATGGAGGGGTTCTTGCTTGTGGAGATTTACCCCTTTGCCTTTACAAATATTTTGACTTGTAGGATACACTTTTCTTTGGAAAGAAGGCGCAAGTCCATTATGAGATGGAGGTGGAATGTAGGGAATGATAGGATCATGACAGGGATTTGAAGGCATGATGGATTCTTGAGGTGAATATGGAGGATTATGAAAAGGAGATGAAGAGATACTTTGATCTTGACATGGAAGAGGACCATTGGATAAAGTAGGAAGGGTGTTTGACTCTTCATTTTGAATAGGATCATTTGAAAAGGTGGAAGAGGCATCATGATCTTTCTTAGGAAGTGGATTAGGAATGGGATTTGGAAGGGCGCTTTTCTCTTGAGATAAAAAGGGATCATCTTGGAAGAAATGGAAAGGTATAAGGGGATCATCATGAGATTATAGGGAGGTGGGATCTTTTTCAATCATTAGATGGGATTGAGGAGTTTTGGTGTCTTGATCTTGATTTATTATAGGAATTTTTTCTTCATTTTTTAGATTATCCTCTTGACATGGAGTCACTTCTAAAGAAGGGGTAGGATTGTGCATAGGCGTAGGGGATTCTTAGAAGATCTCCATATTTTGGCACGATGGGGAAGCATTTTGAGTGGGACTCTCTAGAGTGGGTACGTTTGGAATTGAAGTGTATGATGGCATAGGATCTAGGATTTTTAAATCTTTAGAGGAACTTGTATTAATATTGGCATTAATTTGGATTTCCATAGGAGATAGCCCTTGAAGGTCAACATGAGAAGTTTCATTGTATCAAGGAGATGGTATGGATTGTTGCTGAGAAGTTTTAGGAGATGAAGGCATCATGGAAGGGATGGAGGCTACATATAGAGCCTTGCTAGACATAGGTTCATGATTTTGATTATGCTTAGAAGTAGTTCCTTCTTTTTCTTTAGGTGAGTCAGAGTCCTGCAAAATTTCAGTTAAATAGTTAGAAAAATCTGGATTTTGGTGGATTTCTACAAGTCTAAATTTAATTTCGGTTACAATTTTTTTATTTATTTTGCCTTGTGTCTGCGATGCGCTACAGAAAGGACTGTACGCGCTACAATATATTCTATATGCGCTAAAGTTATGTCTAAATGCGCTACACTATTTGCTGGATGCACTACTCTGTGCGTCGGAAGCGCTACTCTATTTTTCTCCCGCTCTGAGACCCAAAGGAAAAGTGATGATTTGATGCGCTAAAAGATGGACTTCACGCGCTGGATGATGGACTTCATGCGCTAGATCATGAACTGGATGCGCTATCTAACCGACCCGACGTGCCAATATATTTTTCAGATGCGCTACTCTATTTTTCTTCCGCATTGAGACCTACAGGAAAAGTTTAGTGGAGGTCATGCTTTAAAGAAAGGACTTTACGCACTAGAGTAGAGACCCCACGCGCTAAACAGTAGGCGGGATGCGCTAGGGAATGTTTCCCACGTGCTGATTCCTGATTCCAGCGGACCTGCAAAAGTGGTTAATTTTAAAAACCGATTTGATATATGGGGTTGGGCCCCATGGTGGGTGCCAGAAATGTATGCAGGAAAAGCGGATCGATAGAACCTAATATGTGAAAAATGTTCCAAAATATTTCTCCACACACACACACAGGACTTCTTGATGAAAGCTATGGAGTAATGAAGTATTACTCAGCTTCCCAAGGTTGGTCCCATGGTTCTCTATATCACAATGTCCCTCAAACCAATGTTTTTGCTCTCAGATCACTGAGCAAAATGGTTTAGGGATGACAAATGCAAGAACGAAGGATGCTTTGATAGATTTTAGTATGAGATGCATCCTAAGCTATGCATGATCTTAAAATGCAATAAACTAGATTATAAGATGACAAGGTTAGTATAAATACTATCCTAACATGATATATTAGTCTATGATTGAGCTAAAATGATAAAGAAATTATTCTAAACATGCATATTTAGACTAGTTCCTGATTTAAAAGTGGCTAAATGATGAGCATAAAAATGATATGAAAGCTTGAATGTATTTGAGCATAAGTATGATACTACAAATTTGGAGGATGATTAAAATGGAGGAATGAGAGCTCTATTTATAGCAAAAACAGGGTAATGGATGGTCAGGATTGAAAGGCTTAATCAAGGGTTGAGTTTGAAAGTTGGGGATCCATGTTTGCAATTTGCACCAATGAAATGGTGACAAGTGTCAACATAGGGTTGGGTTGAGAGAAGGGGTTGGAGACATTAAATGCCTGAGAAGACCTTTAGGTTATCTAGAAGGTAAGGGTCAAGTCTAAATTAAGATTACCCATTGGATTAAGAGTTAATCTAAGGATAAACCCTTGTGCAAATGATTAAGAGATAATCATGGTCAAAGCATTAAATGCTTGATGAGACCCTTGGGTTGGATGAAGGTTGAGTTAAAAGAAATTCTTTAACCATGTAAGAGGGTTTGAGTTAACCATTCATGGTTATGAAGACTTTGGGGAATTAAGTGGTTGAAGGTTTGAAGCCTTTAATGGTTATCAAAGACTTTGAGGAATTAAGTGGTTGAAGGTTTGAAACCTTTAATGGTTATCAAAGACTTTGAGGGTTTGAGAAGTGACCTCTCCTTGCTTAGGGATGTGACAAAGTTTAGAAGATGGGTTAGGCTAATTAGAAGGGATTAGAAAAGGGTTTTAGGAAGGCAAGTGGGAGATGTAGGAAAATGCAAGTGGATGGAGGGATAATAGGATTTAATTCAATTTGGTTGCAATTTGGGGAAATTAAATAAATTAGATTTATTCAATTTAGGATAACTATTTAATTAAATTTGTATTTAATTAAAAGTGGATAGGGGGAATTTAATTGAATAAAATGATTTATTCATTAAATGGTATAGTGAATTTAATTTAAATAAATTGAGTAATTTACTTAATTAAATAGATGAATGCGGGTATTTTAATTAAATTGGATTTAATTAAATAGAGAAATGAACATAAAATATTCATTTAGGAATATGGTCATTTTTATACGTCTACATTTTGCCCCTCTTCGAAGTGACGTGTGTGCACATGTTATTTCAAAGAAAATGATGCTTTATCATGATTTATGATCAAATGCAATTTTTGTGTCGCTCTTTTGATTTGCAAGGCGTGTCCCAGATTTGATTTGATGCGTGATGCCCCAGATTCGATATTTGATGGTGATGCCCCCTCGGGAGATGAATCAATTTTTTTGAAAATTTTTGATTTGATTTGATGAGTTGCATGTGATGTGTAGGATTTCGTCAATGTAAAATGTGTGTAAATTGATTCATCTCCCGATATTGTATAGCGTGTAGGGTATAGGGGAGACCGCGACCATAGTACATGTCCGTTGGGATAACCCTAATTTCATTTTCCTCCTATAAAAAGGGGAAAAGAGCTTTGATTTGATTCATTTGTGCCTTGTTGACTTTGGAGAAAGAGAATTTAATCTGTAGAGAAAATGCCTATTCCATATTCCAGACACCGTTTCGAGTGCATTCAGAGGTACCAGAGACCTGCCGCATATGGACCACCAGTAAGTGAACATTTTTGACCCCTTTTTGATTTTTTATTTAGTCATTTTTAGTCCTTTTTTGATTTTTAAAACTCGGCTTTACCGTTTTAGCGCGTCAAAGTCGTAGATTAGCGCATACGAACTTTTAAGTAGCGCATCAAGTCTATTTTAGGGGGTGTGTCCGAAATAAAATAGGGGAGCGCATAGGAAACATAGGTTAGCGCATAGATGCAGAATAGCACATGGCGATAGTCGGGTAGCACGTCAGGTCAACAGGTTAGCGCGTAGGGTTAACCTAGTGCATAGGGTGAAACAGGTAGCGCCCGAGAGGGATAGATTAGCGCTTAGAGTCAGTCTAGAGCATAGGGTAGGTTAGGTGGTGCATGGGGGAAAGATTTAGCGCGTAGAGTCAGTCTAGCACATAGGGTAAATAGATTAGCGTGTAGGAAAAATAGCCTAGCGCGTGGGGGAAGTTTAGCGCAGCGGGAGTCTGTTTTAGCGCATCTAGAAAATTTATGCAAGATGAGCCAATTTGTAAATTTGTTGTGCCTGTTTGTCATGATTTTAGGGATTTGTCCAATATGAGTGGTGATATAACTTGTTTTGATTTGCGATTTTTCAAGTTATGTATAGATATCAATGTGGTGTTTTGATCAAAATATGATTTGTTTGCGTATCGTGTTTCAAGTTCAATGTGTGAAGCCTGATTTGTGTGACAAGCTGGTATGGGTTGGAAACTTAAGTTGTGTTACAAGCTGATATGGGTGGGAAACTTGAGTTGTTTTACAAGTTTATGTGATTGTGGAGACTTGAGTTGTGTTACAAGTTTTGATATGGTTTTTGATAACTTGAGTTGTTTTACAAGTTGATATGAAATGATAGGATTTTGAACTTGATGTAGATGAGAAAATTGTTTCATGTTGTTGATGTGAGTTTGATTTTGATATCTTTATTTTGATGTGGAAACTGATATTGGATTTGTTTTGCTTGTTGATAGGAGCGATTGGGTGTGGTTCAGTCGAGGGAGAGATTTCTGAGACCGTGGACATTGATACCGCGGTTGTCTCAGGCTGATCTGGACATTATTGAGAGATGTGGGTTGACCTCTCTTTTGGATATGCCTTGGTTCACTATGAACCGAGGGCTACTGACAGCATTGGCAGAGAGGTGGCATAGCGACACAAACACCTTTCATTTTTCTACTAGAGAGATGACAATCACCCCAGAGGACTATTACAGGATTCTATGGGTTCCCGTAGTAGGTGCACTACTACCATATGAGCAGTCGGAGGAGGGTGGGACAGAGGCACTGCACCGTATCTTCCATGACAAGAGAGTCTGTGGCTATGAGATCCCGTGGCAGGAGTTTTTGGACTTGGATTACGCACCACTGCCATCTGTACTAGCAAGGTTCATTGGTGGATTCCTTTGTCCTGATCGCAGGTCAAAGGGATTCTCGATGGGATGGGGGCTAGTATTGGAGGAGATGGTGACACAGGGCCGACGGTTTTCATGGGGATCAGCTATGCTGGCCCATCTATACAGGGGTCTACATGAGGTGGTATACCTTGGTTATGACAGTTTGTCAGCTGGCGTGACACTGTTATAGGTATGGTGCTGGGAGCATATTCTAGCGGTGAGGCCACTAGCAGATAGGGACAGGCCCGTGGGATGCGCATATGCATATGGATACAAGGGTCTCCAGCGTAAGCTGGGCAAACTAGAGCATTGGAGGAGAGTGCTTGATGACATAGATACAGTCACCTAGCGACCGTACACAGGATGCGAGGTGTGGGCAGAGGATGGGCTGGAGATGCCCTTTGTTTTCATGACCAGATACCTGATCGGGAGGACCTCGTTTGTGATCGAGAGGTTTGTGGTGACCCGATTTTTGAGGCAGTTTGGGTGCCAGCAGGGTCTTCCACAGGGAGCGTGCCTATATGCACGGCGACGGCAGGATGTAGTGGATTGGGGGCCGACCATTGATAGTGCAGTGGCAGTAGAGGAGTTTATCGGGTTGGCCAGGCAGATATGCGATTATGCCCCTGAGATTCAGGATGCGGGCATGACTGATGAGTTTGCTTGATTGTTTGTTGTGCAGGCAGTGGCCAGGATATCTGATCTTGATGAGATGAGGCCAACTTTTGATTCGGATGAGGAGGAGGGAGAGGGAGATGATGATGATGATGGAGAGAATGGAGGAGATGGACAAGGGAGAGGAGCTAGAGGGAGGCGGGGAGGTAGAGCTAGGAGAGGAGATAGGGATGTGGAGAGAGCGGTGAGACAGGGGATGATAGATAGGGGGAGAGGTGGATTGGCTATTAGAGCTGATGGAGAGGGGAGAGTGGGGGAGGTGCTAGCTGCGGTGGGGGGTGATGATGAGGCGAGGTGACCAGCATAGAGGAGGAGGACGGATGTGCTCCCACCTCTAGCACCGAGGACAGGCAGGGTAGGAGGAGTTGCCCCTGCATAGGTACCACTATGGGTTTGGATCCCTACACATGTTGAGGATGCACAGATCCAGACCCTACAGGTGACTGTACAGTAGCTGCAGGCACAAATTTTGACATATCAGCGATAGATTTCATAGTTGACCACTGAGCGGGATGCCGAGATAAAGCAGAGGGGGCGAGCGGAGGAGGTAGTATCTAGTATGCAGAGAGCAACAGCGGGTGGTCTGATGAGAGACACCCTGAGAGAGCTAGCATTGAGAGCTCAGGAGGCGGAGTATTATCGACGGCACTATGAGGCTGTGGTACCCAGGGATCGACAAGTACAGAGCTTTACATAGTCGAGATCCAGTCGATCTCAAGATATTGGGTCGCGGTCTGAGAGCCGAGGTGTTACAGGGCCATCGAGACAGGACCCTCCTAGGGATCCAGGGGCGGGTGCATCTGGAGCGAGACCATCTCTGTCAGGGGATAGTCATACTTGAGAGACGTGGTCTCTGTTGTATTTTTTATCATTGTTATTCTTTGTACTGGACACAGTGTTTGACACATTTTGTACATTTTGATCCTTTTTGAGATATATATATATATATACGACACCATTTTCTTTGATCATGTGGTGTGTTTATATGGATGCATTTGATGTGGGTTATTTCTTCATGATGATGCAATGCTTAAATAGATGATATAATGTATGATGCAGGATGTATGCTTTTATATGTTGTGAGATGTATCTTGAAAATAAGATGTATGATTTGATATGCTATGTGATGTATCTTAAAAATGAGATGTATGATTTGATATGCAACTAAATGTAAAATGATATGCAAGTATATTAAAATGATATGCAACTAATTGTAAAATGACATGTAAACATGTTAAATGATATGCAACTAATTGTAAAATGATATGTAAACATGTTAAATGATATGCAGCTAATTGCAACGATGTTAAAATGATATGCAACTATGTTAGAATGATATGCAACAATTTTTTTGGTAGCATCCTCATTCTATAATTGCCATCCGATATAGCCATTTGTTTGCTTTCTTTGTAGATATCATCATTGAGCATTGATTTGTTTAGGATATGTTGAAAATTTATACAAGCATAATGGTATAATTGAACCATAATGACCTGAGAAAAATTTACATGATATTTGATTTTGCAAGATAGCACAAGCGTCAAGGTATAATTGAACCAGGACGACCTGAGTGCGTATTGCTTAAACATACAAGATTAGATCATTTGTATGCGTGAAGTAGAATCAGGCCTTCAGTGATATTCGGTGTATCACATCTCGAGGCAAGTATTCACATAGTACAAGTGATTGCCTCCCAGATAGAAGACTAAGAAAATATTGGAGGTTCCCCATGATCTTTAGCTGTTAAGCATTTTAGTGAGAAAAGGGAGAAAATCCAATAAGTCAAAAAGTTCAAAATGCAAAACTAGTTAAGATTTTTATGTGATAATGCATCATCCAGTATTTCAGAAAATCATCCATCCTTGGTATTTTTGTGAATTGTTTTGTTTTCTTTTGTGATGAAGCGTAGTTTTTGGTTTGTCGGATGTCATGCTTTTGAGTTTTGCAAATAGCCCTGATGTCTTGAATGTTTGCAATATTTGAGACGATTTGAAAACCCCTAGCTAAGTGTGCCTCTTGATGTGAATATGTATAGTGATTTCCAAGCCATGGTGGATTAGTGGTAAGAGGATATATATGAATAACCCAGGATAGTGACTACGCTAAGTGTGTCCTGAATGGATATGTGCTAAGTGTCGAGCGATGGCCGATAGTGTTTTGATGGATAAAATGGCGTGGAGATTGATAGAGGAGCCATTCTTTCACAAGAGCACCTGTTTACCAGGCTTTCACCATTTGTTTTTATTGTACTTTGTTTTTGCTTTTTCTGGATTTTTTTTTTATTTTTTTATTTTTTTGCTTATTTTGGGCTTTTTCCGTGCACTAGGCTACTTAAGTGTAGTACCTCTTTAGATGGATGTTGTTAGTTGGTTTGTTGAGGACATCTCCTTCTGAAGTCATTAGCTGATAGGCACCTGATCCATAGACTGATATGATAACATAGGGACCCAACCAATTAGGTTCAAATTTTCCTTTCTTTTCTCGATCTTGCTAATTTCTTGGATTTTCTTTGAGGACTAGGTCACCAACTTTGAAGTTGTGGGGGATGACTTTGTGATTGTTGCTCCTACACATGCATTGTTGATATGCTTTGAGATGAGTATAAGCATCTTGACGTCTTTCATCTAATAGTTCAAGTTCTTGCAGTCGGTTAACTCGATACTCTTCATCTGGAATTAAGCCTTTCAAAGAGACTCTGAGAGATAGGATTTCTACTTCCAGGGGTAAAATGGCTTCTGATCCATATATCAATGAGTATGGTGTTGCTCTTGTAGGTGTGCGGATGCTGGTTCTCTATGCCCAAAGTGCTAGATTGAGTTGTACATGCCAATCTTTGCCTGCATCATTCACCGTTTTCTTGAGGATTTTCAATATTGTTTTGTTAGATGCTTCCGCTTGACCATTTCCTTGTGGGTAGTATGGTGTAGAGAATCTATGTTGGATTTTGAATTTTTCACATAGTTCCTGGACATCTTGATTTTTGAAAGGCCGTCCATTATCTGTGATGATTGAACTTGGAATACCATATCGGCAGATCAGATAATTGAGGATAAAAGAGGCAATTTGTTTCCCAGTCACTATGGTCATGGGAACTGCTTCTATCCATTTGGTAAAGTATTTTGTTGCTGTTATAATGAACTTGTGTCCATTTGAAGATGAAGGATGAATTTTGCCTACTAAGTCCAGTCCCCACTGACAAAAGGGCCAGGATGTTGTAAATGGCTAAAGTTCCTATGCTAGTGCATGTATTAGATTACCATGGATCTGGCATTTTGGACATTTCTTAGCGAAGTGATATGAGTCTTTCTCCATTGTAGGCCAGTAGTATCCCATCCTTAGAAGCTTTTTAGCAAGAGTAGTACCACTTGAATGTGTGCCACAAATACCTTCGTGAAGCTCATGTAAAGCAGAATCAGAATCATTACGATCAAGGCAACGAAGAGGAGTACCATCTAGACCTCGACAATACAAAGTATCGACGGTAAGGGTGTAACGGGCAGCTTGTCGGATAAAGTTATGTTTTTGGCTACGGGATTGGTCAATTGGTAAGATATTGTGCTTGAGGTAGTCGTATATCGGTCCATATAACAGAAAATCTGAACCAATCAAGGCATAGACAACCTAGGATTCAGAGTGGTCATAGGCGGGGGAGAACAGTTGCTCTACCAGGAACTCGTAATGACTTTGTTGCTCTAGAATTTGTAATAGTGAAGCGATAGTAGCCATTGCATCGGCTGCTTTGTTGTTTAATCTTGGTATTTGCTCGAAGGTGATGTGCACAAAATACTGTTTGAAGTCATCCACCATTCACTTGTAGGGTAGTAGCTTGTCATCCTTTGTCTGATAGTCATTTTTGATTTGATGGACTACTAGTTGTGAGTCTCCATAGTCCTTTAACTCTGTGATTTTCCATTCTAAGGCTGTTTTGATGCCTATAACTAGTGCCTCATATTCAGCCACATTATTTGTGAATGGAAACATAAGCCTATATGATCTTGGTATAGTGTGTCCTTCAGGAGTGATGAACAAAATGCCAGCACCTGAACCATGCTGTGTATAGGATCCGTCAAAGTATAGGGTCCATTGTTTAGTAGAAAGAGAAAGAACATCCCTGTCTGGAAATTCAATCTTCATGGTGTGTTTTCCTGGTAGTAGTGCTTCAGCCAACTGATCTGCAATTGCTTGTCCTTTGATTGCTCGTCTTTCTGTGTATTGGATGTCAAATTCACTAAGAATCATGACCCATTTAGCCAATCGGCCTGTAAGAGCTACCTTGCTGAGTAGATATTTGAGAGGATCAATTTTCGCAACTAGCTTGATGGTGTGTGCTAGCATATAATGTCAAAACTTCTGAGATGCGAAGACCATTGTTAGGCAAGCCTTTTCAGTGAATGTATAGTTGAGTTCATAGCCATCCAATGTCCTACTGATGTAATATATGGCGCGTTCCTTCCCTTGTTGATCTTCTTGTGCCAATAGTGCCCCCAACGATATATCTGTTGTTGAGATATATAAGATAAGAGGCTTTCCTGTGACTAGTGGTACTAGAACTGGTGGATTCATCAGGTACTGTTTGATTTGGTAAAAAGATTCTGCACACTTGGCCTCCCATTTGAATGGTACATTTTTGTGTAGGAAATGGTTAAATGGTAGACTTTTATCTGCTAGCTGAGCGATGAATCGCCTGATTGATTGAAGTCGTCCTTGTAGAGATCTGAGTTGACTGATATTCTTTGGTGGTGGCATGTCCATAATGGCTTATACCTTTGCTGGATCTACTTCAATACCTTTAGCTAAGACAATGTAGCCTAGTAACTTCCCTGATGTAACCCCGAAGACACACTTCTTAGGGTTGAGCCTAACTTGGAATTTCTCCAATCGATCAAAGATCTTTGTTAGGATGCTGAGATGTTCTGCTCTAGTGAAGGATTTAGCGAGTAAATCATCCACATAGTCTTCCATAAATGTATGCATCATGTCATGGAATATTGTGGTCATCGCTCTTTGATAAGTGGCTCCTGTATTCTTTAAGCCAAAAGGCATAACATTCCAACAGTACGTTCCCCAAGGATAGCTGAATGCGATTTTATCTTGATCTTCTGGGGCTATTTTGATTTGATTATAGCCTAAGAAACCATCCATTAGTGAGAGCATTGCATGGCCTACTATGAGATCAACAATTATGTCGATACTAGGCAAAGGAAAGTCATCCTTTGGACAAGCTTTGTTGACGTCTCTGAAGTCAATGCAGATTTTGATACTACCATCTAGTTTTGATACTGGAACGATGTTGGAAATCCATTCTGCATAGTCAATGGGTCGGATGAATCCGACGTCTAATAATTTCTTTAGTTCAGTTTTGACCATGAGTGCCACCTGTGGATTCATCTTTCGTAGCTTTTGCTTGACTGGTTTAACTCCTGAAGAGATGGACAAGTGATGCATGATTAAGTGTGGATCCACTCCAAGCATATCAACATATGACCAAGCAAAGTTAATTTGTTGTTCTTTAAAAAAAATGATGAATGCTGATCTTTCTTCCTCTGTCAGAGATTCTGCAAGGTGTAGGTTTCTGACTGCTTCCGTGGTACCAATGTTGATTGATTGAGTGGGCTCAATCAATATGGGTGAACGCTCATGAAAGTGCTCAGGAAGAGTGTCAAGTCTCCCATCATTGGGTGCCTTAAAAAGGTTTTCACCCTCAGATGCGTCCTTTATTTTTACTTTTTTGTGATCTAGAGCTGCAATTGACTGGTTTTCAGCATCAGATCCTTTATTTGGTTCATTTTTGCGACTGAGAGACTTGGCACTCCCTGGTTTGTAGACATTGTTATTTTGTTCACTGGTAGAGCCTGTTTCCAGATTTACGGCACATAGGTAATGGATAATAGATTAATCATCTAGGAAAGTTGGTATATCATGGATTTCAGGTTCATCCCAGTTGATGAGGTCAGGAAAGACAAGCGGTAAGGAATCATTAGGCAGATCAAGTTCGGCTTCTATGAGTGTTAGGATAGAGTTTTCATCGTGTTTGTTCTGGGTTTTAAAGAAGTTCAGGATTTCATTGAGGTCTTTGATGGTATTATCTTCTACATAGACTTGTTCATAATGTTTCTGTTCACTTTCCATGGCATCATAGATATTTTGCGGTCCAAATTCAAGAGGTCTATCTCTTACGCTATGTTCTTCTTGAGAAAGAGATATAGAATCAATATCATTAGGGATATCTGTAGTAGCATTGGAGCAGGTACCCCATTCATATTCATTGGAATCAGTCTCTGAGGCATCATCCCAGATTCTATTAGTGCTGTAAACTGGTATGTTGTATGGTAAAAACAAATCTTTGACGATAGATACCATTTTGATAGTTTTTGTTGATTCTGTGTCAGATCCGTCTTCTATTTTCTGTATTTGTTCATAGACTGTGCTTCTTCGGGGAGAAACAAAGGTATCTGAAGATGATTTTATTTGTTCTTGAGATATTGGTGTTTGAATATGAGCTACTGCTGCAGATATGACCCTTTTGTGTTTTAGAAGCTTTTCCTGATGTAACTTCTGATCCTAACATTCCCGTGCCTTGCAGATTGTTTCTGCTGATTCAAAGAGTTCTTCCTACTAGGACTCTTCTTTGTACTTCGTCTTTACTTTCCATTAAGGTTTTGTAGTTAGGTGGGGTGGCCTTTTTAATAGGAAGGTGAGCTCATGAACCAATCTTGCTTTGTTTCTATTGGGTTGGGAAGGAAGATTTATAGGTTCAGTGACTCCTTCCTTGCATTTCCCAATAGGTCCTTTACCATCATATCCCATTTGCTGCATGATTAAGTATCCTTTTCCATATAGGTGTGTAGGTAGAACAATATCCAGAGCGGCTGCTCTATTATCTTCTTTCTCATCTTTGTATAACCAGCTAAGAATATCCTTGTCTTCTGATTCATGTGCCAGAGTGCCCAATTGGATGAAGGTATTATCAAATTTGGTGATGGGCTGAGTGACCAGATGTGTTGATGTAGTAGGCAATCTATGAGATCTAGGTGATGTTGGCAATTTGGCTAAACATAAAGGCTCCAAAGAGTATTCTCTGATACCTTGGTCTTTGATTTGCATTTTCTGTTTGAAGTCTCCCCATAAGGAGTTGGATTTTGCTGTTTGTTGATTTGATGTTGAAGATCGCTGCTTTTCTCTATTATGAGGAACCAAACTGTCTTGGGCTACCCCCATTGCGTTGTAATGTTGAAATGGATTGTGATCAGTAGATATGGAGACCTCTTGTCCGTCATAAGGAAATTTGACACACTGGTGATACGTGGAAGGTACTGCTTGCATTTCATGTATCCAGGGTCGCCCTAATAAAATATTGTAAGTAAGGTCTATGTCCAAGACCTGACATATAGTATCCTTTTGTATTGGTCCTACTTGAATAGGTAATATCATAGTTCCTTTAGAGGACCTTTCCTCATCATCATATGCCTTTATGGTAATCTTCTTGCAGGGATCAATAGATTCTTCTGAGAAGCCTAATGCACGGATAAGCTTTAAAGTACATATATTAAGTCCGACTCCTCCATCTATTAGGACTCGTTTTACTCGGTGCTTGCAAACAATGACTTCGATATGGAGACGAGTATTATGTAGATGGATTAATGAAACATCATCATGTTTTGAGAAGGTAAGGTTATGAGGTCCAGTCATATGGGTGACCATGGCTTGAAATCTGTCCGTATCCAAATTTTGAGGTACATTGGTTTCCAATAGCGATTGTTCTAATATGTCTTTGTGCTTTGGTGATAGTTTCAACAATTCTAGTATAGATATCTGTGCTGTAGTTTTACGTAGTTGGCTGACCAAGTCATATTGGATTTTTGGTGTGGTAGTTGTAGGTGCAGTATGTCCTTTCAAGACATATTTCTGAGTTCGGGTTGTTACATTGACAGATTCATGATCATGCTTATCTTGGATGGTGATGACATTTACTTGATGTTCTTCAACTGATATGTGATTTATGGTGTTGTTGTAGATATGGTTGATACGAGCTCCGCATGTATTATCTGAGGTTGAAGCTCCATCTTTGTAATTTGGAAGAGGATTTTAAAGGCTCCATGATCACTATTTGTTTTGAGACCATCTATTGTTAAGTCACCTCGATCAATCATATCTTGCACCACGTGTTTTAACCTCATGCAATCATTCATCTGATGACCCTTGTTACGATGGTAATCATAATAGTGTGAATCATTCCACCAAGGTGGTTTGATTTGAGGTTTATAGTTGCTGATTGGAGGCAAGAAAAGAATATTGTGTGCCAAAAGTTCTCTGAATGCTGATTCTAGTGATTGCCCCAGTGGTGTGAAGATACACTTTTGGAAATTGTTTGTGTTGTTGCGTGAATTGTTGTTAGGTCCTGGATTCATGTTTTTGTTTTGAGTATCTTTGGTGTTGTTTGTGTTGAGTTGTCCTTGATCAGTGTTTTGTGCATATGTGTTAGTATTTGGATTAGCATTCTTAGGATTTTTTGTGTTTTGAGGATTTCTGGATAATGCGAGCACTGGTTGCTTAGATTTGGGATCATATGATTCATTGTTGCCTTCATTTTTGTTTTGAGTCCAAAATCGAGATTTGTCAAGGTTGGTGTTGTTCTAGTTATTGTAGTTTGATGAGTTTGTTCCCTCCTTGTAAAATTTGAGTGTTCCCTTTTTGACACATGCTTCTTCTACTTGACTGCCATTCTCAATTAATTTTGCGAAAGATGGTATGCATTGAAGTTTTAGTCTGTAACTCATTTCACTATTCAAGTTATCGATGAAGATTTCCATTTTCTCCTTCTCAAGAATATCTCAAGGATATCTGGATACTATACGTCGCCAGCATTGAAGGAATACCATGAATGTTTCGTTGTTCTTTTGTTTGGTGTTGCAAACATCTAGCATGGTTATGGCATGTTGGATGTTATAGGAATATTGGGTTATGAATTTGTTAACTAATTCATCAAATGATTTGACAGGTGGTGTAATTTTGGATAACCATTCCATGGTTTGCCCTCCCAAGCTTCTAGGGAATAACCTCATCAAATAGGTGTCATTATGAGCAAATTCAAGGCTCAGTGTGCAAAATTATCTAACATGATCTTGGGGATCACTTTTCCCATCATATTTATCAAATTTGGGGACGTCTGAGTTTGGAAGAAAAGGCACCATATTCAATCTTCTATCAAATGGATAAGGACAGATTTCATTCAAAGAGTATCGCATTGTTGTCCCTTGTTGCATATCCTGTATTTGGCTTTGCAACATTTGCATTTGTTGAGTAACGGCAGCCAAAGGTATATTGTCTTATCGAGGGAAAAGTTCTTCCCTTGTATTTGTTCTCAGCTGAAAAGGTGTGGTAAATGGTATATTTTGCTCTGGTGTTTCTAGTTCAAGTATACGCATTTCTAGAATGCGTTTTTCTGAAATGTGTTGCTCAGGTATGTGTTGTTCAAAGTTACGAGTTTCTTCTTCTCTTTGTTGTTCTTGATATGCATATTGTCAAGATCTAGTTTTAAAGATGTTTGAGTCTAAATCTTCGGGAAGTTTAACGCCTTTACTTGTAAGCATGAGCAGATATTTTTCTTTGTCATTTTCCATGAGCCTTTATACAAGCTTTTGGAATGAAGGGTTTTCCTGACATTCCTGAAGAAGTGCTTCAGTAATTTCAAGTTCTTCTAAGGGTGGAACTTCAAAAGGATTTGACAATCTTCGATTCATACTAGACTCAGCGTGTGTCTCGCTTTGTTTGTTTCTTTGAGAGCGAGTAACAGGCATTTTAGTAGAAACTCTCAGTGATGAAAGGGACAAAAGCCTCGTTGATATATTGCTCGGGGGTGGGTGGTTCTGGTCGAGATATGTTAGAAGTGATACACTCATCAGGCAAGAATGCTGGATTGATTTTTCCGCTGCGGTTTATGGTTTGATTAAAAGTAGTCTTTTGACAGTAGGCTCTTGTTTTCAAGGGTTCCTTGTCAAATTCGTTGGATTTGTTTTGGATATAACGTTTGACATGATGTAGGAATACCCGATGAGATTTGAAGAGTTGGCGATTGATGTATAAGAACTTGTTTCTCTTGATGAATTTGGAAAAACTAGGTTGTTGTTTTTTCAACGTGATGTTACGATAAAGGTTCTTTCTTTTCAGAATATGAGGATTAGTCATGCATGAGTAATCAATGGTCTCCTTTGATTTGTTTAGATTTGGTCGATCTTGTTTGAAAAATTTCAAATTTTACTTTATCAAAGTGAAGGTTTAGATGCCCCTTCACAACAAAGTGCGTCAAATGATATGGATAAAAGCCTCCCGATATGGAAACTTGATTTGACAACTTGAAAATTTTAAACAAGTGTTTTTGTGAGATTAAATCCGTAAGATAGTAAAAGATTCTGTTGATACAAATGATGAGGTTTCCAGATTATGATAAGATAGATATGTTTTATCGTGTGATTCGTTTAGGATTTTACAACATTTGTTTTAACACAAATTAGCTCAAGAAATAGTCTCAACGGTTCATTTTCGCTACTCTGTTTGATGAAAAATGATGTTTGATGGAGAAGGCTTTTTAAAATGGAGAAGGCTTCTGAAAATGTTTTTGAAATTTTTTTAAAAATCCTCACTGTTTTGCCCTCTGTTTTCGTGTTTTGGATCACACGCTAAAACAGAGACTGCATGCGCTACAAAATTTACCCCACGTGCTAAAATAACGACCACATGCGCTAGACTGCCCCCAGACATGCGCTAAAGTTTTGAGTGTTCAAAAATGTTTTCTATTTGTTTTGAAAAAGCTATGCGCTACGCTGGGCCTACAATGCGCTAACCTGTAAACTTGATGCGCTACTGTTTAACCTCTATGCGCTAAGCTGATGTTTCCACGCGCTAGACTATTTCTTTGATGCGCTAAAGGATTTTACATTGTTTTGCCTTGAGATGAAGCGCTACTGTTTTGAACCGACGTGCTTATTTGAGGTTTGGATGCGCTAACAAAAAGTCTGCATGCACTAAGAAGTTGCTCTTATGCGCTAAACTGCCCTGATTTTTCCTTTGGTTGATTTTTTTTTCAAATTTTGAACTTTTGTTGTGAAATTTTCAAGTTTGATGGATGATTTTCTGAAGTAGTAAATGCAAGCATGGCACAAAAAGTACAACCATTTTTCCTAATCTAACAAAGAGTGTATGTTCTGCGAGGATGTATTCAAATCCCCAATGTTGTAACAGGTTTTGATACGAATAAGACACTTCAGAAAGACTCTTTAGTCAAGGGTCATAAATAACATCATAGCCCACTAGTCTTGATACTCCGTCAGCTCAAACAGTCGTGTCACCCCTTAGAGCGTGCTCATTTTTTTGCCTTTTGCCAGAAATTAACCCAAAGCGAATCGCTTCATAATTGAGTAGTTATCTTGGGAGATATATGGTGAGTAATCTTGGGGGTGGATTCTTCCCCACCCTTGCACTATGATGTTATAAATGTCTGGTTACTGACTCGGTTCAAAGCTTCTATTTCTATGGTTCGTAATCAGGCTTCCCATTTGGCCGTCAATGATAAACTCCCTCAGGAGGCTTCCCAACCTTTAGAACAAAGGTTTTACGTATATCAAGGATACTGGGGGAAGGCTAATCGCTGCGTGCAACCATTGAAAAGGACTTTCATCACTTTCCACGTTTGATTATAGTGGGTTGAAATTCTTGGCATCAAAGTCATTCCCCACTTAGGTCATTTTCTTCACACCGGCCATAAACGGCTTTAAGAGTTGATTTCAACTCCTCAGGAAGGCAGGCCTGCTAAAGGTTTTATTGCTTGAAGTAAAGAAAGCTTTTAAGAGTGGTCTGGATTTTTGATCACCCAGTTAAGGGGAGAGCATATTCCTTCCACTTTCAAGACAAGGCAATCAAGTTGTTCTTCTTAGCCTTTCAGATAATGATTTGCTGTTTTCTATTTGGAGATGTTGCTCCAACAAGCATGATGTTCTTTTTAACCCTTCATAGCAATGATTTTCTAATCTAGGAAAATAATTTGGTCAACAAAGCAAAATTTTGATCTTTGGTGGTCAACAAAAGAAATCGATAAAAAAAATTTGTCCAACTCTACCTGCAAGAAATTGTCAGAGTCCTGCAAAATTCCAGTTAAATAGTTAGAAAAATATGGATTTTGGTCGACTTCTACAAGTCTAAATTTAATTTCGGTTACATTTTTTTTTTTTTTTTTGCCTTTTGTCTGCAATGTGCTACAGAAAGGACTGTACGCGCTACAATATATTCTAGATGTGCTAAATTTATGTCTAAATGCGCTACACTGTTTGCTGGATGCGCTACTCTGTGTGTCGGAAGCGCTGCTCTATTTTTCTCCCGTGCTGAGACCCACAGGAAAAGTGATGATTTGATGAGCTAAAAGATGGACTTCACGCACTGGATGATGGACCTCACGCGCTAGATCATGAACTGGATGCGCTATCTAACCGACCCGACACGCCAATATATTTTTCAGATGCGCTACTCTATTTTTCTTCCGCGCTGAGACCTACAGGAAAAGTTTAGTGGAGGTCATGCGCTAAAGAAAGGACTTTACGCGCTAGAGTAGAGACCCCACACGCTAAACAGTAGGCGGGACGCGCTAGACTGTTAACTAGATGCACTAGGGAATGTTTCCCATGTGCTGATTCCTGACTCCTGCGGACCTGCAAAAGTGGTTAATTTTAAAAACTGATTTGATATATGGGGTTGGGCCCCACGGTGGGCATCAGAAATGTATGCGGAAAAAGCGGGTCGATAGAACCTATTATGTGAAAAATGTTCCAAAATACTTGTCCACACACACACACAGGACTTCTTTATGCAAGCTATGGAGTAATGAAGTATTAGTCAGCTTCCCAAGGTTGGTCCCATGGTTCTCTATCTCACAATGTCCCTCAAACCAACGTTTTTGCTCTCAGATCATTGAGCAAAATGGTTTAGGGATGGCAAATGCAAGAACGAGGGATGCTTTGATAGATTTTAGTATGAGATGCATCCTAAGCTATGCATGATCTTAAAATGCAATAAACTAGATTATAAGATGACAAGGTTAGTATAAATACTATCCTAACATGATATATTAGTCTATGATTGAGCTAAAATGATAAAGAAATTATTCTAAACATGCATATTTAGACTAGTTCCTGATTTAAAAGTGGCTAAATGATGAGCATAAAAATGATATGAAAGCTTGAATGTATTTGAGCATAAGTATGATACTACAAATTTGGAGGATGATTAAAATGGAGGAATGAGAGCTCTATTTATAGCAAAAATAGGGTAATGGATGGTCAGGATTGAAAGGCTTAATCAAGGGTTGAGTTTGAAAGTTGGGGATCCATGTTTGCAATTTGCACCAATGAAATGGTGACAAGTGTCAACATAGGGTTGGGTTGAGAGAAGGGGTTGGAGACATTAAATGCCTGAGAAGACCTTTAGGTTATCTAGAAGGTAAGGGTCAACTCTAAATTAAGATTACCCATTGGATTAAGAGTTAATCCAAGGATAAACCCTTGTGCAAATGATTAAGAGATAATCATCATCAAAGCATTAAATGCTTGATGAGACCCTTGGGTTGGATGAAGGTTGAGTAAAAAGAAATTCTTTAACCATGTAAGAGGGTTTGAGTTAACCATTAATGGTTATGAAGACTTTGGGGAATTAAGTGGTTGAAGGTTTGAAGCCTTTAATGGTTATCAAAGACTTTGAGGAATTAAGTGGTTGAAGGTTTGAAACCTTTAATGGTTATCAAAGACTTTGAGGGTTTGA
The DNA here is from genome assembly GCF_030272615.1 of Cryptomeria japonica. Lineage (NCBI taxonomy): Eukaryota > Viridiplantae > Streptophyta > Pinopsida > Cupressales > Cupressaceae > Cryptomeria > Cryptomeria japonica. The sequence continues at coordinate 265,674,876 of NC_081413.1, forward strand.
GAAGTGACCTCCCCTTGCTTAGGGATGTGACAAAGTTTAGAAGATGGGTTAGGCTAATTAGAAGCGATTAGAAGAGTCTAGAAGGGATTAGAAAGGGGTTTTAGGAAGGCAAGTGGGAGATGTAGGAAAATGCAAGTGGATGGAGGGATAATAGGATTTAATTGAATTAAATGATTTAATTCAATTTGGTTGCAATTTGGGGAAATTAAATAAATTAGATTTATTCAATTTAGGATAACTATTTAATTAAATTTGTATTTAATTAAAAGTGGATAGGGGGAATTTAATTGAATAAAATGATTTATTCATTAAATGGTATAGTGAATTTAATTTAAATAAATTGAGTAATTTACTTAATTAAATAGAGGAATGCGGGTATTTTAATTAAATTGGATTTAATTAAATAGAGAAATGAACATAAAATATTCATTTAGGAGTATGGTCATTTTTATATGTCTACAAGTCTTAAGCAGGGTACATGGAGAATTTTTCTGGTTAGATGCAATCCACAAGATCACCAAGGAAGTTGTGAAAGTTGTCTCAGGGTTACCGGCCACCAGTAAAAGACTAGATAAAACCAAGAAGGTTTCTAATGACCTAGTTATAAACCTAACTGGTGCAACATTCGACAAGAGGTCCCTAAGAGTCAATGATGTAATAGATATCAATGTGAGATTCATCAGCATGATATTAGGATATAAAGCTACTCATGCAAATAGACTTAATTTAGTCTCAAGCTTATGCATTAAGAGTGCTTATGACATGGTCACAGACAATACAAAAATTGATATATGTGAATGGTTAAAAGATGAATTAATTGACAACCTTGGAAAGATCAAGAAGGACAAGAAAGGAACTTTCAGGTTTGGAAATCTATTAGTATGTCTAATGCTACACATAACAAAACAAGTTCCTGGTATAGGTTACAAAGAACTTGGATATGATATACCGATAGGCAAACAATTAACAGAACTATTCAATAATATGGGTGAGAACAAGGAAAACAATATTCGTGACTTTTTTCAAGCATTAAAGACCAAAATGAAGAAAATAATAAGGTTATCACAGAAGATTGTAGATAAATACAAAGATGAAATATGCTTTGTAATCAAGAAAGATGAAATTTGGATGGAAGTGGTCATCCCAAGAACAGTTTGGGTAACCGAGATGGGCTATGAAATAGATGATCACATAGTTGAAACATATGCTAAAGCACTTCTGGAAGCCCCCAGAGAACCTAAAGAAGAAGTATTTGGTAGTGCTAAAACCATAGAAAGTCAAATACAATCTAAGAAGAGAGTGAAAAAGGTTGAGGCAGTTGTAAGGAAAGGTTCCAGACAAGAAAAAGCCATCAAAGAAGATGTATTGAAGAAAACCGGTATAACAAAGGATGAGTTAGCAGCTCCACAACTTGAAACTCACCTATCACCAGTAGGTACTTCTTCAGGAAGTGACATGCCTACAACTTTCAAAAGAGTTGTAAGGAAAAGAAATCCCTTACCGGCAACCACACCCTCACCCAAGAGGACAAGGGAAAAGAAACAAGCAGTGAGATCTCCGGTAAGAAAGGCCACCCCAAAGAAGAAATTGACACCCAAGAAGAAGAAGAGAACAAACAAAGACTTAGCCCCTCTTGATATACTACTGAATGAAATCATAGAGGAAGGTAAACTGAAAAACATAGAGAAAATATATGACACTCTAATAGTTGATAAAAAAGAGCAAGTTGAAAATAGTGTTATATTACATATGGATATGTATAAGAAGTTTTTAATGGAAGTAGTCAATGAAGTTCCAGATGAACTATTCAAAAGACTAGAAGCAAGAAGACAAGCAGTGATAGAACTGGATAAGAAAATAAAGATTGAAAAGCTACTTGCTATATATCTGGTAAACTCTCCACAAGAAATTGATGACCTAATTGCTCAAGCCAATCGGACAGTATTTTCTACTGCACACCGACATGTTGCTTTAATGGTAGGAAGAGTTAATGAGGTAATAGAGGAAATAGAAGATGGATGGGATATATTCCTGGATGAGAAAGAAAAACAAGAAGAGTACAGGAACCCCAAACCCATAAAAGTTTATCAGAAAGATAGAGACAAGGGAAAAGGAAAAGTTGGTGGACCACCTAGTATCAAGGTTAGAGACAACTTACCCCCACCTCCTTTAAATGCTCCACCGATAAAAACAACAGCTACAGATGATCAACCGACAGCTGAGAGTATGGATGTAGAGGATAATAATCCTAATCTTGAAGTCCTATATACTATGAATGTTGATACTCAGAAGATCAACATAGTGATAGACAAAGATTCAACTGATAAGGCTAATATGGCTAGTGAGCCTCCGATACCAAGGGAAACTGATAAACCGGGAGAAGATAAAGAGAAAAAGGTAGAGACGAAGACATAGACTGAGGCATTGAAACAAATAGAGCAAAAGGCTCCAGAACAACAACAACAACAAGAATAGGAATAGGTACATAAGGAAATAGTGCCACCGACAACTAGTGAAAAACTAGCGTTTAAAGAAATGTAGACACAAACAGACCTACCAGAGGTCAATACAAGCTTGGTTACTTCCACCGGTACTCAGATTGTTGGATCATCATCAGGATACAAATCAACAAATGTGACTCAGGTGCTATTAGATTGTATGTGATTGAAGGTTTTGTCATTGATGGCAACCTTGCAATCCTATGGCACTGGCAAAAGCATTATACCGGCATCAGTAGATCATAGTCTACACCGACATTCAGGACACCAGCACTGGCACAGAAGAAAGGAAGTATACCGGCACAAAGTTCGACAGGATTTTGTTATATTTTATTTTGTTTATTATTGTAAAAATGTGTAAGCTGACTTGGAAAATTGTAAAATAACTCTCTTATATAAAAGAGATCATTGTAGACATTTGGAAGGTGATGTAGAAGGAAGATAAGAAAAATATTAGGCAGACCTATTGTGCGAAATATAGGTTAAGGGGTATATGTAAAGAATAGAGTAGGAACTGGTAATGAATTAGACATTGAAGATGTTATTGTAAAGCAATACAAGGTATTGGATTTGTATAATCCTTATTGTAAGTTAGTGAGACTTCCCATTGAGCAGTGAGCTCTAGGCAGTTGGCCTTCCTACATGTGCAGGCCCCTATTGTAAGTAATATTCTCTTATTGGCCAGTGAGTGAATATTGTGGGTCACAAATCCCACCAAGATTTTTCCCACACCGGGTTTCCTCATTAAAATCTTGTGTTATGGTGTGCTTTTCATGTGGATGTTCTTGATTCTGTTTATTGCATTATTTCTTGCATACCGGTACACTGTTATATTATGTTCTGCATGTTTTAAGTTAAGAAATTCCATTAACCGGTCAGATACTAATTCACGCCCCCCCCCCCCTCTCAGTATCTGTGGGATCCCTAACAAGGACTTGTATGAGATTTGGTCTTTGATTGTCAATTATTTGTTGGTATTCGCCTGTCAAATGACATAATTGTTTTAGCATTTCTTGAAGTTTCTCACACTTGATATCATACAATTGTTTTTCAAATAAGTCATTGATTTATTTTATTGGATTTCCATGTCATATATTTCTTCCTTGATATCTTGAAGCATTTGAGAAAAGGTAGCCATGGGAATTGGAGCTAAGGTATCCATGAGATTCTTACTTTGGTCAAAAAATTTAGAAGAGCTTTTGGTTTGAACAAGCATTTACAACCGACAGGACCAAGAGCTAGATGTGTTGCAGAAGTCAAGATCAAATTGTAGCTAGTAGTTCGTTTAACATAGTTATTTAGGAGAAGTAACTAAGATCTGCTCTGGTTTCAAGAATGATCTATCTTGTGTAAGACATTATCTAAGTTAACTTAGGTTTAATAAGATGTTGTTTGAACTAGCTGAGAGATGATCGACAAAATCATGCAACGCAACGGCAGGGGTACACTATCAAGGTTGTTTATGCTCAATAGGATGATGACCAGTTTTAGGCTTGTTGTAGACAATTTTAGACAATTTTGACAATTTTGACTGACAAGATCAAGAATTCATATGACAGAGGATTGGACAGAGACGAGATTCTGATAGACAAAGTTTCAATGACTGATGACTACCATTTTATGATAAGGATTGATGTTTCAATGACTGATAAAGACCAGTTTGGACATGGATAGAGTTTATCACTGAATTGTTTGATATTGTTTCATTTGTTTTCTCTAGTTTTAGTATTTCATTTTCAGTTTCTGGGATGAAAACATGCAAGATATATAATAATTCAATCACAACATGCTAACCCTATGGAAGTTGGCTTAGAGAAGAAAACCTTTGCTTGCTGACTTAGGTACACACCCAATAGCTAATCAGAATATAGTCGCTGAGTCTCATGCAATGGATTCTCAACGTTGTATTAGCCGACTCCAAACGCTAATGGGGGCACGATATGGCAAGTGTCTTGGGAGAGTTACTATCTCTCTTGCACAAAGATTATCCCCCTTTTGGAGGTGAACCAGGTAGCTTCTATCTTATAGTTCTTAGTCAGGAATTCTATTTGAAATTACCCCTTGAAGTCACACAAGCATGATTGAGGCCTATAGCCCAACAAGGTACCGAAACAAGTTGTAGTCACGTAAACATGATTGAGACCACGAGGCCCTACAAAATGCTTGATATGAGAGATCTCAAAGAGAAAACTCAAATAATCCAATCCTCTGAGACTTTAATCACCAGAGGCCTATTTATTACAGTGAGTTGGAATGCTCAGGTCCAGCTGTACTCACTTGGGCTGTTCTCACAGGGTGATTACTTTTTCCCACTGTGACAAGCCCGCTAAAGGTACACAGATCTCAAAACTTAGAAAAAAGCTTCGAGGGTCTAAATTTCTGATTGTCTATAAAAGACAAGAGCATACTCCCATACCTCTTAGATTTTTCTGAAAACACGAAAGACAAATTTTTTCTTTAACCAAATAGAAATTTAAATGCCTAAGAAAATACTAAATGAATACAAAATGTTTAGTCGATTCTCCTTAGGCAACCTGCAAAACCAATATGTCAGTAGTCATTTTCTTCTTGATTCTTTGGCAGACGTATGTTTGATTGATACATTCTTTGACAAGCATCCTGCAAACATTAAAAGCCCAAAATTAGTTGCCAAAATAACATTAAAAAAAAATCATCAAAAGAAAATTCTATCATGCAAACTATAAATTAAACTAATCTAACAAGAATTTCCATTTTTTATGACTATCCTAGTTATGACAGTTTGGATAGTACTGCACTCTGTCATTTATAACTTTTGAACCAGAGATAATTTGGAAACTCTCTTTAGTGAAAATGTGGAAAACATGTTTTTACAAAACATATTAAAATTTGGGTTGGATCCAACGGTTCAATAAATAGTTATGCCCTCCAAACCGAGACCATTTTTGACTGTCATAGAAAAATAAGTAAAATGACAGTCCTACACTCTGTCAATCATAACTTTCAAACCCATAATCTTTAGAAACATCCCTTCAATGAACCTATATAAAACTTGATTTGAAACAACATATCAAAAATTTGTTGAGATCCAATGGTTGAATAACAAGTTATGCTCTCCAAACCGAGACCATTTTTTACAGTCATAGAAGAACAATAAAAAAGAAAGATTTTTATTTGCAAATTTAAACACAAACATATAAACATACTAATCATTAGCTCAATCACGAAAACTCATTGCAACAATCTATCCTAATTACATTCAATAGAGACATAAAGATAATACATTCAAAAGTAAATACTATGCAAACCATATGCAGATCTGAATGCTTCCCTCATGCGGCTCCATTGTTCTTCTTTCCTCTTCAAATAGTTTGGTTGTGGATCTCACCTACAAGTGCACATACATGATTGAAAGCAAGTAGGTAAGAAAATTGCTCAAAAGTACTCGAAATGTGATTGATTAGAAATTCAATAATCTGATTAGGGGTCAAGAATCAAGGGATTTGATTGAAGAAATTCATCCAATTTATAGATAAATTGGAGAAATGATCAAATTAGCATGATAATGATTCGAATGGAAATTCAAATCAAGAATAGCAAAGTTATGACATGTGTATGACAAATTGCTATGCAAGGATTTTATGACAATTTATGACAATTTTCTATGCAAGAATTTATGACAAGATTTTGGAATAGAAATAGACATTTAGGAATTTAAGAGAAATTAGAAAATTAGGTTAGAAATGATGACTTGGAAATTAGGAAATTGATTCAAATTAGGTAAATTAATTAATAATTTCTCATTCATTAATTAATTTACAAAAATAGGATGAATTAATTAGCCAATTAAATAAACATTTAATTGTGACAAGAAGACCTAGGATAAATAAATAAATTATTTAACCTAAAGGGAGAAATGACAAACAAGATTAAATGAATTAGAAATGCAAGGATGACAATTAGGTCTTGATGTAAGATTGATTTGATGTTGATTCGATTTGATCATGATTCTAACTTGATAAATGATTTGATTGATAAACAATTGAAATTGGTTGACAAATTGACCAATATTGATAAAGAGACCAAATTGATATGCGCCAATTGACATGATTGAAAAGGACAAGGATCGATGACAAATCAATCACAAAATTGACGAGATTGACAAGGACGAGGATTGATGATAAATCGATCTCAAAACGACAAGATTGATAAGAGGACAAAACCCTAATTCGAAAGTGATACAAATGAAGAATGCAGAAGAAGGACTCGATGCTCACAAATGATAAAGACCAAGTGCGAATCATAGGAGAAATGTTAATGCGACACAAAAAACCTAAAATGAGGCAATGCGCAAATGTTAAAGTATGATCCCGCAAGCATTGACCATTTTTAGGTGTCTACATTTTGCCCCTCTTTGAGACAATGCGATTTTAAGCATTGTTTGAAAGAACAATAATGAAAATGCCCCAGACAATGACAATGACATATGCATGCCCCCTCGAGGAATTGGCCAGAAACATGCAGAAAAGAGGCCAATTGATCGATAAGAATGATAGAAAATGATAGGAGCAAACAGACTGACAATCGGAGATCGAAAGAAATGTTAGTAAGAAGAAATGAGACAAAAAACAGTTAGAGACGAAGAAAAAATTGCTTTCACTATTGCACTTTGTAGGTGAGAACCTTTATTTTAATGTAGCAAAATGGATGCGTAGCATCATGGCATTGAAGGCCAGAGCTGAAATGCAACCCTTGTTTGCAAAAGACAGACACATCACAGACAAACATCAATCACAACAAAAAGAAAGGACCATGATCCATCCCGGTCACTCTAAATCACTCAGTGACATCATTGAGCAACATAGGAACATGACCGAAGCCAAAGATAAATCAATAAAAAGATAAGATGCACAAATTCCAACAAATCAAACAAACATCTTGATCTTCATTATCAAAAGTTGAAAGTGCTGATAGAATGATCATGTTGTCTGGTTTCAGGGAATGCGGTACCCCATCTAAGACAGGACACAGTTTGGTTTCGAGTATACCACACCCTGTATAAGACCCATGATAGTGTGCCAAGGACGAATTGATTTTGAGGTTGATTGATATGACAATGTTGATCAGTTTGAATGTCTGGTTTGAGTGAAAAGTTCATCTGTTTAAGCGTGATTTCATTAAAGCACAGTGTTTAATTGCGAGTTTGTTGGATGTATGCTCAGTGATTTGTCTTATGCACAAAAAGGATCAGGTATTACAAAATGCTTGTTTTTGGATTTTAATGTTTTGGAATTTTTTTTGTTCGTTTTTTTCAGGACTTTTTATAACTTTTTAGGGATTTTCTCAGGACATTATTCTATTTTTAAGAGATTTTTTTCAGGACATTTTTCATTTTTTTTTTAATTATTTGAGGACATTTTTCAATTTTTTTGGATTATTTCAAGACATTTTTTTATTTTTAAAGATTTTTTGGATTATTTAAGGACATTTTTCAATTTTTAGAGACGTTGCCCCCAGTGTCCAGCAAGGCAAGGAATATGATAGGTGAATAAATAGGCTTTCTGAAATGATGGTGGATAGAGAGAAGACAAAGGCCTTTTATTATGGAGACAATACGGATGCAATTTTCAAGGGCTATTGCGTGATGGGACAAGAGACTAGATATGACAATGTAAAGCAGGAACATGGCATGAGGGACATGTCAAGAGGTTTTTGAAACTATGTTTAATTTTGCGTCCTTATGTCAGATCAAGATCAAGGAATGAAAAAGAGTGTATGGATAGTGATAAGATATGGATAGAATAAGCAAGACCAAGAATGGATAGGGGACATGGACTGAAGGTCGGGATAGGCTAAGGGATAGTGGCAAAAAGTTGCAATAAGATAGGGAATATGGATGAAAGGATGTAATAAGCAAATGGATAAAAACCAAAAGCTATGATAGACTGAAAGCTGCAAACAAGATGCATGATGCTCATGAAGATCGTCAGCCTTGTCAAGATCAAAGGTGGAAAGCGAAAATGAACATGAGGGATGATAGGACAAGGAAGGGTAATAGGACATGAAGGAGTATGACATGGTATGATAGGATAAGGAAGGGCAATAGGATATGAAGGAGTATGACATGGGTTCGATAGGATAATGGAACAATGAAGGACAAAAGGATATGATAGGATAAAATCTGCCCCCAAGTGTGGTGTGCAAGAAGTTCATAAATTACGCATGATGCCTGTTTGCCAGGTTTTCATCACAGTACTTTCCCAAGGCACCTGCTTACTAGGTTTTCACTAATGGACGAATTATTTTTGCTTTACTTTTTTTTTTCTTTTTTTTTTCTTTTTTTTTTTTTTTTTTTCAATTTTTCACTTTTTTGATTTTTTTTGATTTTGACATTTTCAATAGAAGATGGACACATGATAGGGGATGGAAGAAGGACTCGAGTGTCTTTTTGTTTGGATAGTAGCCTTGAAATAAATGGACCATGACCTTTACAAGTATGCTCAAAGACGTTGGTAGGATAAGGACATGGAAAATGAGATGAAACTAAAGTGAGGATTTATGCAAAGGATGGGATCAAAGGGATCAAAGGATGGAAAATATGCATTGGATAATGGATAGGGTATTGGAAGAACTATGCTTGAGTGGATAGAAATGTTGGCAAGGTCGACATTGGCACACACCTTGAGGGGTGATGGACTGATGGAGGAAGAGTGGGTTTTGGATATGGAGATTTTAATGAAGGAATAGCTAGGGATTTGTGGACATAAGGGCCCAAAATGGATGAAGAAGGTGATGGAGGAACAAATTTGAGAGGGTTGGATGGAGGAATAGAAACTTTGGATGCCAATTTTGATGTTTCTTTAGGCTTTTGTGCTTCAAGGAGCCACTTAGGGTTCCACATGGTTTTTGATTTTTCATGCTTTTGTGGTTCCTTGGAGCGCATTGCTTGCACAAGGGATTTAGGAACCCATATAGATTTTAACTTTTATTTTTGAGCAATGGGCCTTTGTGGCCTTTTGGATATTTCTTTTTCTTTATAGATCATATTGTTCTTTGCTTTGACATGTCGATTATATTGGACATGTTGATCCTTGAATACATGTGGATTGCGAGACTTATGACTTTTATACTTGGCATCCAAATTGCTTGGAAGAGGGAATGAATGTCGATGTGGATGGGAATGATATGGAGGCATGTGGGATGGATGGAAGGTTCTCCAAGATGTGTGCCTTTGCTGATGTTGCATAGGAGATGGAGGGATATAGGGACCTAGAATGGATGGAAGTGATGATGGGGAAAGTGGACATTTGGATTTTGACTTTGAAGGGATACCAACGCCTTGAGTGTGAGCTCTGTAGCCATGACCATTAGTATATTCTTTGATATGAAGGGGTTCTTTCTCATGAAGGTCTACTCCTTTGCCTTTATGAATATATTGACTTGTAGGATACTCTTTTCTTTGGGAAGAAGACGCGAGTCCATTATGAGAGAAATGATGAGATCTTGAAGTGGATCAGATTGGACCAAAGTGGAAGAACCCATTATGCATGTCATGGGTTCATGAACATCTTGCACTGACACATTAGAATCATGAGGGGGATTAGGATCATGAGGGGGACTAGGATTGTGTAGTGGACATGGTTCAATGATAGGCTCTTCAAGAGATGGAATGGGAGAAATAATGGGATCATCAAAAGAAATGCTATCTTGGAGTGTATATGGAGCATTAAGACAAGGAGATGGAGGAACAAAAGGATCTTGTGGAGGATTTAAAGGAATAATTTGATCTTGAGAAGGAGGAAGATCATTGGATTCCTCTTTAAAGGTGCTTTGCTCTTGACTTTTAATGGAATCATCGGAAAAGATGGAAGGGATATCTTGATCTTTCTTAGGAAGTGGAATGCCAATGGGATTTGAAAGGACATTTTTTTCATGAAATGGAAGGGGATCATTTGGGATTGGATGGACTGGGATATCTTGATCTTACTCGGGGAATGGAGTGTCAATAGGATCTTGGATAGGATGGACAAGAATAGGGGAATCATCGTGAGTGTCTGGGAACATGGGGTCTTGGTTAATAATTGGATGGGATGATAAGGTTTCAGGATCTTGATCTTGATTTTCTTTAGGACTCATTTCTTCATTCTCTAAATTATCCTCTTGACATGAGGTTGGACTTTGGATATGCATGGAGGATTCTGACAAGGGATCAATGGTTTGGCATGAAGGAAATGCACTTTGAACATTTGTGATGGATTATGGCAAGGAATCAATGCTTGAACATGAGGAAGAGGGACTTCGAATGGGGTCCTCTAAAACAGGTAATGGCAATAAAGTGCATGGTGGCATTGGGTCTTGTATATTTGAAACATGAGAAGGATGTGCATCATGAATTGGATTATTTTGGCAATCAATTATGGATAGCCCTTGGATAATTGCATCCTTGGGTGTATTGTTTGATGAGGATAATATGGAAGGTTCTTGTGAAACTTCTAGAGGTGTAGGGATAGATGCCACTGGAGAGTCCATTTGTTTGCGAGGGGATGAGGCATTGCTAGACATAATTGCATTATCTTGATCTTCCTCAAAGAACTCACTTGGTAATTTCCTTAAGAGCATTGCAATAAAGCCACCTTTCTTTCGAGGTTTTGACATGGTTGTATTTGGAATTCGAACTTGTTTGGAAAGGAGTTGGTTATGATCTGATGTCATGTTTTGATATTGGACTTGGTTCAATTGTTCTGACATGTTTGAAACTTGGGTTGGTGTGTGCTGCAACCTTTGTTTTTGAATGTTTGGTTGTTGTTGTTGATACTGAGTTGTCCATTGAGTTTGTTGTTGATACTTGATAGTCAGTTGGACATATTGTTGAGATTGGACCATTGGTTGTGTTGGTTGTATATGTTGGACCATTGGTTGTGATGGTTGAAATTCTGATTGATAGTAAACACCTTCTTGTTCTTGTTGTGGAGGCACATAATGTTGAAATTGATGTTGTCTCCTTTCTTGAAATTGTTTCATCATCTCTATTTGTGAGAGGAGAGCTGGTATGTCTGATCGTTCAAGAAGAGATCTTACATCAATTGGCTCAATCTTTAGATTCTGACCTAGAAATTTTTGAAACATTTTGGACATTTGCGATCTATTCTTCTCAATGTTTTTCACTCTTTGTTCCAATATCTCTTCTTCTTGAGCTAGTTTCTCCTCTAGTTTTTGTATTTGGAGACTTGTTTCATCATAAAGAGTTTGATCGATATTGCCTTGTTGTTGGGTTTGATATAATTGTGATTGCCTTGGATTAAAATTCGATTGCATTGTCGGTTGATATGTCAAACTTTGTTGCATCATTGGTGCTTGGAACCTTGTTTCAATAGACATGTCACTATGCAAATGCAATATTTTTGGAATTTTTCAAGGATAATGTATGATATGCAACTAAATGCAAACTAAATGAATGAGAATGCAATCTATGGCAAGAATGCAACCTATGTTTTTTGGTTGTTTTTCAAGATTTTGACAAACTTTTTGGAATGCAAATCTAAAAGAGACCCTTAGGAAATTGAAATGATGTCTAGACCTCAAAGGACAAAAGGACCAAGTGACAAAAGGACAAAATGACAAAGTCTCCCCTATATGCTTGGATACTAAGCTAGGTTTGACCAAATGACAATAATGACAAAAAGACAAAAGTTTGACAAGGTCTAGACTTCCTAACAATGACTTAGGGTTTATCGAAGATTTGGATTACTCAAGTATGACAAAACCTAGTTTTGGCACTATATGCAAAGGGACAATTACTATGCAAGTGACCTTAATATGATATGATAATAACCTAAACTTAATGAAGAGACTTAGGGTATGCCAATATGAATGTATGACAATAGTATTACTCTAATGCAAGAGGACACATGCAAATGGATGACTTTATTGATATGCAAAGGAGTATGACTCAGGTGAAACCTAACCTTGGTAGTTGACAATGAACTTTGCAAAATACAACCTAGGATGAACCTAAATCTAAGTGACATGAATGTTGAGACAAGATTTTGAACAATGTTTGACAACCATGTTTGAAGATGTTTTGAATTTGAACTTTGTTGGATGAAATGTTCTTATGTTTAACCTTGTTTTGAATCAATTTTGTCTTGTTTTTGAAATGAGATGCAATTTAACTTTTGACAAGTAAAGAAGACAAGATATTTTAACATAGACTCAAGACAATCATGCTCATTCCCACATTTCTTATGGTAGGCAAGGACATTAGGTACTTGAGAGGTAGACTTGTTATGGGATTCAAGGAGAATACATAGATGCTTGACCCCACGGGCTCCCCTCCATGGCACTCACTTCTCAGGGCAGCCAAGCATCAGTCCCCATGGAAATCTCCCCATGGCAAACTTAGTATCTCTTCCAAGTATCCGAACTTGTCCTTCTCAAGCAACTAGAAGGGTTTTTGGCCTCTAAAAACAAGGTGCTTAGTAAGGATTTATGTTAAGCGTTACTCCTTGATGTCACGCAAGCGTGATTGAGACATTAAGTCCATCAAGATACCAAACAAATGTAGTCACGCAAGCACGATTTAGACCAAGAGGCCCTACTTAGATGTTGGTATGAGAAAGAGTTCAAGGGTCATCACTTCCCAAGTAACTGCAATTCCCATGTAACCCTTCCTTCAAAGCTTTTGCTCATCGGGTATTTGTTTATAGTGAGCTAGAATGCCAAGGTATTCTAGCCGTACTCACTTTGGGTCGTTCCCTTCTCACGATTATCACTTGCTTGCAAAAGCAAAGTGGTCGGGAAGGCAAGCCCTCTAAAGGTGACAAACAATCAAAGACACGAGCATGGTATCAAAGATCTGGATTTCTGATCACCCTAAGAAGGATGAGAGCATACTCTCCTACTCCAATTTCACACTCAACAATCAAAGCGAAAACATATTCATTCCAACCTATTTAAAAATCACTAGGTGCCTAAAACATTAATGACAAACACTAAGTTTAGTTGTTTCTCCAAGGCAACCTGCAAAACCCAAGTTAGAAGTTTGAGGTGTTTATTCTTTGACTATCGATTCTGCATAACACATGTTAGTAGTTTCATTTGTTGTCTTTTCCATGCATATGCTAAGATGCTGCGTAGATAATTAGTACCAAAAACCAAAACATAGAAAACAGAATGCAAAAACAAGACAATTTTCAAGTAAAACACTGCATTTTTACCTCTGTTCTGGACTTTACACAGGGGCAGAAGTCATGACACAGGCGCAGAACTCATAACACAGGCGCAGGATTACACAAGCGTAGGTTGCTTGACACAGGCGCAGGTTACCTTACACAAGCGCAGTTTTTTTTTTACACAAGCACAAAATGCATTTACACAGGCGCAAAACCCATAAAAATGCACCTGTGTGCCTTACACAGGCGCAGAAGTCCCCAGAAAGCCCTGCATTACCCTATTTTTGGGTTTTTTGGCCTACAAATCAACTCATAAGCACTCAAAAACACAGTTAAGGGGTTAGATGGTTAGTGTTCACGTCGGGTTCACCAATTAATGTACATTAGGAAATAGGAAATCATCACAAACATATAAACATACTAATCATTAGCTCAATCACAAAAACTCATTGCAACAATCTATCCTAATTACATCCAATAGAGACATAAAGATAAAACATTCAAAAGTAAATACTATGCAAACCATATGCAGATCTGAATGCTTCCCTCATGCGGCTCCATTGTTCTTCTTTCCTCTTCAAATAGTTTGGTTGTGGATCTCACCTACAAGTGCACATACATGATTGAAAGCAAGTAGGTAAGAAAATTGCTCAAAAGTACTCAAAATGTGATTGATTAGAAATTCGATAATCTGATTAGGGGTCAAGAATCAAGGGATTTGATTGAAGAAATTCATCCAATTTATAGATAAATTGGAGAAATGATCAAATTAGCATGATAATGATTCGAATGGAAATTCAAATCAAGAATAGAAAAATTATGACATGTGTATGACAAATTGCTATGCAAGGATTTTATGACAATTTATGACAATTTATGACAAATTGCTATGCAAGAATTTATGACAAGATTTTGGAATAGAAATAGACATTTAGGAATTTAAGAGAAATTAGAAAATTAGGTTAGAAATGATGACTTGGAAATTAGGAAATTGATGCAAATTAGGTAAATTAATTAATAATTTCTCATTCATTAATTAATTTACAAAAATAGGAGGAATTAATTAGCCAATTAAATAAACATTTAATTGTGACAAGAAGACCTAGGATAAATAGATAAATTATTTAACCTAAAGGGAGAAATGACAAACAAGATTAAATGAATTAGAAATGCAAGGATGACAATTAGGTCTTGATGTAAGAATGATTTGATGTCGATTCGATTTGATCATGATTCTGACTTGATAAATGATTTGATTGATAAACATTTGAAATTGGTTGACAAATTGACCAATATTGATAAAGAGACCAAATTGATATGCACCAATTGACATGATTGAAGAGGACAAGGATCGATGACAAATCGATCGCAAAATTGACAAGATTGACAAGGACGAGGATCGATGATAAATCAATCTCAAAACGACAAGATTGATAAGAGGACAAAACCCTAATTCGAAAGTGATACAAATGAAGAATGCAGAAGAAGGACTCGATGCTCACAAATGATAAAGACTAAGTGCAAATCATAGGAGAAATGTTAATGCGATGCAAAAAACCTAAAATGAGGCAATGCGCAAATGTTAAAGTATGATACCGCAAGCATTGACCATTTTTAGGTGTCTACAAGTTATAAAAACCAAACATTAAATTTGTTTAAGAAACATTTGAAATATTGCAGTTGTTGGTTCGAGCCCCACGATGGGCACCAGAAATGTGTGTGTGAAAAGTTTAATAAGTATCTGTAAGCACAACACTTCAATCAAGTCATTACATGCATGGTTAGACAGATATAAATATGAATATGAAAACCATAACAAATTGACTCATTGCCTTCTAAAAGATGCAAGTATATGATTTCTCTTAGATTATAAGCAATACCAGTGACTAGACAACACCAAGATGAAGGATTTAATCTATATGAGCATGATGAATGCTAGATGGATGCAAGATTAATCTAACATGATTTTTGCAATATTAAGCTAAATGATTTAAATATGTATGCAATATTCTCAATGAACCTAGAGCAAAAATAGTATAATAACGATGTATTCTCCAGCCTCTCTTTGAATGAGAGATGAGCCTGAATTTATAGAAAATTCAGAAAGAAACCAACGGCTAAGATCAAATGATGATGATCGGTCAAGATTTTCCAAGAGGAAGCACAATCCAGGTGAATTGATGTGATTGGATGCTTTTATTAGTTTTAAAGGAAATTGAACTAAATTTAAGATTAAAATCAGAAAAAACTGATTTATTCTCTCTTTCATCCAATTTTAATATTTAATTGTTTTAATTGCTTTCTTTGAGATCATTTATCAATTTTTAATTTGTTTTTCAAGATTGATTTCCAGTTGATTTCTTTTCTCAATTTTTGGTCAATTAATTCCTTTTTTGATTTATTTCCATTTTTTAAGATTTGTGCTCAATTGATTTATTTAATTAAATTAATTGCTCTTTTTGATGATTTAATGGTAAATTGATTTATTTAATTAAATATGGTAGGATATTCAATTAAAATAAATAAGATAATTGTTTTAAAATCATTTATTTGGAATTATTTAATTAATATTGAGTGATTGATTTTGCCATGTGACATTTGATGATTAAAGAATTAATTGTGTGCTCAAGATTGATTTAATTGCCTTTGGTTAGGACCTTGGTGATGTTGTCGAGATTAGGGGCTCATGGTTTAGATGACCATTTTTAGGGTATTACAACAACCTTATCTTATTTTCAAATATGTTTAATAAGGGTGAAAAGGGTATCTCAAATGGGTCTTAGATGTTTATTATTAGGTACATGAATCAAGTTATGGAAGAAAAGGTGAGTTTTATGCACCGAAGAGAATACATTGGCACAATAAGGCCTGAAACGTTCATATGATTTGGTGAGTGAAATGGGGACATTCCTAGCATGAAACAAACCTCTTGAACATGCTAGGCATGTCCATTTTGCAATATGAACAAAATTAAATTTAGGGTATATTGCAATATTTGATTGAATGCAGATATGCTTTTTGTTGAAACAAAGAAGTCTCTCCATGACAAAATGGATTCAAGTATTTGAAATATAAGAGAGGTCATTAGAGAGGGGCCTCACAAACCTATAGATTTAGATGGCTCATATATGTGCCACAGATTTTGAGAAATGCTTTGTCAAAGTTCAACATTTTTTGCACTTAAGGCACATAAGAGAACACATTGCTAGGGTATGGTTTGAAATGATCAAGCAACTTGGAAAGTAAAATAGGGGCATGCCTAGCATAAACCTAACCTCTTGGATGCACTCACACTAATGGTTCATTCCCACAGTAAACCAAATGAAATCTAGGATATATTACAACTTTTGATTGAATTCATCTGATATTTTTTTGGTAATAGAAAGACTCTTACCGAGAAAAATGGAAGAGGGGCCTCACACAATCTTGTAGGTTTAGATGACTTATTTGTATGTGTCATATATTCCAACAAATGCTCCGTCAAAGTTTGATGATTTTCGCACTTAGGGAACTTAAGAGAACATGTCACTAGGACATGGCCCATAATGATCAGGTGACTTGGTGAGTGAAACAAGGGCATGCCTGGCATAAACGTAGCCTCCTAGATACACTCACATTGATGGTTTATTTCCACAACAAATAAAATGAATGTTAGACTATATTGTAACTTTTGATTGAATGCATCTTACACTTTTGGGAATAGATAAAAACTCTCACTATGAGAAAATGGAATCCAGTATTCAAAAAATGAGATAGGTTCTTGGAGAGGGGCCTTAATGATTTTGTAGGTTTACATGAATTGTTCACATGTTCCATAGATTGTGAGAAATGTGTTGTCAAATTTTGACAATTTTCACACTTAGGGAACTTAAGAGAATGCATCGAGCTAGAGTATGGCCCGAAATGATTAGGCAACTTGGTGAGTGAAACAAGGGAATGTGTAGAGTAAATTTGGCCTCCTAGGTGCATTTGCACTAATGGTTAATTCCCATAACAAAAAAAATTAAAGTTAGGGAATATTGCAACTTTTGATTGAATGCATCTAACGCTTTTTGTTGCAACAGAAAGTTTTGTCATGAGTAAATGGAATCGATTATTCCAAAATTGAGAGAGGTTGTTAGTGAGGAGCTTGACATGACCTCATAGATTTAGAAAACTTGTTTGTATGTGCCATATATTTTTAGAAACGCTAATTTGGTCTCTACTATCCTAAAACAATCCTAAGAACAACCCTCATTTGATTGTAAACAATATTTTTTTTATCTATTCCTTACAAAACAAACCTATCTTATTTTCACATATGTTTAATAAAATAAAAAAGGGTATCTCAAATGTGTCTTAGATCTTTATTTAGGTTCATAAAGTAAGTTATGGAAGAAAAGATGACCTTTTTGTACTAAAGAGAACACGTTGGCACAATGTTGCACAAAAGATTTGGACAACTTGCCAAGTGAAACAAGGGCATGCCTAGCATAAATCCAACCTCTTGGATGTGCTCATGCTGATGGCTCATGCCCATGATATACAAAATGAAATTTAGGGTATATTGTTATAGATATATGCTTTGTTGTCATTAATGTCAAACAGTGTGGTTCAGATATCAACATAGTTAAGCTACAGTGTTGAAGTATTTGCATTTACGTTTTTCGACCAGAGGTTACCTTGATTGGTTCCTTGGTTTGGACATGGACAAGTTACATTGGTAGTTGATCTGATTGATATCAACTTGTTTTTTATGGAGAGGATAGTTTGAAGCTTGATCTTTGTGGTTCAAGTGTTGCTTGTTTTGGTTTAGACTTTTGCAATTGTGAAATGATGTGATTGGTACATAGGATTGGGATATGTTATTGGAGTTAGATATAAGATATTATTTTGGTCTGGTGATTGCATGTGAAATATTCTTTTGGTTTGGTGTTTCACGTTTGATTTGGTTTGGTTTGGATTATGTTATATGCATTTCATTTTTTTGTCTGGTTGCATATCTTGAGTCAGAAATGTGCTTACAGGTTACAATATTTCTTTTGGCCAACTTGATGAGGATGTTTTATTTTGGTTTAGTATATATGTGATGATTTGTTGAAAAGAAAAGTATGAGATATGAAAGTGTGTAATTTGGTAGTGAGTTTGTGTGACTTGATGTAAGGATGCCAATGTGATCAAAATTAATGTATCAGAAGGGTTTGCGGTGCAGAGATCTCCGTTTATATAGAAGCAGTGATCTAGAGATCTGGTGGTTCCGATATTTGAGTAAGGTTAGAATTTGTGCTATAGAAAAGATTATAATAAACATACTAAGATGCCTTTGTTCATGCATTTCTTTCTCTATAAGTTGTAATTTTGTATCTTTCCCTCTTGTATTTAGCATCGGGTTTGCAAGTCATTTTTGTATCTTGCCCCAAAAGCAGTTAGCCTTGGCCTACAAGTCCAGAGCAGTGAGATCCCTTTTTGTAAAACATTTTTATTTAGTGGATTGATTCTGTGAGTTGGCGCTCATCATGGTTTTTCCCAGTTTGGGTTTTCCATATTAAATATTGATGTTCATGTGTGAATGTTTTATGATGTTATCATTTAATACTCTTTGATGTGAATGCTTGGAATAAGCTTGTCGATGTAAAATTGAAGTCTAAGTTTTTAGTCTATGCTAATTCACCCCCTCTTAGAATTCAATGTGTTTTCAAAAATTGGTATGAGAGCAAGGTTCCTATTGAGTAATCTTAATTGCTTGAGGTAGATCCAGAGTCTTGATCAATATCTTCAAACAAGAGTTGAATGATATGGATTCTTTAGATAAAGATGAGTGGGATGATGTTGAAGGAGTTGTTGATATGGAAGGAGAACTGAGATCTATATTGGTTGATTTGGATGAGTGAAGAGATAAATATAAGAAGGCAGTTGAGAAAATTTCATTCTTAAGGGGTTTATTGGACAAAGGAAATAAGGCTATTGATTAATATAAAACAAAGCTAGATGAGAAGACAAAAGAATGTTCAAAATTGGAAGAAGAAGTGGTTAATTTGAAAAAGGAACTCATGGATGCTAAAGATCATATTAGTAGTGGTTAATTTTGAAAGGTGGAAAGGAGATTCAAAAATTTGTCTTGCAGTTTCCGAGTAATGAAGAGTTTGGTGAATGCTCGAAGATCAATGAAGAAAAAGGGAAAGAAGTGAAGAATGCTACTGATGATAAGAAAAATTCCATGCCTAACTGGAGTTTCAAAATGTCTATGATGGACTAGATACCTATTCCTATTTCTTCCAGGTATTTGTCTTTCAAAGGAAATTGTTTTTCATGTAATGCAGCAGGTCACAAAGCAAATGAGTGTAGAAATCAGATGAGTTATTCTTTCAATGTGTTAGGACTAATAAATTTTTCCCCCCACTAATGTGTCCTTTTGAGTTTGTTATTCAATCCCTAGGTTTGAAACAAAACTGCTCAATTGTTTAGCACTAAGTGTCAGGTCATATTTCACTGTCAACTGTTCTAGCCATCAAATCTTTAATAAGTTATTTTCTTCATGAGTATATGTTCATATGGTGACTAGCCCCTTGTATGTCCCCTAGGAAGCTATTAATTTATGGGCCAAGAAAATTCCTTGTTCCTAAATGTAAGTATTACGTGACCCCTCCACCCTTCATTAAGTTACGGGTTCCCACGTGGTCAAACCTTTCCTTATTGCATACACCTATCTTCCCTTAGTATTCTTTGATTTCTTTAAAATTTCTATGCGGGTGTGCGGGATGAAATGAATGAGAAACACATTGACCCCATAATCCCATAAAGTGACAACAAGCCATCTAGTGAAGCATGCAAGTATGTGACATGAAATGGAAAGAGTAAAGTCTAAAACATATGACCTTGCTATACTACAAAATGTTCCACCAACAAAGTATTTCATTAGGGATGCATGAGGTCGAGGAAGGATGTTGTTTGGTGGACCCTGATGATGACATGGAATATGTGTACCAGTCAAAGGGGTTGAATGTATTGTTGCGTGCAAAGGGATAATGAGTTGTTTTTTGCTCTATGGTGCCATTGGACAAAAGGGGCTATGATCAGTACAGTCAAAGTCTGAAAATTTACTAGGGAAGATGAATACCGATGGATAAGGTATGCATGGAGAAACATGAAAAAGGTATTGATAACATAGGTGGTGAGATTTCAAAGGAAAAATCAGTCTTAGAGAATATTTTGCATGAGATTATCTCTGGACAGAATGATTAAAAGTCTTTATGTGTGAGAAGTCCGAGGAATTAAGAGTGGCGGCATGAAAAGTGCATGAATTTGGGTCATTGGAGTGTTATTGAAGACAACCAAGTTGGTAGATGTGGCTGATAAGAATGAGTATTAATATCCTAACAAGAATTAAAAGCCAAAAAGACCACTTACATGCATAAAGCTAGGCTATTTTAAGAGGTTGTGAATCCCACAAGTTAAGGATAGTGACCAAATAATTAATTGAGCACTGTGCTTAGGTTCATATTGGCACTAGATTGAGGAAAGTCTTAGGGATGGAACATTCATATGCAGAGTTGTGAATTCATGAGTTGCAGATTCTATGACACAAGTTGAAGAATGATGCACTACAAAAAGGATGTTAGGAAACACAAGACAAGTCAAATGTTAGTGTTAGTAGTATCAATCATAAATGAAATACAAAAGAAACTACAATCCTAAGCATGCATACCAAAAGAGATATCAAACATATTATAGAAAGCATATAAAAATGGAGAAAAGACAACCCTCCCAAATGCTCTCAAACATGCTCATAGTTGCTCCTCCCTTGTTCCTCTCCTCTCCAAGTTCAACATGAGTCTAGCCCTCATCATTTTGCACTAATATGGAAGTCTTAGGGAGATTCAAGATTTATGAATAATGAAGATAAAAGACTATTCAAATGCACACAAACTAGATATGAGAAAATACCTAATTAATCTAATTGATTTTAGCCAAAATAACAATTTAGATATGATTTTCTCCTAAAATGCTCTCTCAAATTTAGTATAGGTTAGATGCATACAAGATTTCTAGATCTTGATATGAAGGAAATGGGCTCTATTTATAGGAAAAATAGATAAATGGATGGTTGAGATTGAGTAATCTCAATAATGGTCAGGATTGATGGGTTTATGATCCATGTGAGGGTTTTCAACCCAATCCCAGGATGACAAATATCATCATGAGATGTCTTGAGAGGAGAGGGAAGAAACATTAAATGCTTGAGATGACATGAAGGTTATCTTGGGAGGTAAGGTTAGGCTTTGAGTTGAATGAATAAAGCCTTTATCCAATGAATAATGCTTTTATACAATGGACAAACTCTTGTGCAAGAGTTAGTGGGTATAACCATGGTCAAAGGAACAAATTCTTGAAGAGACCCATGAGTTAAATGGAGGTTGAGTTAGAAGGAAAGTATCTAACCATGTGGGTGAGTTGAGTTTAACCATAAATGGTTATGTAAGAGCCATAAATGATCATGAAAGAACCATTAATGGTTTGGAAGACTTTAGGGGTTAACGTGTTGGAGACATAAAACATTTAATGCTTTTCAAAGACTTTGGAGGCTTTGAGAAGTGACTTCAAGTTTCTTAGGAATGTGACAATAATTAGGGGATGGGTTTAGGCTAATTAGGAATGGTTTAGAAGAATCTAGAATTGGTTTAGGATGCAAGTGGGTTTGGTGGGTGAGGGAAAATAAGTTTTTAATTAAAATAAAATTACTTTATTTCAACAAAATAGGCGCAACTTGCATTTTTAGGAGAATGCAAGTTGGGGGGGGGGGGTAGTTTAGGGATTTAAATAAATATTTTATTATTTATTTAAAAGAGGAAAGGGGGTTAAATTAAATAAATGTTTTATTCATTTAATTGATTTTGAGTGTGGCTGAATGAATTAATTTAAATAAATTAAATAATTTATTTAATTAATAGGAGAAGAGTTTGAGGATAAATTAATTAAATATTAATTTAATTAATTGATGACTGATGGTTAAATAATCAAATAAATAGTAAATATTCATTTAATTAAGTGGACAGATTAATGTGACTACATTTGCCCCTTTTTGAGACGGTGTGGTTTATCGTGTCGTTTCAAAGAAAGAAAGATAGGTATGAGAAATACACTCTATAAATATTAATTTAGTGGGTGGTATGCCCCCTCGAGAGATGGGCCAAAAAAAATTTAAAAATTGGGCTATCTCTCGAAAAAGAGAAAGAAGTTGGGGGGAGGTAGAATAGAAGAAATTAGAAATAATGGTGAAAGAATGGGAGAAAACAGAGTGAATATGGGGAAACAACAAGCCAGTGAGTACCCTTAGGTCAGGCAAGAGATATAGTGCAAATGTAGTGTGTGCTTTTGATTGATACTAGACAATTGATCAAAATTGGCTGGACAATCTGGTGCAATCAGTTGAATTGCCCTGGTTGAGTCAAAACATGATAGTTGACGTCAGTTGTTCACTTGCATAAGATAAAGTCTGAGTAAGTGAATCAAAGTGACCTATTGTGACTTAGACAATTGATATAATTATCTGATGAAGTCAAGGTATATGAAGCAAAATACTCGTTGAGACTTAGACAATTGATGTAATTGTCTATTTTGACTGTTTTTGATTGGTTGATCAATTGATAGTGTTTGTGTTGTAGGTTATTTGTGGTGAATCATAGTATCCCCATTGAGACTAGGTCATTGTAATAAATGCATGTTGCAGTCTAGGTTAGTCATAATTGATTACCTGTTTAGACCCAAAGATACTTGATTGAAAAGTATATGTTGATATTCTAGGTGTGTGTGAATCGATGTACCTATGTAGACAAGTAACTTGCTTTGCTTATAGGATGACCTCGGTAACATAGGTTACACAACCCCTCCTTTTAGAGATGGATGGTGATGAACATGGTTTGATTGGTTTGATGGGACACGATGTAGGGTATGTGATTATAATGATTACCTAGAGAGGGAGGGTTGGGGGGGGGGATTCAATGTTAGATAGAAGGTATGGAGGACTTAGGACCCATTCCTATGTAAGAGGAGCAAAATAGAGTATGCATTGTTATGACTACATATGCATGATATGCAGAAATATGGATGTATGGATGGATGGAGTGCAATGAAATGAAATATATATAGATGAGATGAAATGACGATCCATAGATTATGTTAGATTCAATGACAGTCCCAAAGACACTGAGAGGGGGGGTGAATCGGTGTTTAACTAGTTAGCATAATATTTAAACTTATTTATAACTTTGCAACCCAAAATAGTGTATCGGTAAATAAGAATTATTGCAGTAAATAGAAATAATAGAGACAACATAGAAACACACCATAACACAAGATATTTAACAAGGAAAACCGATGTGGGAAAAACCTCGGTGTGATTTGTGACCCATAATATTTACTCACTGGCAATGAATAAATACTACTTACAATAAGGGGCTTGCACATGTAGGGAGGCCAACAGCCTAGAGCTCACTGCTCAATGAAGAGTCATGTTGACTACAAAATGGATTATTAAATCCAATACAATGTACTACTCAAAACAACATCTCTAATGCTAGGTTTAGTACCAATTTAAGCTCAGATATATACCTTATCCAAAAACCTTCGCTACCACTAAATAATTATTTTCTACCATACATATCTTCTACTCTCATCTCTTCTCTACTCTCTCTCAACTACTCAAAATGACCTATAAGATCTCATACATATATGAGTCTTTTACAATATACCATGTTGGCTTACAAAAGATAATTATATTACAATAAACAAAAGTTTATCCCATCTCAGCTGGAGTGTCAATCTGCTTTGTTGCTGATGTAATCCAAATGCTGGTGTAAGTGCTTGTCACTGTCGGTGTTTGTCGATGTATGAAGTTTGTGATGTTGGGCATGTAGAAACCAATTGTTGGAGATTTTCCAGTTGCTTTCCATCAATAACAACATCAACTATTCTCATAAGAGTGTAGAATGCCAACAATCTCCCCCTTTGGCATTGATGGCAACACTCATGAGAAAAATCAAAACTGTTATCCAAAACTGAAATCCAGAAAGATGTGCTCCCCTTTGAATAAGTGATCTCCTCTATACATGAATTTTTCTCACCACTACTCCCCCTTTGACATCAATGACAAAGGATGTCATAAATAATCAAAAGAATATAAAAATGCTACCTCAAGTTTGTAATCGGTTGGTTACAATCTAAAAGATGTCTGCCAAAATCATATTCAAACTCTGTATAAACTTGTTACTGTCAGTTAAAGTTGCCTTGGTCTGTTGGATCATACCAGTGAGATAGTGCATTTGCTGCTTCGGTGATTGTTCTTCTTGAACTTTTGCCTTATATATTTCAACTCTCTGAGTAATCAGATTATCCAACCTCAGACCAAGTTTATCCTTTAGTTCCCGGGCATTAGACCTTATTCTTTCCATCTCTTTCTCAAGTTTTTCCAACTTCTCAAAAACTACCATTTCTTGCTCAAAAATTGATATAAGTCCAGATGAACCTATTATATTATCTACAATGTCATCAATTTATTTTTGTGACTTTTTTATCTCCTCATTAATGTCCTTTGTTAAACAATGAGGTTTACATGCTTCCCTATATAGCTCCTTATAATTCAAAATTGTAGAATTGAGTACCGATAAAAGTGTATCCAAGTGATCAGTACATTTCTTTATGGTGTTTTCAAAGAATGTGTTTTTCTCTTTGTCAACTCTCTCATTTATGGTATCCTCATTCACCTTATCTATGGTTATTACATTATCAACAATGAATTTGGACAATGTGTCCAATTTCCCTAAAGAATCATTAATGTGATCTATCTTACAATTAGGTGCAATCATCTTTAGAATGGGTAATGTGTTATCAATTGCCTTAAATGCTAAGGCATTTCATTCAATAATCCTTTTAATTGAATCCAATTGTACCTCTATAATATTAGTGGGTTTGAATTCACCTGTAGATGTGCTTGGTTCTGTTGTAGGTTTTTTCTCAACAGATGTCTGACCAATCACCTTCACTATATCATCTTTATTTCCATCAGATGCATCCACTTTACTTATCTTTTCTTTCGGTGGATCTGTCTGTATCTATACCTCTACCTTTACTGGTTTCTCAGTTTGATTAAGATTCTCTATAACTGTCGGTGTCACAGACTCAACATGTAGCTCTTCCTTAGATTGTTTCTCTATCAGTACCACTGTCGGTTTCTCAGATTTCGGTGGCCCTGTACTGGTTGTCTTGTCCTCTATTTGTTTCTCAGTCTCTGGTTGCTCTGCTTGAGCTTGTATCTCATTTTCCTGAGAGTCAACAGTTTGTGCCAGTTTCTCTGAAATCTTGTTGTCCTCAACATTATCTGCCTTAACCTCTGTAGTTTCTTTATCCACAATAATGTTTATATCCTGAGTATCTACATTCATTGTAAAAAGTATCTCAAATTCTGGGTTCGTATCATCATGTGTTATACCTTCAGTAGCTATATCCAGTGGATTAGCTGTATGAACCGGTGATGAAGGTGCTAATGGAGGGGTGTCCTAGGTTGGTGGAGGGATATTATCTATTATCTTTATAGAGGGTACACCACCTACTTTACCTTTTCCTTTCTCCTTTTGATATACCTTGAATGTCTTTTCCATTTTTGGTTTGCTTCTTTCCTCTTTCTTTTCCTTCTCTACAAAGAATAAGTCCCATTTATCTGCAGTCTGATCTACAATTTCTTTAACCCTTCCAGCCATCAGGCTCACTTTCCGGTGTCCACTAACAAATACTGACCGATTAGCTTCAGAAATAAACTCATCTATTTCTTCCTTATAATTTACCAGATGTACAACCAAGAGTGCTTCAACTTTTAACTTCTTGTCTAGTTCCATTACAGATAGCCTTTTAGCTTCCAATCTCATGTATAAATCATTGGGTATCTCATCAATCACTTCTATCAAAACTTTCTTGTAAATATCTAAGTGCAAAATAATGCTTTCTTCAATGGTGTTTTTGTCAGAATCATTGGAATAATTATACCATTTATTTACATTAGATAGATTACCTTCCTCTGTAATCTCATTTAGTAGATCATCCAGTGTGGGGGTAACCGGTGTTAGTTTCTTCTTAGGTGTAAGCTTCTTCTTCTTTTCCCTAACTGCTTGTTGCTTCTTCCTTAGTGTTCTAGTTTTCTTAGGAGGAGGAGAAGGTATTGGTGAGGTTTTCCTTTTGCTTTCCACTCTTTTAAACTCAACAGCCTTATCACTGCCAGTATCAGAGGATGTTACAACTGGTGAAACATGTGCTTCAAGTTGCAATCCTTCAAGCTCACTTGCTGATATACCACTGATATTCATGACATTTTCTTTGATTTCTTTGACCTTCTTTGAGGCATCACTGATAAACTTTTCCCTTCTTTTTGTCCTCTTCTGGATAGATATATTACTCTTAATAGTTTCTGCATTTCCAAATAATTTCTCTGATGTCTCCCTTGGTGCATCAAGTAGAGCTTTAGCATATATTTTCAGAATAGATAGGTCTTCCTCATAACCCATCTTAGTAACCCAAATAGTTCTAGGGCTTACTACTTCCATCCAATTTTCATCTCTCTTAATGGAAAAATAGATTTCCTTGTCATATTTATCAATTATGCTCTATGGTAGTCTCTCTCTCTTGCTCTCATCTTGGTTTGAAATGATTTGAAGTAGTTTGTGATGTTCTTAACATTGTCAG
This sequence comes from Cryptomeria japonica, assembly GCF_030272615.1. Taxonomy (NCBI): domain Eukaryota; kingdom Viridiplantae; phylum Streptophyta; class Pinopsida; order Cupressales; family Cupressaceae; genus Cryptomeria; species Cryptomeria japonica. Next base: position 265,702,231 of record NC_081413.1, read on the forward strand.
TGCACATACCAGTGAAAGCTTCCTGTATCTATCTTCCTACTGGGATGTCATAACCAAAATCTTTGTGACCTATGTCGGGTATCTCTTTGGTAAAGTATAGTATCAGGCATACTAGTAGGTTTCCAAAATGGAAAGTACCTTTCTTGTCTCCCTTAATCTTCCTTAAATTGTTAATTAATTCATGTTTAAGCCATTCACACACATCAATCTTAGCATTATTGTTCACCATCTCATGTGCATTGTGAATACAAAGGCTAGAAACAAAATTTAGTCTATTTGCATGAGTTGCTTTGTATCCTAGTACCATACTCACATATCTCACATTGATATCCTTAACATTGTCCACTCTAAGTGACCTGCTATCATATGTGGCTCTGGTTAAATCCTTAACTCCCTTGTTAGGTATTTTCTTGGTTTTATCAGGCCTACTACCGGTTGAACGTAAACCACTAACTACCTTGATTGCTTCCTTGGTTATCTTGCAAAATCACTATAACCACATGAACTCTCCATGGACTCTCCTCAATACAAGTTTGACAACTTCCTTTAGAAATTTGGGAATGTTTAGAATATCTACAAAACCTAAGTCTTGCACAATCTTATGTTCAGGTTTAATCACACCATTTCCATCAGTAATAACCTCATTAAATATTTTCTTCAAATCCTCAGTCCCTAGGTTTTCTATGTTGCAATGTATGTAGATTCTAGAGTCTTCTGCAAATGCTACACCTTTCAAAAATTTTGAAAAAGCTCCGATAGAATCATCTTGTTTTGCAATCTTGGGGATAATCTTAAATATGGGTCTAGGGCGTTTGACATTTTCCACTATGACAGGTTTTGCAATAAACTCCGAAACAAAAAATGAGGAAGCCATTTCAAAGATAAATACCTCTTAATCAAAATTCTGAATGCCTGAAAAACACTTTGTAGCTTCGCCTTACAGTGCCCTTGCTTAGTTTCGTGCTCTCTGATGTTTGAATGCTCGATGAGTTTGAAATGAGGGTTTTTTAGTTTTTTATAGCCAAAAAGGTTCTTTAAAACTGCATTAAATGCTCATTGGTTAAATGAAAACTTAACACATCTACCAGTAAAGAAGAAATGTATCTTCTCACCATCAACCGAGGGTAGAATGCATGATTTTCAACTCGCTACAATACCCCCTAAGGATTATTCCTTAGTTAGACGAAGAGTCTCCTGCCGATGGAGGATTACTCCATTCTACCGGTACATAGATAGTTTCATTAGTTTTCTGAGCACTCTTTTTAATCCATTGTTTTGAAATTTTTTGCTTTACTTCATCTACCCTTTTTTTGCCCTTCAAAATAGATCCTTTATTGTTCACCGATGTATTTTTGCTTCTACAGAATTTTGCAATATGTCCAAACTTGTTGCATGCATAACAAGTTACATTATTCCTCTGAATAGCCTTTCCATATCCTTGACCGGTTTGTGATGTGCATTGATTACATAAATGCCCAAATCTTACACAAAAATAGCATTTCACATTCATTCTACAATTTTTTAAATTATGACCAACTTTGTTGCATTTGAAACATTGACCGATGGGTGAGTTTATATTGATTATTTCTAAATCTACACTGATTTTCTCTATGACCATATTTGTTGCAATTAAAAAAATTTCAATTAAATTTATAAGCATTAGGTTGTCTTACCAGTTTGTTCTGATCTTGATTGTTTGCAGTACTAGAACTTTCTCTAATTTGAAATCCAAGTCCATTTGTATCTCCATTAGGTTTTTGTCTTTTAAGCATGTCATCAAGCTCTTCTAAATTTTTCTTGAACTTGTCTTTGTGTTTATTTGCAGTAACCAACTCATTTTCCAGAATTCCAACTTGTCTCACAAGCTCATCTTTATCATGTTGCATGTGAATCAGATCTGTATTTAACATATCATTTTCATGACCAAGTCTCAGATTTTCATTTCCAGCATCATTAAGTCTCCTAGTCAAGTCTTCTTCATTCTTCTTCCTATCTTCAATACCCTTACATAACCTCATAGTCATATCTTACATTTCATTCTTCATATTACTGTTTTCTTGTCTCAACTTATTTGCAATATCTCTAAGAGTTTCCTTTTCATTATCATCATTCTGCATCTTCTAATGAAGTTCCTTTCTCTTATTTTGGGCTATAACCAGATTTTCTTGAATTCCTTTAATGAGATCCTTAGCAGTCCTCAGATCATCTTCAAGTTTGATATTCTTCAATTTTTTTGCATCAAAATATTCAAGAGCTCCTTCCAACTATTTTCCTAAGTTCTCCATTTGTACCGGTGTCAGAATCTCCCTCAAGTTGTTAGGCTTTTGCAAATAGAGGACCAGGCTTTGATACCAATTGTTAGATTCAGTGATAGTCCCAAAGACATTGAGAGGTGGGGGGTGAATCAGTGTCTAACCGGTTAGCAAAATATTTAAACTTATTTATAAGTTTGCAACCCAAAATAGTATACCGATAAATAAGAATTATTGTAGTAAACAAAAATAATAGAGACAGCATAGAAACACACCATAACACAAGATATTTAACAAGGAAACCCGGTGTCGGAAAAACCTCAGTGGGATTTATGACCCACAATATTTACTCACTGGACAATGAATAAATACTACTTACAATAAGGGGCTTGCACATGCAAGGAGGCCAATAGCCTAGAGCTCACTACTCAATGAAGAGTCACACTGACTACAAAATGGATTATTAAATCCAATACAATGTACTGCTCAAAACAACATCTCTAATGCCAGGTTCAGTACTAGTTTAAGCTCAAATAGATACCTTATCCAAAAACCTTTGCTAACACTACACAATTATTTTCTACCATACATATCTTCTACTCTAATCTCTTCTCTACTCTCTCTCAACTACTCAAAATGACCTATAAGATCTCATACATATATGAATCTTTTACAATATACCATGTCTGCTTACAAAAGATAATTATATTACAATAAATAAAAGTTCATCCCATGTCGGCTAGAGTGTCGATATGCTTTGTTGCCGATGTAATCCGAATGCCAGTGTAAGTGCCTGTCGGTGTTGGTGTCTGCCAGTGTATGAAGTTTGTGATGTCAGGCATGTAGAAACCAATTGCCAGAGATTTGTGAGTTGGTTGCCATCAATAATAATATCAACTATTCTCATAAGAGTGTAGAATTGCAACAAATTATTCATAGTGCTTTATTTTCATCATCGAGCATGGTAGTATCGATATTGGCCGAGGTAGCAGGAACCAAGGTTGAGCATTTTACCTGTATGTAAACATTGCAGACAAGGAAAGTTCCCCTCCATTCTGGTTCATGTACAAATGGTCGAGGTATACACTATAGTCAGTAAGCCATAGTGATCCATGACTAGATTTTACATAGGATCATGTATCTTAGTGAACTTCCCACGTAGACACGATTAGTACATGCCCCAGAACTTCATTGGAACAATCCATAGACAACAAACAAAGAAAAAGATATCAGGAGCCATCCCGACTACTCTAATCACTTGTGGATATCCTGAAGTAGCATATGAACCTGATATGAATAAATAAATAAATAACAAACTGACCAAGTACTTATTAGCTTAAACAAAATTTTCTTGTCAAAGAAAATGTTACCATTCTTGTCTGTGAGGAAAGATGTGTCCTTGTGAAGACAATTGTGTGTAGATGGTTTGATTGGTTGGTTGATTTGATAAGTGATCATTGTTTGAGTAGCTTGAAATGTTTGTTTGGTGTCTGTTGTGATGTGTATGTACAAAGAATAATATATGTTGTAATGTTTTTGATTGATTTTTGATGTTTTATCATGTTTTTGGATTTTGTGAGTGTTTTTGAATGTTTTTGGTATTATTTCCAGCCAATTTTGAATGAAGAACTCAATGAATCACAAATAATGTAGAATCCACTTCCATAAATAGGTTAAGAGAATTACCCCCAGTTAGATGTACCTATGAAAGTGGGATGCAAGACACATGAAGTACTAACCCTAATTGCAGATCAATGATAAGCCATAATTTGAATAACAAATGAATGGATGCAATGGATGTGATCGCAAAAAGTTTGAAAGACAATGGAGCCATAGCCTTTACGAGTGGTTCCTATTTACCATATTTTCACCATCGTACTTACCCAAGGGGCCACCATAGTGGTTTTCACCATTTCGATGAACAATTTTTCTTTACTATTTTCTTGATTCTTTTGTGTATTTTCTTCAGGACATTTTTTATGAATGTTTTTGATATTTTCTGATATATTGGAGGATCCTGATGCTCTACGTAGCTTATGTATGAACCTATTTGAGGTGCATGGTATTGATTAGATCTGCTAGTGGTTCCCCTTTTGAAGTTGCCAACTGATATGCCCCATACCCAAATACAATAGTGATAACATATGGACTCATCTAGTTGGATTCAAACTTTCCCTGATGTTCTTTGTTTGATTGGTTGCAAGGATTCTTCTTGAGAACCAGATGACCTACCTCAAATGTACGAGGTTTAACCTGATGATTATAGCTTCTTCTCATGCATTGTTGATAGGCTTTGAGGTGGTTGTATGCAACTTGTTATTGTTCATCAAGCAGTTCCAAGTCCTGAAGACAGGAGACCCAGTATGCTTCATCATCTATCAAATTATGCAAAGAGACCTGTAGAGATGGTATTTCAACCTCAATAGGTAGGATGGCTTCTACTCCATAGACTAGTGAGTAGGGAGTTTCTCCTATAGGAGTTTGTATGCTAGTTTGATACGCTCATAGTTCTAGATTTAATCAAATGTGGCAATCACAACCAACATCATTGACTATCTTTTTAAGGATCCTCAATATGTTTTTGTTTGATGCTTTGGCTTGACCATTTCCTTGTGGGTAATAGGGAGTGGAAAAATGGTGTTGGATGTGAAACTTCTTACAAAGCTCATGGAAATCCTGATTTTTGAAAGGAATCTCGTTATCTGTGGTTATGGACATGGGTACACAATACCGACAGATGATGTAATTAAGGATGAATGAGGCGATCTGCTTACCGGTGACTTGGGTAAGTGGAACAACTTCGATCCACTTGGTGAAGTTTTTTGCAGTGGTAATGATAAATTTATGGTCATTGGATGAAGATGGATGAATTTTACCCACAAGGTCAAGTCCCCATTGACAAAAGGGCCATGGTTTTGTGATTGGTTACAATTCCTGTGCTGGTGCATGTATCAAGTCTCCATGAACTTGGCACTTGCATTTTCTGACAAAATAGGAGTTTTTTTCCATGGATGGCCAATAGTATCCAATGCGCATGATCTTCCTTGAAAGTGAAGGATTGCTTGAGTGAGCCCCATAAATTCCTTCATGTTAATCTTCCAAGGCCTTTGTTATCTTATCTTGTTCTAGACATTGAAGGAGAGTACCCTCAAGACTTCGCTTGTATAGGGTTTCGACAATGATGGTGTATCAAGCAGTTTGGCAAATGAAGGTTTTTTGTTGGTTATTGGATTGGTTAAGAGGAAGTGTGTGATCATAGAGGTAAGTGAAGAACTCACTGTACCATGGGGATTTGGAACCGACAAGGCGACATATCATTTCAGTTTCAGGGATATCATCTGCGGGGATCCAAAGTTGTTCTACCAAGAACTTGTAGTGTGTTGAATTTTACAGAAGATCCAGGAGAGATGCAATTGTAGCCATTGCATCGGCAACTCGGTTATGATCTCTAGGTACTTTCTCAAACGTGATAGTTATAAATGATTCTTTCTAACTATCCACCATCCTTTTATATGGCATGATCTTATCATCCTTAGTTTGATACTCATCGATGACTTGTCAGATGACTAGCTCAGAATATCCATATACCTATAGCTCTTTTAGATGCCATTGTATAGCTAATCGGAGTCCCGTGATCAAGGCCTCATATTCTACTATATTATTGGTGCATGAGAAAGTGAGTCTGTATGACTTCGGGATATTGTTACCTTGAGGTGTGATGAAAATAATACTTGCCCCCAAGCCATGTTTGGTATATGAGCCATCAAAATAGAGCTTCCACGATTGTGTAGCTATGAACATGAAGATCTCTTCATCTAGAAAGTTAGAAACAAGAGGATGGTCACCTGCAAGGGGTGCATTAGCCAATTGATCTGCAATGGCTTGCCCCTTGATTTCCTTGTTGTCCACATACTCGATATCAAATTCACTCAAGATCATAATCCATTTGGCCAAGCAACCTATTAATGTTGCCTTGCTGATTAGGTATTTGAGTGGATCATTTTTGGCGATGAGTTGTACCTTGTGTGTTAACATGTAGTGCCTCAATTTGGTGGCTGCTAAGATAACTGCTAGACAAACTCACTTAATAGGTGTGTAATTTATTTCATATCCTATCAATCTATGAGAGATATAGTATACAAAACATTATATTCCTTTTGAATTGTGTTGTGCCATCAGTACTCCTAATGTCGTATTTATAGCTGAAATATATAACAATAGAGGTCTACTTGGATCTGGTGGGATCAACAACAATATATTCATTAGGTAGTTTTTAATCATTTGGAATGCTTGCTGGCACTTTGTATCAGATTGAAAGCAGATATTCCTCTATAACAGACGTGTGAAGGGATGACACTTATCAGCCAATTGTGCAATGAATCTCCGAATTGATTGTAGCCACCCTTGTAGTGTCCTTAACTGACTGATGTTCTTTGGAGGTGGCATGTCCATGATTGTTTTAATTTTTGCTAGATCTACTTCAATGCCTTTGCTGGAGACAATGTATCCTAGGAGCTTTCCTGAGGTTACTCCAAAGACACATTTCTTGGGATTAAGATGAACATGATATTGCTCTAATCTGTCAAGGATTTTACCTAGTAATTCAAGATGACCCTCTCTTGTTAATGATTTAGCTAGTAAATCATCGACATAATCTTCCATTATGGTGTGCATCATATCATGAAAGATGGTAGCCATAACTCTTTGATAGGTTTCTCCTACATTCATCAGACCAAATGGCATCACATTCCAATAGTAGGTTCCCCATGGGCATGTGAAAGAAATTTTATGCTGATCCTCTAGAGTAATCTTGATCTGGTTGTACCCTAAAAAGCCATTCATAAGAGAAAGCATTGCATGACCCGTTGTTAGATCAACAATCATGTCAATGTTTGGTAAGGGGAAGTCATCTTTAGGGAATGCCTTATTCAAATCTCTTAAGTATGCACAGATACAGATGCCCCCATTAGGCTTGCCGATAGGTACAATATTGGAGATCCAATCTGCATAATTGATTGGTCAGATGAAACCATCTAATGGCTTTTTGAGTTCTGCCTTGACAAGGACGACAATCTGTGGGTGCATATTTCTGAGCTTTTATTTAATAGGTTTAGATCCTTTTGCCACAATTATGTGATGCATGACCAAATCAAGATCTAAGCCAAGCATGTCTACATAAGACCATGTAAAGTTGATTTGACGCTTTTGGAAGAATTCCATAAACTTTGGTTGTTCCACTAGAGTTAGTAGAGATGTCAAATGTATTTGGTGAGTGTTAGGACCCAAAGGCAACTGAGAAGGGGGGGGTGAATCAGTTGTTTATTAATTCCAACCAAATATAACTTAATCAAACTTGATACATAATACTAGTAAACCAAAGAAGATTGACAATTAATATTAATACCGGTGAAACTTAATGCATGAAACAGAAAGAGAAACAACATCCAAAATACATAACACAAATATTTGTATGTGGGAACCCTGTAAGGGGAAAAACCATGGTGGGAAACCTTACCCACAATAAGATGATACTACTGCAGATAGTATGTGTGTACAAATGGGGTCTGCACATGCAGAAAGGCCAACCACCTAGAGCTCACTGCTCAATCACAAAATAGGAGTCACACTGACTACAATTGGATGATTAAATCCAATGATAATGTACTACTCAAAGTAGCATCTCCAATGCTAGATTCAGTACCGGTTAAGCTCTGATAATCACCTTCTCTATGGTATTCTCATATGATCTTCTATATTCATACATACCATGTTACAATACCATAACCACATACCCTCTGTCTATTACTTCACTTACATCATCTCACAAATGAGACCTTACATATATACCAAGACCTAAGACCAAATGTGTAGGTTGGCTCACAAAGAATGTTACAATTAAATCAATTAGAAATAAGTCAAGATGTGATGCATCATGTCATCTCAATACAATTACAATAATATCCAATTGATTAAATCATCTCCATAACATATCGTGCTGATTTGGAATAGATAATGCACGTCGGTCCATAACCTAGACCAATTTGCCAGTAATAACAAATATGTCAACCTGATTAGACCAATAACCAAAATACCAAAACCAAGTGTCCACACCATGTCTTCTGTTGGCATTATGTGAACCAGTATAAGGACATAATGATATTGTATGTTGTCATTGATGTCAATATGTGATATGTGGGAAGAGAGAGCTGACATATGTGTAAACTGGTATAAATGTCAAAGTGAAGCGGTATATTTGTTCAAGGTGAACCGGCATGTAGTTATGGGAACTGACACATGGAAGCATTGTATGACTACTGGTTGGTAGGTAGTTTCCACTTCAGGATTTCCGGTTGGAGTACCTCAAGCCTGTGTGACTCAATTGGTGATCTTTGTGTGACGAGTTAGCAATATAACAAAGAACAAATCATGTTGCCATGTAGGCCCTATGCACGTGAAGGATCTTGCATGAAGAAGACTATCCCTATCTACCTTGGGAATGTGTGAAGTTTGTTAAATGGTGATAATGCGTGATGGGTTATCAACCGCCATGAAATTGGTGGATAGTGGATGATGGAGAATGTCTTGAGATCAATTCAAGATTGTTGCATTTAATACAGTATGATTCATGGTCAGGATTGAACCATTTGAATTGCTTAACCTAACAGGTTTAGGGTTTAGGGTTTATGCTACCAACCTGTCTGTTTCCTATAAAGTCGATGTTGTGTTTCTTTCTAAAGTTGTTGGCAAAATTTGTATGTGTGTATCCAAGGGAAGTGATACATGATTCTTGCCAGACCAAAAGAGAGAAGAGATACTTGCCAAGTGAATGTGCAGAAGGTGAAGAGGAGCCAAAATGGATCTGCATTAGCATTGAGTGTTGTTATCAGATCATTGTAATTCTTGTTGATCTTTAACCACTTCAACAGTTGTGAAACTCCTTAACAGGGTAGCCTTAACCGACTTGATACAAATCCTTTAACAGGGCAACTCAAAGTTATTGAGTTCTAGGAAGCTATAGAGCTCTAGAGATCCTTTAGCTATTGAGTTCTTGAAATCCTCTAACAAGGTAACCCTAATCGGGTTTAACCCTTAACCGAGTATTATAGCCATCCCTTAACCAGGTGATCCCTAACAGGATCAATTCCTAGCAGAACCTATTGTAATGTATTTAACTGGACAAGGCTCCTAACAGAGCGGACTTCTAAAGAGTTCAAAAAGCAGCTTGTGGGTATTCATCCCCATTGTGGTTTTTCCCAGTTGGGTTTCCACGTGAAAAATATGTGTGTCATGTGTGATTCTTTTATCTTGTGATGCTTTGTTATTACCTGTTAAGCATATGATGGTTCTATGTTTCATGCCTATCTATAAAACATATTGAACTAACTATTGTGAAGATCTAATGATAGTTTACCTGTTCATGCATGAGGGTGTAATGGTACTATAGTATTGAGCTAAGAGGAAATCTAAGTGAGTAATTGGTTTATGATTTTTTTAGTTGTTCTGGGTCTTACCGGTTGCACTCTATTTCAACCAGTGTCACTGCTTGCTAGTCATTTGGAGTATTTGTTGTCAAACCGGTTTTGGACAATATTTTGTCTATACTAATTCATCCCCCCCTCTCAGTACCGGTTTGGTACTATTCATTCATCATTGAGTTATCAATTGGTATTAGAGCCCTCTAGGTCCTCTATGTTGTAAGCTTAACCACTTGAGGTAAAGATCCCAATCAAATGATGAAGAGGGAAGGTCCAAAGTTTAACAGGGAGAATTTTGGTATATGGAAAGATACGATGAAGATATTCATCGGAAGCATGGGTGCTCAACACTGGAGTTATGTTGAGAATGTCTATGTTGTCCCTACCGATGCTCTCACCGATGACCAAAAGAGAGAGATACAGGAAAATGGGCAAGTCATGGAAGCCCTTATTAGTAGTCTATCTAACATTGATTTTATTGATGTTTAGGACAAGGTTAATCCCCAAAAGGTATGGGATGCTCTTGAAAATATCTATGGTGGTGATGAACATGTAAAATAGGCTAAAGAAGAAGGCCTGAGAGGGAAGTTTGAAGATATGCGGATGGTTGAAGGTGAGATCATCCAACAGTATGGAATAAGAATCAAAATAGTTGTTGGAGAAATCAAGAGTGCAGGTGGTAAAATAGAAGATTCCACTGTGGTAAGCAAAGTCCTGAGATCCCTGTTGCTGGTTTATGCAATAAGGATTGCTGCTATTCAGGAGCTAAGATCAATAGACAAGACTAAGGTATCCTTGGACTCCATCATAGCCAAGTTGATAGCCTATGAGCTAAATAGTTTTGATGGTAGTGTTCAAAAGACTGAATCAACATTTAAAGCCTCTGCTATACCATCTAGAAAAGGAAAAGAAGCTAGCACTAGTGGTGTACCTAGACAAAGCAGAGAAATGAATGATGGGGAGATTCTGATGGCATTTGAAGCTCTCCTTGCTAGGAAGCTTCCTAAAGGAACTAGTAAATACAAAGGTAAGCTACCTTTGAAATGCTTTTCTTGTAACTAGATAGGACATATTTCTATAAACTGTCCTAATGGCGATAACAAGGACAAACTAGAAATGTTTAGGAAATTCAAAGGAGGAAACCAGAGAAATTGTTTTGTGGTAGTTGATGAAGGTGTCACAGATGAGGAATCAGAAGATGAAGAGAATGAAGATATTGTGTTTGTTGCTGTAAAGGAAGATGTGGCAGACAAGAAGGCTCTTGTCTCTCAGTTTGATAATTCCAATGAGTGGATCATTGACAGTGGTTGTTCCCACCATATGACAGGTGACCGGAGCAAGTTTCTATCCTTGGAGGAGTATGATGGTGGTGTGGTTCACTTTGGCAATGATGCACCATGCATGGTCAAAGGCAGAGGGTCCATCTCTCTGAATGGAAAGAGTAGTGCTGACAATGTGTACTGGGTTGATGGTCTCAGACACAACCATCTGAGTGTTGCCCAACTGAATGATAGTGGCCTCACTCTAGAATTCAAGAATGGAGTTTGCAGAATCAAAGGAAAAGATGGTGAATTGGTGGCCATTGGCATGCAGACCAAAGGTAACCTATTTCATCTGAATTCAAATATAAGTACATGTCTTATGGCTAAGTTTGATGATAGCTGGATATGGCATAGGAGACTCTGCCATGTAAACTTTGATAACATTGTGAAGGCTATTAAGACCAAGGCAGTTAGAGGGTTGTCGGTGCTAAGCAAACCAGATAATACCTTGTGCAGAGAGTATCAATTGGAGAAAATGCCTTCCTCAACCTTTAAAGGTAAATCTTTCACTGCTGACAACTTGCTTGATCTTGTGCATACTAATTTGTGTGGTCCTATGAAAACTAGGAGTGTGCAGGGTGATAGGTACTTCATGATTCTCACTGATGACTACTCAAGAATGATGTGGGTCACATTCTTGAAAGACAAGTCTAAAGCCTTTGTGAAATTCAAAGATTTCATAGCATTAGTGGAGAAGGAAAGTGGTAAAAGGATCAAGTGTCTCAGAATTGATCAAGGAGGGGAATTCACTTCTGGTGAATTCAACAAGTATTGTGAAGAATTTGGCATCAAGAGGCAACTGTCTGCCCCTTAGACTCCACAGCAGAATGGCCTAGCAGAGAGGAATAACCGGACTATGGTTGAAGCAGCTAGAACCATGTTGATTCAAGGAAAGGTGGCTCACACCTTTTGGAGAGAAGCGGTGAGCACTGCAGTCTACACAATGAACCGGGTACTCATCAAGAAAGGTAAGGACAAAACTCCTTATGAGTATTGAACCGGTAAGACACCTATGGTTAGCTACTTTAGGGCATTTGGTAGCAAATGTTACATCAAGAGGAATGAACATCAGGACAAATTTGAAGCTAAATGTGATGAGGGAATATTCTTAGGATATTCCACCAAGAGTAAAGCTCTCAAGTGTTATAACAATAGGACTCAGAGAATTATGGAAAGTATCAATGTAAGAGTTGATGAATCCTCTGGGAAAACTAAGGAAACCGACAATGAGCAAGCTGTAAATGAGTTGGTTGCAACCTTCTGGGAACTGGTTGTCAGTCAACCAAGTACCAATAACAGTGTTCTTGAACTGGTGAATGCTGATACTGATGAAGATGAGGATGAAGAGGAAAAACAAGAAGAACCATTAAAGACCATTCCTCGGTATGTCAAGATGAATCATGATCCTAAGCAGATCATAGGAGATAAGGATGTAGGAATCCTTACAAGAAGAAAGATTAGAGAAAACTCATGTATGATCTCTGAATTTGAGCGTAAATCATTTAAAGAGGCTCATAAAGATGAAGACTGGATCAAGGCAATGGAAGAGGAACTTGACTAGATAGAGAAAAATGGTACATGGTCCTTGGTACCTAGACTAGAGCATAAAAATGTCATTGGCACCAAATGGGTGTTCAGAAACAAGCTGAGTGAGGATGGCACAATGATTAGGAATAAAGCCAGATTGGTGTGCAAAGGATATGCTCAAGAAGAAGGAGAAGACTATGGAGAAACCTTTGCTCCTATAGCCAGATTGGAAGGAGTTCGTATGCTTCTTGCATATGCAGCTTTTAAAGGATTCAAGGTATATCAAATGGATGTAAAATCTGCATTCCTAAATGGTGTACTTGAAGAGGAGGTGTATATAGAGCAACCGAATAGGTTTTCCCTATCTGAAGACAGTGATATGGTGTGCAGGCTACATAAAGCCTTATATGGTCTAAAGCAGGCACCTAGAGCATGGTATGAACATCTACATTCCCATCTTGTGATGATTGGATTTGAGAGAACAAGTGAAGATCGTAATATCTACTTGAAGTCTGAAGGAGATCAGATCTTGATCTGTGAGGTTTTTGTTGATGACATTATCTTTGGTGGAGATGACAAGATGAGTCATGAGTTTTCTGATGAGATGAAGAAAGAGTTTGAGATGTCACTCATAGGGGAGATTAAGTCTTTCATTGGACTACAGATCCAACAGATGAAAGATAGAATCTTTATCACTAAGTCCAAATATGTCAAAGAGGTGTTGAAGACCTTTGGCATGGAAGATAGCAAACTAGTTGGTACACCGATGGTGACCGGTTGCAAATTGTCAAAAGAGGATGATTCTGCACTGGTTGATGAGAAAGAAAACCGATCAATGATTGGTAAGTTGCATTATGTAGTGCATAGCAGACCAGATATTTCACATGCAGTTGGCATTACTGCAAGGTTCCAGAAAAGTCCAAGAGAATCCTACTTGGTTGCAGTCAAGCGAATTCTTAGGTATCTGAAGGGAATAGTTGACTATAGATTGTGGTACCCATACAATAATGATTTCATTCTGAAAGTATTCACAAATGCTGATTGGGCAAGTAATGTGGATGATCGGAAAAGCAAAACCAAAGGTGCATTCTTTCTCGGTGGTAGACTGGTCTCATGGATGAGTAAAAAGAAGAGTTGTATCTCTCAGTCTACAATGGAAGCAGAGTATGTTGCAGCTTTCATGAACTGCACTCAGACAATCTGGATGAAGCATGTTTTAAATGGCTTCAAAATCCCTGTATCTGAACCAGTAAGTATATTCTTTGATAACACAAGTGCTATCAATAATTCAAAGAATCTGGTTTTACATTCTAGAACCAAGCATTTTGAGCTCAAGTATCATTTCTTGAGGGAAAAGGTTTAGAATAAAGAGATTGCACTGGAACATGTTTCCAGTAAGGAGCAGTTAGCAGACATATTCACCAAGCCTCTCCCAAAGAATTCATTTGTGCATTTAAGAGGTGAATTGGGGGTACTGCCCCTTCAAGAGGTGAACTAAAAGTATTTGTTCCACATCAGTCAGGTATTGCATAGTCAAATTTTTTGTTGATTGATGTGTTGAAGGATGCTACTCCTTAGGGGGAGCAGCATAATGGAACAAGGATGCTTGTGCCTCCACTTTGGCATTGTTGTCAAAGGGGGAGAAGGAGTGAAGCAGAAAAGATATATGTAGAAAATGAGGGAGAAGATGTGAAGCGAAGAGATATCTTTGTATATTGCCATCAATGCCAAAGGGGGAGATTGCTGGCATTATGTGAACCGGTATAAGGACATAATGATATTGTATGTTATCATTGATATCAATATGTGATATGAAGTGAACCGGCATATGTGATATGTGGGAAGAGAGAACTGGAATATGTGTAAACCGGTATAAATGCCAAAGTGAAGTGGTATATAGTTGGTCAAGGTGAACCGGCATGTAGTTATGGGAACCAACACATGGAAGCATTGCATGATTACCGATTGGTAGGTAGTTTCCACTTTAGGATTTCCGGTTGGAGTACCTCAAGCCTATGTGACTCAATCAGTGATCTTTATGTGATGAGTTAGCAGTATAATGGAGAACAAGTTGTGTTGCCATGTAAGCCCTGTGCGCGTGAAGGATCTTGCATGAAGAAGACTATCCCTATCTACCTTGGGAATGTGCGAAGTTTGTTAAATGGTGATAATGTGTGATGGGTTATCAGCCGCCATGAAATCAGTGGATAATGGATGATGGAGAATGTCTTGAGATTGATTCAAGATTGTTGCATTTAATGCAGTATGATTCAATGGTTAGGATTGAACCGTTTGAATTGCTTAACCTAACAGGTTTAGGGTTTAGGGTTTTTGCTACTGACCTGTCTGTTTCCTATAAAGTCGATGTTGTGTTTCTTTCTAAAGTTGTTGGCAAAAGTTGTATGTGTGTATCCAAGGGAAGTGATACATGATTCTTGCTACACCAAAATAGAGAAGAGATACCTGCCAAGTGAATGTGCAGAAGGTGAAGAGGAGCCAAAATGGATCTGCATTAGCATTGAGTGCTATTATTAGATCATTGTAATTCCCGTTGATCTTTAACCACTTCAACAGCTGTGAAACTTCTTAATAGGGTAGCCTTACCGGCTTGATACAAATCCTTTAATAGGGTAACTCGAAGTTATTGAGTTCTGGGAAGCTATAGAGCTCTGGAGATCCTTTAGCTATTGAGTTCTTGAAATCCTCTAACAAGGTAACCCTAACTAGGTTTAACCCTTAACCGGGTGATCCCTAACAGGATCAGTTCCTAGTAGAACCTATTGTAATGTCTTTAACCGGACAAGGCTCTTAACAGAGCAGACTTCTAAAGAGTTCAAAAAGCAGCTTGTGGGTATTCATCCCCACCGTGGTTTTTCCCAGTTGGGTTTCCATGTGAAAAATATGTGTGTCATGTGTGATGCTTTTATCTTGTGATGCTTTGTTATTACCTATTAAGCATATGATGGTTTTGTGTTTTATGTCTGTCTATAAAACATATTGAACTAACTATTGTGAAGATCTGATGATAGTTTACCTATTCATGCATGAGGGCGTAATGGTACTATAGTATTGAGCTAAGAGGAAAGCTAAGTGAGTAACTAGTTTATGACTGTTTTAGTTGTTCTTGGTCTTACCGGTTGCACTCTGTTTCAACCAGTGTCACTGCTTGCCAGTCATTTGGAGTATTTGTTGTCAAACCGGTTTTGGACAGTATTTTGTCTATACTGATTCACCCCCCCCCTCTCAGTACTGGTTTGGCACTATTCATTCATCATTGAGTTATAAGTCCTCGACATAACCAAGTGATGTCCAGATGAAAACAAGTCATCCTCAGTGCTGGTGAACAATATAACCTGCCGGTGAACCAAATATCGGTGACTGTGCATAAGTCACTGAACTTGCCGGTGAACATAATGTGCTAGTTCAACATAATCAAAGATATCTAGAAGGATAAGTGCTAATAATTGTTGACATAAATCACAAAACCAAGGCAACACATCCATAATACCAACAATCTCCCCCTTTGTCATTGATGGCAACACAAATATGGAAAAACATCTAAGTGCCAAAATAGAATGCCAAAAACCAACAATCTCCAAAATAGATCAATACCAGAAATCAAAATACAAATGCAGAGAGTATATATCACTCCCCTAATAAGTAATCTCTCCCCAAAGGATAATGTATGTTTTTCCATAAATATCTCTCCCACTTTGACATCAAATGCCAAAGCAATAAAAATACCAGATACAACTAGTTCATAGAACCAATTACAAATACCAATTGTTATAATCAACTTCTCCAAATACTCCTCCTGAGAAGTAGCTCTCCTCCATCAAAGTCAGAAAAATGTTTCTCTATAAATTCTATAGATCTGATGCCAAGCATCAACTGTCTAAGTCTCTACCGGTGAGGGTATAACCCCATGCTACTCTCTGAGATATTCAAAAGTTTCCTTAGGCAAAGGCTTAGTAAAGATATCTACAATCTTCTTTTTAGTATTCACATAAACCAATCTCACTTCTTTTGCTTCAACATTCTCTTTAAGAAAATTATATTTGATAGAAACAAGTTTAGTTTTAGAGTGAAATACTGGATTCTTAGATATATCAATTGCTATTGAATTATCACAATAATTGATTATAGGTTCTTTGTATTTTACCTTTATGTCCTTCAACATTTTCTTAATCCATAATACCTAAGTACAATTAGTTGTTGTTGCAACATATTTTGATTCTGTTGTTGATAAGGATGTAGAACTCTATTTCTTGCTCAACCATGAAATCAATTTGCTACCAAGAAAGAATGCCCCACTGGTGGTTCTCTTTCTATCATCTACATCTCCTACCCAATTAGCATCGGTGTATGCACATAAATCAAAAAAATTATCTTTAGGATACCATAAACCAAGATTTGTTGTGCCTTGTAGATACTGAAAAATCCTTTTCACTATTGATTCATGATTTTCTCTAGGATTACTCTGAAATCTTGAAACAATATACACTGCATTCATTATATTAGGTCTTGTTTGTGTCAAATATAGTAAACCTCCAATCATAGATTTGTATCTTGTTGGAATAACAGGAGTTGAATCATCCTTCAATGACAATTTATCAGTTGTAGTCATAGGATTACTTACTGGTTTAGAGTTTTCCATACCAAATTTCTTTAGTAGCTCCTTCTGGTACATTGTTTGACATATGAATATTCCTTTATCAGTCTGTGAAATCTGCAAACCTTTAGTGTAACCGAGCTTCAAAAGATATTTGTCCAATATAGAATACCAAGCTCTAGGAGCTTGCTTCAATCCATATAAAGCTTTCCTTAATCTGGAAACCATATCTTTATCATTTCTCAATGAAAATCCATCAGGTTGTTCAATGTAAACTTCCTCTTCAAGATCACCATTCAAAAATGCACATTTTACATCCATTTGATATACTTTATAGTTCTTGTGGGCTGCAAATGCAAGAAATAATCTGACTGCCTCAATTCTAGCTACCGGTGCAAAGGTTTCATTGTATTCAATTCCATCTTTCTATAAATATCTTTTACACACTAATCTTTCTTTGTTTCTAATTACCTTACCATCTTCATTAAGTTTATTTCTGAATACCCATTTAGTTCCAATTACATTTTTATCTTTAGGCCGGGGAATGAATGTCCATGTATTGTTCTTTTCAATTTGTTCTAATCCATCTTCCATAGCTTTAATCCAATGTTTATCTTCATGTGCTTCAATAACAGATGTTGGTTTAATTTGAGAAATTAAACACACTTCTTCATTTGCCAGTCTTCTTCTTGTCATAACTCCTTGATACTTATTCCCAATTATCTGACTTTCAGAGTGATTTAGTCTTACATACCTGGGTGTGTTCACTTGATGTTGTTGGTATATGATTGAAGGTTTTGTGATTGATGGCAACCTTGCAATCCTATGGCACCGAAAAAGATATTATATGGGCATCAGCAGATCACACTCTACACCGACACTCAGGACACTGACACTGACACAAAAGAAAGGAAGTATACTAGCACAGAGGCCGATAGGATTTTTGTTATATAATATTTTGTTTATTATTGTAAGCCGACTTGGCAAATTGTAAAATGACTCTTATATATAAAAGAGATCATTGTAAACATTTTGTAACATGAAGGATGTGATGTAGAAGCATTAAGGAAAATATTAGGCAGACCTAATGTGTGAAATATAGGTCAAGGGGTATATGTAAAGAACAGAGCAGGAACCGGTATCGAATCTGGCATTGAAGATGCTATTGTAAAGCAGTACAAGATATTAGATTTGTATAATCCTTATTGTAAGTCAGTGAGACTTCCCATTGAGCAGTGAGCTCTAGGCAGTTGGCCTTCCTGCATGTGCAGGCTCCTATTGTAAGTAGTATTCTCTTATTGGCCAGTGAGTGAATATTGTGGGTCACAAATCCCACTAAGCTTTTTCCCACACCGGGTTTCCTTGTTAATATCTTGTGTTATGGTGTGCTTTTAATGTGGATGTTCTTGATTCTATTTATTGCATTATTTCTTGCATACCGATACACTGTTATATTATGTTCTACATGTTTCAAGTTAGGAAATTCTAATCACCGATTAGATACTGATTCACCCCCCCCTCTCAGTATCTATGGGACCCCTAACAATTGGTATCAGAGCTTGATCCTCTATTTTCAGAAGCCTAACAGCTTGAGGAAGATCTTGTCACCGATAAAGATGGAAAATCTGATGAAACAACTTGAAGGAGCTCTTACAGACTATGATGCAGAGAAATTGAAAAATATCAAACTAGAAGATGATTTAAGGGCAGCTCAAGATATCATTCAGGCACTTCAAGAAAATTTTACTATTGCAAGAAATAAGAGAAGAGAACTTTGTGAAAATTTACAAAATGAGAATGATGAAAAGGAATCACTTAATGATATGATAAGCAAGTTGAAACAAGAGATCATGACAACAAAAAATGAAATGCAGGATATGACTATGAGATTTTGCAAAGAAATTGAGGATAGGAAGAAGAATGAAGAAGAATTGACTAGAAGACTAAGTGATGCAGAAAATGAGAATATAAGACTTAGCTATGAAAATAACATGTTGAAGATAGATCTGATGCATACACAGAATGACTCAAATGAACTAATGAGACAAAAAGAAATCTTGGAAAGAGAACTGGAAACTGCAAATCAACACAAAGAAAAATTCAAGAAAAGCTCAGAGGAAATTGGCACCTTGCTGAAGAATCAAAAACCTAAACGTGACACTTTTGGAATTGGCTTTGAAGTTGGTGAAAGCTCCAGTACTACAAATACTCAGGATCACAACAAACCGGTAAGACAACCTAATGCTTATAAATTCAATGGAAAATGCTTTAACTGTAATAAGTATGGTCATTAAGCAAATGAATGTAGATCTAGAAATTATTAGAATATCAACACACCCACCAGTCAATGTTCTAAATGCAAAAAAGTTGGCCACAACTCCGAAAACTGCGGAATGAATGTGAGATGTTATGTTTGTGGAAGATTTGGACATTTATGTAATCAATGCAGAACCCAAACTGGTATAGGTTATGGGAAAGCTATTCAGAAAAATAATGTAACTTGTTATGCATGTAACAAGATTGGGTATATTGCTAAATTTTGTAGAAGTAAAGGAACACCAGTAGACAACAAAAGTTCTAGCTTGAAAGGTAAAGAAAAAGTTGAAGAGGTTAAGCAAGAATTCTCAAAACAATGGATTAGAAAAGCTGATCTAAATATTGGGAATACTCCTCCACTGGTAGAACCAACCAATGCTTCACTGGCAGGACAGAGTGATGCTTCACCGGAAGGATAGAGCAATGCTCCACTGATAGGATGTTCTTCATCTAATTGAAGAAAATTTCTTTGAGGGTTTGGCAATCGAATGACACATGTGTTATTATTCCCTCAGTTAGAGATAAGAAGTTGAAAATTACTTATTACTAGCAAACAATGTTAAGTGAATACTTAACCAGCATGCAATTAATGTGGTAGATGACGAAAAGACACTATAAAATTAAGGTTTTTTCTCCATTTCATTTCATCGTGATTTCAAATTTTTGAAGAGTGTGAAGACTCCAAGCTAAGGCATTTCGAGCAAGAAGCAAGCACACTCCAAGCAATCATCCATCCAAGGCAGTAAAAGGTATTTAATCATGGCATCCACCTCTGCAATTGAATACATAGCAAACCCTACTATTGTTAAAGTAATAAAAAGACCCAGGCCCATATTTCAGTTAGTTCCCGAGATAGAAAAGAAAGATGATACCTTAGGTGCTTTTTCTCAAATTCCTAAGGGAGTTGTATATGCTAAAGACCCCAGAATGTACATCCATTGCAACATTGAAGAGTTAGGAGATGAGGAAATTAAAACCATTTATAAAATCGTGATATGTGATAATACTGACAATGTAAAAGATGAATACAAGATCATTGAGACCCTAAGATTTACAGAGATCCTTAGCATTCCTTAATTTCCAAAGGATGTGATTAGGATAGTTTTAAGCAGGGTACATGGAGAATTTTTCTGGTTAGATGCAATCCATAAGATCACCAAGGAAGCTGTGAAAGTTGTCACAGGGTTACCGACCACCAGTAAAAGACCAGATAAAACCAAGAAGGTTTCCAATGACCTAGTTATAAACCTAACCGGTACAACATTTGACAAGAGGTCTCTAAGGGTTAATGATGTAAAAGATATCAATGTGAGATTCATCAGTATGATATTAGGGTATAAAACTACTCATGCTAATAGACTCAATTCGGTTTCAAGCTTATGCATTAAGAGTGCTTATGACATGGTCACAGATAATGCAAAAATTGACATATGTGAGTGGTTAAAAGATGAATTAATTGACAATCTTGGAAAGATCAAGAAGGACAAGAAAGGAACTTTCAAATTTGGAAATTTGTTAGTATACCTAATGCTACACATAAAAAAATAGGTTCCCAGCATAGGCTACAAAGAACTTGGATATGATGTACCAGTAGGCAAATAATTGATTGAACTATTCAATAACATGGGTGAGAACAAGGAAAACAATATTAATGACTTTTTCCAAGCATTAAAAGCCAAAATGAAGAATAAGAGTAAGGTTATCACAAAAGATTGTTGACAAATACAAACATGATATATGTTTTGTCATCAAGAAAGATGAAATTTGGATGGAAGCAGTCATCCCAAGGACAGTTTGGGTAATCGAGATGGGCTATGAAACATATGCTAAAGCACTTCTGGAAGCCCCCAGAGAACCAAAAGAAGAAGTATTTGGTAGTGCTGAAACCACACAAAGTCAAATTCAATCAAAGAAAAGGGTGAAAAAGGTTGAGTCAGTTGTAAGGAAAGGGTCCAGATAAGCAAAAGCCATTAAGGAAGATGTATTGAAGAAAACCGGCATAACAAAGTATGAGTTAGTAGCTCCACAGCCTGAAACTCACCTATCACTAGTAGGTACTTCTTTAGGAAGTGACATTCCTGCAACTTTCAAAAGAGTTGTAAGGAAAAGAGATCCCTCACCAGCAACCACACCTTCACCTAGGAGGACAAGGAAAAAGCAACAAGCAGTGAGATCTCCAGTTAGAAAGGCCACACCAAAGAAGAAACTGACACCCAAGAAGAAGAAAAGGACAAACAAAGACTTGGCTCCTCTTGATATACTGCTAAATGAAATCATAGAGGAAGGTAAACTGAAGAACATAGAGAAAATATATGACACTCTAACAGCTGATGAAAAAGAACAAGTTGAAAACAGTGTTATATTGCACATGGATATGTACAAGAAATTTTTGATGGAAGTAGTCAATGAAATTCCTGATGAATTATTCAAAAGACTAGAGGCAAGAAGATAGACAATGATAGAATTGGATAAGAAAATAAAAATTGAGACGTTACTTGTTGTATTCTCTACTGCACACTGACATATTTCACTAATGGGAGGAAGAGCTAATGAAGTGATAGAAGAAACAAAAGATGGATGGGATATATTCCTGGTTGAGAAAGAAAAACAAGAAGAGTACAGGAACCCCAAACCTATAAAAGTATATCAAAAAGATAGAGACAAGGGGAAAGGTAAAGTTGGTGGACCACCAAGTATCAAGGTTAGAGACAACTTACCCCCACCTTCTTTAAATACTCCACCGGTAAAATCAACAACTACTAAAGATCAATCGATAGCCGAGAGTATGGATGTAGAGGATAATAATCCTAATCCTAAAGTCCTATATACTATGAATATTGATACTCAGAAAATCAACATAGTAGTAGACAAAGATACAACTGTTAAGTCAGATATGGCTAGTGGGCCTCCGGTAGCAAGGGAAACAGATAAACCCGCAGAAAATAAAGAGCAAAAGGTAGAGACTGAGACATAGACTGAGGCAATGAAACATACAGAGAAACAAACAGAGCTAAAGGCTCCAGGACAACAACAACCGGAATAGGTACATAAGGAAACAGTGCCACCGACAACTAGTGAAGTAGGAAAACCAGTGCTTAAAGAAGTGCAGACACAAATAGACCTACCAGAGGTCAATACAAGATTGGTTACTTCCACCGGTACTCAGATTGTTGGATCATCATCAGGATATAAATCAACAAATGTGACTAAGGTTTTATTAGATTCTATCAAGAAAATAACCGATTGCAGCTCACAAGCTTACAAAGCAATTGATGATTCCATACCAATTTTGAAGGTAATTGCTCCCAATTGTAATATAGACAAAAAAGATTCTTTAGGACAATTGGATACATTGTGTAAATATATCTCAGAAAACATTTAGAAAATAAAGGAAGATTCAGTGAAGGATAAGGTAGAAATTGAAAAACAGAAATTCTTTGATGAGCAAATAAAGAAGTGTAACAGAGATTTTGACACACTTCTACCGGAACTATGTAAATTGTTGAAAGAGTACAAAAATCTGTATAAAGATACTTGTAAAACAAACTTTTTGACTGTAGATATAGACAAGAAAATGAGCAAGGTACAGGATGAGATAAATAAACTTGCAGACAGCTTTGTCAACTCACTTGATACACTATCAGTTTTTGAAGAGAAGATAACAAATTTTGAGGAAGAACTACTCAAATTGGAAAGAGAGAAAGAAAGAATAATAAATAAGGCAAAACATTTGAGATCTAAACTAAGTCCAAGATTGGACTATCTAGCATCTCTGCGGAAGGAAATTTTTGAGACATTAATACAAGGAAGCAAAACACCGACAAAGCATTTGTAGCATCTCACTGGTACTATGAAGAGAACAGAGACATCAATAAAGGATAGCAAGAAGTTTATGGATAGTATAAACTTGATTTTGGGAGATCTTTTTCAAATTATAACTACCCAGCTACAAGGTTGAAACCACAAACTCTACTGACATCTTGACAACCTTTGTCATTGATGCCAAAGGGGGAGTAGTGGGATGAGAAAATTCAAATCATAGGAATCATATGCTCAGGGGGAGCACACACATTTTTGGTAACATTTTTGGACTACACATTTTTGGATACTTTTTGAAATTTCTCATGAGTGTTGCCATCAATGCCAAAGGGGGAGATTGTTGGCATATGCACACTCTAATGAGACATTGCATGTGATTGAAGGTTTTGTCATTGATGGCAACCTTGCAATCCTATGGCACCGACAAAGACATTATACTGGCATCAGTAGATCACACTCTACACCGGCACTCAGGACATCGACACCAGCACAGAAGAAAGGAAGTATACCGGCATAGAGGCCAACAAGATTTTTGTTATATAATATTTTTATTATTATTGTAAGCCGACTTGGAAAATTGTAAAATGACTTTTATATATAAAAGAGATCATTGTAGACATTTTGTAACATGAAGGATGTGATGCAAAAGCATTAAGGAAAATATTAGGCAGACCTAATGTGTGAAATATAGGTCAAGGGGTATATGTAAAGAATAGAGTAGGAACCGGTACTGAATCTGGCATTGAAGATGCTATTGTAAAGCAGTACAAGATATTAGATTTATATAATCCTTATTGTAAGTTAGTGAGACTTCCCATTGAGCAGTGAGCTCTAGACAGTTGGCCTTCCTGCATGTGTAGGCCCCTATTGTAAGTAATATTCTCTTATTGGCCAGTGAGTGAATATTGTGGGTCACAAATCCCATCGAGGTTTTTCCCACACTGGGTTTCCTCGTTAACATCTTGTGCTATGGTGTATTTTTCATGTGGATGTTCTTGATTCTATTTCTTGCATACCAGTACACTGTTATATTATGTTCTGCATGTTTCAAGTTAGGAAATTCTAATCACCAGTTAGATACTGATTCACCCCCCCTCTCAATATATGTGGGACCCCTAACAGATGTTGTTCTTCAGTCACTGTGGAATTCTCTGATGATGTCAGTGTGACTGGATCAACATTTTGTACTAGTGCACTCTGTATAGGTTCATTTGTGATCATCTCAACTGCCAG
This sequence comes from Cryptomeria japonica, assembly GCF_030272615.1. NCBI lineage: Eukaryota > Viridiplantae > Streptophyta > Pinopsida > Cupressales > Cupressaceae > Cryptomeria > Cryptomeria japonica. Next base: position 265,726,787 of record NC_081413.1, read on the forward strand.
TTCAGAATCCATAGACCTTGAATTTCCTCTAAAGTGTTCATATATCTTCACATTTGTAGTCTTAATGATTTTCTGTAATCTTCTATTAAAACATCTATATGCTTTTCTCTTAGATGAATAAACAAGAAATATACCTTCATCACTTCTAGGATCAAATTTTCCAATATACTCATCTCTCCTAATGTAGCATTTGCCTCCAAATATTCTGAAATATTTAAGAGTAGGAATATTACCAAACCATAATTCATAAGGTGTCTTACCGGTTTCTCCTTTGATGTGAACTATGTTGAAAGTGTAAACCCTTGTATTCACTACTTCTGTCCAATACACATGAGGTAGATTTGCTTCTGATATCATGCTTCTAGCTGCATCTAGAATAGTTTCCACAACTCTATTTTGCTGAGGTGTCCTAGGTGCTGATAGTTTTCTTCTAATTCCATTCACTTCACAAAATGTATTGAACTCCTTAGATGTAAATTCACCTCCTTGGCCTGATCTTAAATAATTGATTTTCTTACCAATTTCATTCTCTACCATTGCTTTGAATAATTTGAATTTCCCAAAAGCTTCTAATTTCTCCCTGAGAAAAGTAACCCAACACATTCTAAATAATCATCAATGATTATCATAAAGTATCTATCTCCCTATAGAATTTTTGTTCTTGTCGGACCGCACAAGTCAATATGAATTAAATCAAGAACATTATTGGATTTCTCAGAAATACTCTTAAAAGTTGTTCTAACTTGCTTTCCCATTTGACATTCCTTACATACCGGATTATGAGGTTTTACAATCTTAGGTAAATCCCTTACTGGCTTAGATGAACTAATCTTTACAATGCAATCAAAATTCACATGACAACATCTTTTATGCCATAACCAACTTTTATCAATATGTGCAATCAAGCATGTCTTTTCACTATTATTCAAATGAAAGATATTACCTCTAGTCCGATTACCGGTTGCAATCTCCAAACCAGTTCTATTCATGATTTTGCATTTACCATTCTTGAATTGTAACTAAAATCCTTTTTCAACTAATTGACCAGCACTCAAAAGATTATGCTTCAAACCTTCAACATAATAAACGTTGTCAGTATTGGGCTTACCATCAAAAGATATAGTGCCTTTTCCTCTGATCAAACAATCTTTGTCATCCCCAAATCTTACTAGACCTCTATTGTATTCCTGAAAAGATAAGAATTTACTTTTATCACCAGTCATATGATGTGAACATCCGAAATCTATAATCCATTCATCCTTTTCTTCAATTTTAGCTGCCAGGGCTTGCTCTACCGGTGGAACAGTAGGTGTCGGTTGATCTTCTATTATTGCAATAAAAGACCATCCATTATCTGTTAGTTCTTCATCAAAATCATCAGTAACTCTTTCATTAACATAGTAACATGATTTGTCTATATTCTTCTTAAATCTGTATCTCTGATATTTAGGGTTAGGCTTGTATGTTCATTTAGCTTCTTCTCTCAAACTTGCATATCTATCGGGACATCTAGATGCCATATGACCAACTTTATTGCAGTTAAAACATTTAAATGGTGCTTTACCTTCATACTTACTTCTATAGGACCTTTAAGCATTTTCCTTGCAAATAGTGCTTCAAGTTCTTCTAGTTCTTCATTTTCCCTCTTGAAATCTTCAAGTTCTCTTGCATAAAGTTCTTTCCAAGATGATGATGATGATGATGATGATGATGATGATTTGAAGGCTAAATCTATTTTAATTGTAGCAACAGGACCAAATTCGTCAAGCTAAAACATTGAAAGTTTTCCAACCAAGGTATCTCTAGATATTGATGTATTAGGCATTGTTCTCAGCTCATTAATAGTAGTTACTCTCATTTTGTATGTCAGTGGTAATGCTCTCAAAACTTTGGAAATAATTTCATCTTCACTTAAGGAACCTCCACAACATTATATTCCCAAAACAATTTCATTAACCCTTTCCATAAAAGCAAAAATTCTTTCATCTTCTTTCATTTTCAAATTTTCATACCTGACCCGGAAGCATTCCAGTTTTGAAATTTTGACAGTGGTATCTCCTTCATTCAATGTCTCCAATTTATCCCAAATAGCTAAAGTAGTAGATCGATCTAATAATCCCATGATTTGTTGATCTCACAATGTGCTTAAGATTGCTTCTCTTACTTTGAAATTAATCTCTTGATCCTTACCCAATGTTGGTGGATTAGGTTGATTCTGTGTAGGACCAACATAGCCATTCTTTGTAACATCCCATATGTCTTTTCCAATGCAATTCAGATGTGTCTCCATTATGATCTTCCATATACCATAGTTAGTTCCATCAAGTTTTAGACCGTCCTTCCTGAAAAAGTTAGTTGCCATAGAATCTCCTTAAGTTGTTAAACTTCTGCAAAAAAGAGGACTAGGCTCTGATATCAATTGTTAGGACCTGGAGGCAACTAAGAGGGGGGGTGAATCAGTTGTCTATTAATTTCAACCAAATATAACTTAATCAAACTTGATACAAAATACCAATAAACCAAAGATAATGATGGTTAACAGTTTGACAATTAATATTAATATTGGTGAAACTTAATGCATGAAATAGAAAGAGAAACAACATCCACAATACATAACAAAGAGATTTGTATGTGGAAACCCTGTAAGGGGAAAAACCATGGTGGGAAACCTTACACACAATCAGATGATACTGCTATAGATAGTATGTGTGTACAAATGGGGTCTGCACATACAGAAAGGCCAACCGCCTAGAGCTCACTACTCAATCACAAAATAGGAGTCACACTGACTACAATTGGATGATTAAATCCAATGATAATGTACTACTCAAAGTAGCATCTCCAATGATAGATTCAGTATCGGTTATGCTCTGATAATCACCTTCTCTATGGTCTGCTCATATGATCTTCTATATTCGCACATACCTTCTGCCTATTACTTCACTTACATCATCTCACAAATGAGATCTTACATATATACCAAGACATAAAATCAAATGTGTAGGTCAGCTCACAAAGAATATTACAATTAAATTAATTACAAATAAGTCAAGATGTGATGCATCATGTCGACTCAATACAATTACAATAATATCCAATTGATTAAGTCATTTTCATAATGTGTCATGTTGATCTGGAATAGATAATGCATGTCGGTCCATAACCTAGATCAATTTGTCGGTAACAACAAATATGTCAACTTGATTAGACCAATGACCAAAATACCAAAACCAAGTGTCCAAACCATGTCTACAACATAACCAAGTGATCTCCAGATGATAACAAGTCATCCTTAGTTTTGGTGAACAATATAACCTGTCGATGAACCAAATACCAATGACTGTGCATGTCACTGAACTTGTTGGCGAACATAATGTGCCACTTCAACATAATCAAAGATCTTCAGAAGGATAAGTGTTGATAAGTGTTGACATCAATGACAAAACCAATGCAACACATCCATAATACCAACAGTGAGGAGTCTTAGAGGTCCCCACATTGAATTCTTTTATTTCTTCGATTAGGATTGTTGATCTCTCTTATTTTGTACTAGAGGGGAGGATGTCAAACCTTTCATCCGCAGGCACCTCATAGAGGTTTTCACCTTTAGATACGCTCTTTGTTTTTACTTTTTTGGGATCAACAAGTGCCACTGTGTGGTTTTCACTAGAAGATCCATGTTTTATTGTGATGTTTTTGTAGATGAAAGGTTTGGCATCTGCCCCAAAGTATGTCACGCTATTAAGTTCGATGGAAAATCCAACTTTATGATCCCCGCTTGGTATGTTATCTCGTATTTCTAAAAAGTCGATGAGCGCCTCATCGTTTTGGAAGTGATCAAGACATGGGGGATTTGGCTAGTTCCAGTCGATGAGTTTGGGGGGGGGGATGATAGGCATGACCTCATTGATTAAGTTGAGTTCAGAGGAGGCATCGGTGAGGGTCAATATAGATGAGTGAAGTTCATCAATGGTTCTCTCTTTATCATGTTTTGGTGTCAGATTTGACGTAGGGCCTGTGAGAGTTGCTTCTTGCTCATGAACCCAAAAGGTTTTGATCCATGCCTCTCCATAAACTGGGATATCCTTACGAGGTGGTGGAGGTGATGTGTATTCCTCATCTAAAGTATTTAGATTCACTGAAACAAATTCCCACTCACGCGAGTCAGTCTCTGAATAACTCTCTAACATCCGATTATTGTACCAGGCTAGGATGTCTTTTGAATTGAAGAGTGTATTGGTTACGGGTTTGTGCTATTTTGGAGGTGGGATTGTTTGTAGGATTATCGATGTTGTTGATGTTAGAGTAATTGGGTCTTTACTTGATTAATTAAACATTATTTGTTTAATTCTTTAAGTTTCCAATTATCTTTTTACACTTAAGCTAACAATAGGTGCATGTAATTAATTATTTTAATTAATTATTATGTGCAAACCTAGGGTTTTTCCCTTTTTAGGGTTTCTTGACCTATTAGAGGTTTCTTTTTCTTTTCTTTGTATTATCTTTTCAATATACATTTTCTGGTGAATTGGAGCTCTCTTTTTTGGAGAATATTTTTCCTGTGTTTTTCTTGTTCTTCAGATTTTGCTTCATTGCTTCTCCTTGTAACAGGTTATTCGGCTTGCAGAAGATCTTCAGGCTACTGTGGGGTTGTATTTCTCAACTCCTATATGGTATCAGAGCTCAGATCTGCAGCTACCTGTTCCTATTTTTTGAGAATTTTGCATTTGAAGCAGATCTGGGGTTTCAGGCATTTTCTATGTGCTTAGGGTTAAGGTTTTTTTTCTGAGCACTTTGGGTCTAAACGGACCTCACCATCGTGCTCAGAAGACCCAAAAACCCCTATAGTCATATAAAATTTGTCCATTTTTTACCCCTGAGCATCTGGGTGATTTTTTTTCTCCAAGCCAGGCCGTACGACCCTGGCACGCAAATCGAGAAAAAAATTGAAAAACAAAATTGCCTTTTTACTTCATGCAGGCCGAATTGTTTTGATTTTAAAAAAAAATCAATCAAAATTTTTTTTTTGGAAGGCAAAAACAAAGTTTTTTTTCCAAAAATTCTATTGGGTACCGGACCTGACAGTCCGGCGCCGTACGGACCTGTTAGGCCGACCCCACGAGCACCGGCCTCATTCTGGCAGTGTCTCTGACCGTTTACCCGCCAGCATCTTTGTTCCTTCCGGCGCAAAAACCCCGCTCTAGCTCCGCCGTGTTCCGGTGAAGATCCCGCTGCCGGCCACTGCCACCTCTGCCTACGTGCCACCACCGCCAGGCCGCACCTCCTTCGCCCAGCTCCTGCACCACTCCACCCAAGCACCACCTCCGCCTGGCCCAAGCACCACCTCCGCCCGGCCCGCGCCCCACCTCCGCCCGGAGCACCACCAGCCCCTCCTCTCTAGTCTTTTTGAGAGGGGGTTGGTTTTTTGGGCCTAGATCGTGCATCCGAAGTTGGATTTTGGCGAATGAATAGGCATTGGAAAGGTGATTTCGAGCCAGACGTCATGGTGGTGGATTTTTTTCCTCAATATAATATTTGACTATGTTTTTTATCAGTCAAATTTGGGCTTCTTTTTTGCACTTCCGAGGCCATAGAATGGGCAAACGGACTCTATTTTTCAAAAATGAATAGGCATTGGAAAGCTCTCAGCACGCTCTATTCAGATTTGTGATCTTTTTTCTCAGAATTTTCACTAGGTACATGAGATATCAGTTCGAAGTTTTTTTGCTTATGCACTACTTCCTTCTCATTACTATGTACTAGGGTTTGGGTTTCTCCATTCTGGGGTGGTGTTTTTTTCTCGCTTTCTATCATTTATATCAGAAATCAGGAACACCTAAACTCTCAAAAAAAACAAACCCTTCTGCATCTTCTGTCTATTCTGAAAGATCAGATAATAAAAACAACCAACAAGCAAGTGCAGGTGCAGAGTTTTTTCTTTGTTCTCATGGCAAATCCTTTAGTTGAGTTGTTGACTTCACACAACTATCACACCTGGAAGCCCCGCATCACAAGGCTTCTCAGGTCACAAGGGTTGTGGGCTACATTGGATGAGGTTCAGCCAGACCTTCACCATCCTTATGAGGTTCTTATGTACCGGAACAAGCTGGATGAGGCCATGGGTTTGATCGCTTTGTATGTCTCCGATAGTCTTTTGTTTCACCTTGATGAGTTGCTTACTCCTCAGGATATGTGGTTGAAGTTTGATTCTCTCTTTGGGAGGGTCAATGAGATTCGGGCATTATAGATTGAGGCAAAGTTGACTTCATTGTTACCTGATACCTTTCCCACTATTGAGGATTTTTTGAACAAATTCAAGACTACCAGATCTATTCTTCAGGGATGTGGAAAGAACAAGACCGATACAGAGTGCATTCATTTGATTCTTTCAAAGCTTTGAGGTCCCTTTCAATTTTTTGCCTCTGCTTTCTACTCCACCATGGATGGTTTGGGTACTAATTTCACCATGCCTAGCTTTGATGTCTTTTGTGAGCGCTTGTCTCATGAGCAGTCTCATCTTTCTCAGTTGGATACGCTCTCAGGCTCCAAGAACAAAGCATTGGTTGCTCAGTCCTCTAAGGAGAAGGACAAACAGAAGCAGAAACTGAAGCCAAAAAAGCCCTCTGCAGGTAGTGAGAATTCCTCCAAGCCTGCTCTTAAGTCTGATTCAAAACTAGTTCCTCCCAAACAAGGGAAATCTTCACAGTCCGGTGAGTCTTCCTCCAAGACTAAGAAGAAATCATCAGACACTTGCAGTTTTTGTGGAAAGGACGGACATCTAGTTTCCAGGTGTTGGAAATGATTAGAGGCTTTACAGGAAGCCATGCAACAACATCACATTTCCTCACCTCAGACATCTTCTCCTTCCACAGGGAAAGGTCATGCTCTCACTGCTAGAGCTTCGACCTCTGGGTCCACATGGATTCTAGATTCTGGTGCTTCTCACCATATGACACACACTCAACAGTTGGTTACTTCTCTTGCTTCTTGTGGTATTTCATAGATTGCAGTGGGTGACTCAGTTCAGCTTTTCATCTTGGGTTCAGGATCTGTCCTTTTGGATGGGGGTACTCTACAAAATGTTCTGGTTGTCCCTGACATCTCGATGAACCTCCTATCCATTTATCAGATTTGCCACTCTAGCTTTGGTAAGACAGTTGAGTTCTCACCACATGATGTGGTTATTCAGGACCTTCATGACCCTAATTTGGTTGTGGCTTCTGGTAGTGTGGATTCTGCATCTCATCTCTACAGATTTGACAAATTTGAGCCCTCTTCGGGTACAGGTTCATCTCTCATAACACATGTAGATTCAGTGAGTAAGCTTTGGCATGAGCGATTGGGCCATGTCAATTACAGATATCTTCAGCAGATGAGTACACAGGCACTTGTTCTTGGGCTCCCACAGATTTCCTACACTGATGGTGTTTGTCATGGTTGTGTTCTTGGCAAGCATCACACATATCCCTTTCTGAAGGGGAGAGCCTCTTGTGCTTTGGCACCCTTGGAGTTGATTCACAGTGATCTCATGTCATTTCCCACTCCTTTTTCAGGGGCCAAGTATGTACTCACGTTTATTGATGACTTCTCCAGATGCACATGGGTGTACTTTCTTAAGTACAAGTCTGATGTCTTTGATTCATTTCGAATCTTCAAGACATTTGTCAAGAAGCAGTCTGGTTGTCCTATTCGACGGATACATACAGATAATGGGGGGGAGTATGTGAATCAGGCTTCCAGAGATTTTTGCACTGAGCATGGTTTGCAACATTAGTTTACTGTTCCCTACACCCCTCAGCATAATGGTGTTGCTAAACGCAAGAACAAAACTTTACGGGAGATGGAAAATTGTATGATTTAGTCCAGGTCCATGGATTCATCTTTTTGGGTTAAGGCAATCAATTGTGCCAACTATATTCAGAATCAGATGCCTCACAAGACTATTCGACATATGACTCCTGAGGAGGCTTGGTCTCATGACAAGCCTGATGGTTCTTTTTTTCAGGTATTTGGTAGTGAGGCATGGGCCTTTATTCCTGATGCTCAGAGCAAAGCCATGGAGCGGAAGAGCCGACCACTCATTTTTGTTGGCTACTGTGAGGATGTTAAGGCATACAGGTTGTTTGATCCTGATTCCAGAGAGGTCCTGTTTCAATGGGATGTTCAGTTTGATGAGCGTCTTCCCACAGTGGATACCCCGACTCCTATGTCTACTCCTCTGCCTACTCTGGCCACTGCACCACTTCAGGATCTTTTTGAGGATGATTCTGATGATCCACCATCCCCACCCCCATCATCCCCACCTCCACCTACTCCACCTCAGATGCCCAAGTGGGCTCGTCTTACTATTACAGCGGCAAGTCCTTTGGTTGGTGATCCTTCACATACTCGTCGCACTCATTCTCACATAGTGGGTTCTAGTCTTTTGATTCATGCTATTTCAGATGATCCTTAGAAGTTTTTAGAGGTGACAGGTCACCCTGAGTGGGATTGTGCTATGGAGGAGGAGTATTCTTCTTTGATGAGGAATCATACATGGGATCTCTGTCCTCTTCCTAAGGGTAGAAAGATGGTTAGGTGTCACTGGTTGTATCGCACTAAATATGTTGCTGATGGTTCCATTGATAAGTACAAGGCATGTCTTGTTGTGAAGATTTTTTCATAGGTTGAGGGTATTGATTACTCCGAAACATTTGCCCCTGTAGCCAAGATGAATTCCATTCACTTTTTACTCTCTCTTGCAGCTTCTCGGCGTTGGCCTATTTTTCAGATGGATGTGAAGAGTGCCTTCTTGCACGGGGATCTACAGGAGGAAATCTACATGGAACAACCTCAGAGATTTGTGCAGGATAGTTTTTTGGTTTGCAAACTTCGGCGTTCATTGTATGGTTTCAAACAGGCCCCTCGGGCTTGGTATGAGAAGATGGACTCTTTCTTGCTCTCCATTGGGTTCTCCCGCAGTCATTCTGATCACACCGTCTACATTCAACTTTTTGAGGGTGACATTTTGATTCTTGTGCTATATGTTGATGATCTTCTCATCACGGGTAGCTCATCCTCTATGATTCAACATATTCAGCGTGCCTTGATGGATCAGTTTGAGATGACAGATCTCGATCTATTACACTATTTCCTTGGTCTTCAGGTGATTCAGTCTTCTGATGGGATCTCTCTCTACCAACAAAAGTATGCTCTTGACATGCTTCAGCGCTTCGGCATGCTTGATTGCAAGCCTGCTCCCACACCATTTCAGTCAGGGGTTGTTTTGACCACAGCTTGTCCCACTCCTTCAGTCAATTCTACACTTTATAGGCAGTTGGTGTTAGGGTTTCAAGCAGATCCGAAGCAAATATGAACTAAGAATTATATGCAGATTTAAATACAAAAGATAAAGAAATAAAACAGGACACAGATAACACAAAGATTTAACGTGGTTCACCCAGAATGGGTTACGTCCACCATACACAGCCATCTAATCTTTCTTATTATCCAGCAAAAATAGTACATCAACCTTACAATGCCTTAAGCATCCCAGCCGCTTATAACATGCATTTTTAGGGCAACAAACAAAGTCGGCCTTTTTAGGGTTTTATTACAATGTCGGTTTTCATCAACAAAAAAAATGGCAAAATTTTTTTTTCTCGGGGGCGAGGATACGTGCTGAGTGTACAGTACTTTGCTAATCAGTCACCACATTTCAACAATCTCCCACTTGGAGACTGATCAGGCTCCACACCAAACAATCTCCCACTTGGAGACTGATACTACATGACACCACTGTACATGCAACATCCGCTGGATAAAACACTAGGACTTGACTGGTATAAATTTCACAATTATCAATCAAGAAGACCAATAGAAACTGATAAAGAAATCAGCTTCTCCTGTGGAACTGCCTTTGTGAACATATCGGCAGGATTCTCACTTGTGTGAATCTTCTCAAGCCTTAACTGACCCTCCTCCAAAACAGTCTGGATGAAGTGGTACCTGAGCTGAATGTGCTTTGTCCTTGAATGAAAAGCAGAGTTCTTTGCAAGATGAATGGCACTCTGGCTATCAGTATACAATGGGCTATCCTCTTATGTCTGACCCAATTCCTTTAGAAAACATTGCAACCAAATCATCTCTTTGTTGGCTTCTGTAGCAGCAACATACTCAGCTTCAGTGGTTGAAAGTGCAACAACCTTTTGCAGCCTAGAAATCCAACTGACTGCAGTTCCCCCTATAGTAAAAACATACCCTGTAGTACTCCTCCGTGAATCAATATCACCCGCCAGATCAGAGTCAACAAATCCACTTAGAGCAGCATTAGATCCTTTGAAACATAATGCCTTCATAGTAGTTCCTTTCAAATACCGAAGAATCCATTTCACAGCATTCCAATGTTCCATACCCGGCTTACTCATAAACTTGCTCACAACTCCCACTGCATGTGCAATATCTAGCCTTGTGTATACCATTGCATACATCAGACTACCAATAGCTGATGAATACGGGATGTTAGACATTTTATTAACCTCTTCCTGTGCCTTTGGGCATATCTCCTTAGTCAATTTGAAATGACTAGCCAAAGGTGTACTAACTGCTTTTGCATCCTGCATGTTAAATCTTTTCAACACCTTCTTTATATACTCACTTTGGGACAAATTCAAGGTTCTATTTTTCCTATCCCGTGTAATCCTCATACCGAGAATTTGCTTAGCTGCACCCAAATCTTTCATAGCAAATGACTTGGCTAATTTCTGTTTAAGATCATTTATATGTTGCATGTTAGACCCAGCAACAAGCATGTCATCAACATAAAGCAACAGGATAATATAACTGCCATTATCAAATCTCTTAAAATATACACAATGATCAGAATGACATCTATGATAACCATGTTCAGCCATGAAACTATCAAATTTTAAATACCATTGTCGGGGTGCTTGCTTTAGGCCATACAGACTTTTCTTCAACCTGCACACCAAGTTCTCCTTACCTTTGACCTCATATCCCTGTGGTTGCAACATGTAAATTTCCTCCTCCAAATCTCCATGGAGAAAAGCTGTTTTGACATCTAATTGTTCAAGATGTAAATCATTTGCAGCCACAAGACTAAGTACAGTTCTAATTGAAGTCATTTTTACAACTGGAGAAAATATTTCATCATAATCTATACCCTTTTTCTGTGCAAAACCTTTTACCATAAGTCTGGCCTTATATCTTTTCTGACCTCCTTCCTCCTCCTTCAGCCGATAAACCCATTTGTTAGGCAAGGCTCTTTTTTCTACAGGTAGAGGAACTAAGTCCCAAGTCTTATTTTTCATCAGGGAGTCCATCTCCTCTTTTATGTCTAGCTGCCACTGTTGTTTGGCATCCACCTGCATTGCTTCTTCATATTCTTCTAGTTCACCAAAATCCATTAATAAAATAGAATACAAAGAAGGAGAAAATATTTTAGGGGGTCTACTTGTCCATGTAGAACGTCTAACACTTGCAGGAGTTTGTGGGACAATCTGTTGTTGCTGAGCATCAGGTACCTGTGGCATTTCATTATCAAGAATCTCATCCAACACCACATATTCTTGTTTGTCCTGTTCATGCTTCTTTTCCTGCATCTGTTCTTTATACATAACCTTCTCATTGAATATAACATCTCTACTTCTAATTATTTTCTTATTTTCAAAATTCCATAACCAATAGCCATATTCATCTATCCCATATCCAATGAAGGTACATTTCTGAGATTTAGCATCAAGCTTGGTTCTATTTTCTTTATCAACATGGACCAAAACTTTGCAACCAAAAGTTTTTAGGAAAGAATAATTTACCTTTTTACCAGTCCATGCCTCCTTTGGAATACCACCATCCAAAGGGGTTGAAGGTCCTCTATTTATCAAATAGACAGCAGTATGTACAACATCTGCCCAAAAATGTAAGGGTAATCCAGCATGCAATCTCATGCTCCTTGCACGTTCCATGATGGTCCTATTCATTCTCTCTGACACACCATTTTCCTGTGGAGTTCCTGGAACTGTCTTCTGCTTTCGAATCCCATTTAAGGAACACTAATCATCAAATGCTTTGCTGCAATACTCACCTCCATTATCCGATCTGAGATACTTCAACTTTTTTCCTGTCTCATTCTCAACCAAAGCTTTCCATTTCTTAAAAGTTTCAAAAACATCTGATTTTTGTTTTAGGAAATATACCCATGTTTTTCTAGTTGAGTCATCAATAAAAATAACATAATAATAGGAGCCACCAAGAGATGATACCTGAGCCAGTCCCCATACATCTGAATGTACAAGCTCTAACTTCTCACTTTTCTTCTCTTTCCCAACCTTGAGAAATCTGACTCTTTTCTGTTTACCATAAACATAGTTTTCACAGAACTCTAAATCAATCTTCTTTAGTCCTGGAAATAGATTTTTGGAGTGAAGGATTTTCATCCCTTTCTCACTCATGTGCCCAAGCCTATGGTGCCACATTATCGAATCTGTTCTTGCAACATTTATTGTTGTTGTCCCTGCAGTAACTTTATCTGTAGCAGCTAAGGTAGAGTAAGTGTTATCAGTACACAGATATAATGTGCCTACCTTTGCACCTTTAGCTACTACTAATGATCCTTTAGTGACCTTCCACATACTGTCTGAGAAGGTAACTATGCGACCTTCACTACCTAGTTGCCCTGCAGAAACCAGTCATTACCATTCTGCAACTTGATCTTTATCTTTCCTTTTCCAACAATTTGACAGGGCTCATCATCACCCAAATATACCTATCCAAAATCACCTTGAACATAATCTAGAAAATATTTTCTATGGGGTGTAGCATGAAATGAAGCCCCAGAATCTATTACCCAGGAATCATTAACATTATCCAAATATAAGATTAAAGCATCTTGTAAAGTATTACTTGCAATATTAGCTTCCTTACTGTCATTTTCATTTTTGTCTCTTCTTTGTTTTTTCGAGACCAACAGTCTTTCTTTAGATGACCAGGCTTTCTGCAGTACCAGCAATCTTTCTTTTCTCTAGATTGAGAGCATCCTTTCTTTGACTTCCCTTGTGACTTCTCATTCCGAGGGCCTTTTCTTCTTTCCTTTGATCTTTCTCTGTTCTCCACATTCAAAACACTACCCGATGCTGTTGGAGTCTCACCTGTGCTTTTCCTTCGCATTTCCTCGCTTAGGATAACACCAACAATATCATCAAATACCAAAGTATTTTTACCAGAGACAGAGATACTTACAGCCATAACCAAGCTATTCCAGCTTTCTGGAAAAGAACATAAAATCAAGAGAGCCCTAACCTCTTCTGCAAAGGTAATTTTTACCGAAGACAATTGACTGGTAATTGTATTAAATTCATTTAAGTGCTCTGCTACAGATCCTCCCTCACTCATTTTCAAATTAAACAAACGCTTCATAAGAAATACCTTATTCGAAGCCGAGGGTTTCTCATACAGCTTAGGCAATGTTGCCATCAAATCTACAGTCATTTTTGCTTTTGTTATATTGAATGCTACAGATGACGCAAGGCACATTCGAATGGATCCCAGTGCTTTTCTATCTAAAATGTCCCACTTTTCATCTGATATTGTGGTTGGTTTCTTTGCCTTTCCTTCCAATGGCCGCCACAAATCCTTTTGATATAGGTAATCCTCCATCTGCATTTTCCATAACTGATAATTCTGGCCGTTAAACTTTTCGACCTTGAATTTGGAATCCTCCATTGCTCCCACTCAAATTTGAAAGTTCTGCTAATTTACAAAAAACCTCGCTCTGATACCAATTGTTAGGGTTTCAAGCAGATCCAAAGCAAATATGAACTAACAATTATATGCAGATTTAAATGCAAAAGATGAAATAAAACAGGACACAGATAACACAAAGATTTAACGTGGTTCACCCAGAATGGGTTACGTCCACCATACACAGCTGTCCAATCTTTCTTATTATCCAGCAAAAATAGTACATCAACCTTACAATGCCTTAAGCATCCCAGCCATTTATAACATGCATTTTTAGGGCAATAAACAAAGTCGGCCTTTTTAGGGTTTTATTACAATGTCAGTTTTCATCAACAAAAAAAATGGCAAAATTTTTTTTTCTCGGGGGCTGTCACCCCTGAACCCCCACTTTCTCAGGTGTTGCCACCCCCGAACCCCTGCCCGGGGCCCGGCCCGGCCCCGGACCTCAGTGAGGATATGTGCTGAGTGTACAGTACTTTGCTAATCAGTCACCACATTTCAACAGTTGGTTGGCAGTTTGTTGTACCTGACTCACACTCGTCCTGATATTTCCTTTGCGGTTGGTCTTGTCTCTCGATTCTCCCATGATCCTCATGAGAGTCATTGGCAAGCTGCCAAACATATTTTGAGGTACATTCAGGGCACTAGTTCTCATGACATTCATTATACATTAGGGGAGCCTCACATTGTTGGCTACACTGACTCAAATTGGGCTGGTGATGTCACTAATCGGAAGTCTACTTCCAGCTTTGTTTTCTGTCTTGGCTCTGGTCCTATCACATGGTCTTGCAAGAAGCAGACTGCTCATGCATTATCATCTACAGAGGCTGGGTACCGCTCTGCTGTGCTCGCTAGTCAGGAGATCTTATGGCTTCAATAGTTGATGACTGAGTTTGGTTTTCCTCCTGATAGTCCCACTGTTCTTTGGTGTGACAATCAGAGTGCTATTCATATTTCCCACAACCCAGTAGAGCATCAGCGGATGAAGCACATTGAGCTTCACATGCATTTCATCCGTCAGTTGATTCAGAATGGTGTTCTCATTCTAGAGTACATTCCCACTTCTGAGCAGGTTGTAGACATCTTCATGAAACCTTTTGCATCACCGCGTTATCTTCAGTTGCTCTCTATGCTTGGGGTGAAGAAAGTTGTCCTTGGGGGGTCTTTATGAGGCCTTCCTTCCTTCCTTCTTCTTCTTTCAGCATGTTCTTTTATCTCTTTTTGGAGAGGAGTTTTTTCCCATTGGTTTTTCTCCTTTGTCTCCGTTTCATAGAGATTTCATTGTATTTGGGTACCTGATCAGGCCTTGTTGCCGAGACCCATCTTTCATGCTTTCAGTAGTTGTTCTAGGTTTTAGCTTCTCCCTAAGTCTAGCTTAAGGGGGGGTGTTAGAGTAATTAGGTCTTTATTTGATTAATTAAACATTATTTGTTTAATTCTTTAAGTTTCCAATTATCTTCTTACACTTAAGCTAACATTAGGTGCATATAATTAATTATTTTAATTAATTATTATGTGCAAACCTAGGTTTTTTCCCTTTTTAGGGTTTCTTGACCTATTAGAGGTTTCTTTTTCTTTTCTTTGTATTATCTTTTCAATATACATTTTCTGGTGAATTGGAGCTCTCTTTTTTGGAGAATATTTTTCCTGTGTTTTTCTTGTTCTTCAGATTTTGCTTCATTGCTTCTCCTTGTAATAGGTTATTCGGCTTGTAGAAGATCTTCAGGCTACTGTGGGGTTGTATTTCTCAACTCCTATAGTTGATGCTGCTACTAGGAGTATCAGTGATGTTGGTATAATTGGTGCTACTACTATTACTAAAGGGATTATCAGTGTTGTTGATGTTGTTGCTAGGATTATTAGTGTTGTTGATTTTGCTAGTGCTACTACTGCTACTGATGGGATTAGTGGTGTTGTTGATGTTGCTAGTGCTACTGCTGCTACTGATGGGATTAGTGGTGTTGTTGATGCTACAAATGGATTTGATATTACTGATGGGATCAATTTTGTTGGTGCAGTGGTTTTTGTTGGTTCCACAAAGATAATCAAGGATGGGTTCCTTGGAGTAACTATTTGATACATGGGTTTGTTGGGTTTACCTTTGAATATGAGGTTAGGAAGAGATTCCTTTTGAAAACCTACTCCATTTTTATCTTTGGATTTCAACTTAGGTTGTAAGGGCCCGTGTTGTCCTTTTTTGTAATGTACCAAAGCACTTTGGCCATCATATCCCATTCTTTGTATGATAGTGAGGCTTTTGCCATATTTATCAGTGGGAAGCTTAGCCTATGGGATTTTTGTGTTGATAGGGTGTTTGTAGATCCATTTTTCTAGGTCCTCATCTCTGGTTTCCTCTTCCTAACTTTTACCAAGGATGAACTATGCCAAAGTGCATGCTTGCTTGGCTAGTGGTGGTTGAAGCAACTTTTGAGGCTTTCCATGAGTTCTAGGGGAGGTGGCTAATTTCACAACACAAAAGAATTGGCTAAGATTATATTCCTTGGGACTTTCCTCAGTCATTTTCATTTTTAACTTCTCTTTCTTTGGTATAGGGGTGATCAAACTAGAAAGAAAGGCTGGATTAACATATGATGTGGAAGGGATAGCTTATCTGTTGTTAGGTACAGTAATGTCTGTTTGATGGTTAATATAGTTACAATATGCAAATGGATTTGCATCAGCAAGGATTGTGATTTCTACACCATTATGGGGAAACTTGATACATTGATGATAGGTAGATGAACGGCTTGCATGGAATGTATCCAAGGTCTTCCTAATAAAAGATTATATGGAAAAGGAAGGTCTAGAACTTGGCAAACTATATGTTTCACCACTTGCCCCACTCTGATAGGTAATACAACAACTCCTTTGGAAGAATGCTCTACATCGTCATAGGACTTAATGGTTATCTTTTTATTGCCATCCATTGATTCTACCACATACCCTAATGATGTGACCATATATAAGGTGCATATATTCAAGCTGACTCCATTGTCAATAAAGATGCGCTTGATTCTATGTTGGTTTACAAATCCTTCAATGTGAAGGGATGCATTATGTGGTTGTAGGAATGAAGTGTTAACACTTTCAGAAAAAGTGAGGCATGGTGATGACCTGAGACTACCAACCATGGCTTGAAATTGATCTGTGTTGAGATTGGTGGGGACTGACATTCTTGGAGAGCTTGATCAAAGATTGTTTTGTGTGAGGGGATAAGCACAAAATCTCTAATATGGAAATGAGTGTGGATGTTTTATCCAATTATTCCACAAGATTATATTGCTTGGGCAGGGGTGTCATTCCTTGTGGTGTTGTTTGAATGGTAATGTTGCTACGATGCATAACAATATTGCATACAAGATTTGGATCTTTAATGGTGAGAGTTGTAACTTGTTCATCATCGTCATAGAGGTGATTCATAGTATAATTATAGGCATCTTGTGTATAATTAGTTGTAGTATCTGTGTTTCACTCGGAGGTGGAAGGACCCCTTTGATCATGTGATGGAAGTGGATTCTTGAATATTAGATGATCATCATTGGATGTTTTAGGGTCATGTCCTTCTATTTCAATTTCTCCTCTGTTAATAAGATCTTGAACAAGATCTTTTAGTTGATGGCAATTGCTCATCTTATGCCCTTTTCCCTGGTGGAATTCACAATGTTCATTATCTCTCCACCATGGAGGTTTGACCTAAGGTTCATAGTTAGATGTTTTCAATAAATTCACAAGATTAGAATAGACCAATTGACGCAATATTGTTTTGATGGGTTCCCCTAAGGGTGTGTACGTCCATTTTGGTTTGTAGTTATATTGCCTTTGTTTTGGTTCCTCTTGTGGCGCATTGCGACCTTGATTTTGCGGATGAGTGATGGTGTTGTTTTTAGGAGGGGGATTTTGTCCTCCAAACCTAACCAAATGTTGTGCGATTTTTACTATTTGTGCATCCACTATCCCTTCATTGACAATGTTCTTGTTCTTGTTCCAAAAATTTGGTTTATCACTATTATAACATGGACAAGGGCCATCTTTGGGTTCATTGTAGATTTTGATAAGTCCCTTTTTTATAAGGGCTCTTTCACATTTAAGTCCTTGAGTGATCATCACCTCGAAGGACTCTGTATCCTTCATGTCTAAATGGAATTCCATATCATCATTCAAGTTGGAAATGAATATTTTCACTAGTTCTTATTTAGGAAAATGAAGAGAACGTCTGCTAGACAGTCGCCTCCACTGTTGTAGGAAAGTTGAGAACAACTCCCATGGTTTTTGTTTTGTGTTGCATAAATCTTCCATGGTAACATCTAGTTCTATGTTATGTGCATAATGAGAAATGAATTTTTGAACTAGTTCCTCAAATATTCTAATGCCACCTGGTAATCGGTAAAACCATTATGTGGTTGTGCTTCCCAAACTCTGAGGAAAGAGGTGCATTAGATAGGTGTCCTCATAAGCCACCTATAAACAAGCTGAGTGAAATTCTCTTACATGATCTCTAGGGTCTCCTTTGCCCCTATAATTTTCAAACTTAGGTTTTTCAAACCCTCGGTCCCGCACGAAAAAGGTTGCTTATGCATGTTCCTATCAAAAGGATAGGGAAAAATATCATTAAGTGAAAACCAGGTAGTCTTCACACCACTATTGAGTTTTTGAGCAATATTTTCTACTTATTGTCTCAACATGTCTATTTTTGAAGGAGGAGAAGGCGAGGGATTCCCTTGATGATTAAGGTCATAGCGGAAGTAATCCCTACCTCTTCCACCATTGTTATGACTATGTTATTCAAATGTATATCGTATCTATGCGGTATCAAAGTCAGAGGGTAGCTTGGCACCCTCTTGAGCAAGTCTTAGAAAATGAGAATCTATGTTGTTTCTAAGGATTTCGTCAAAGAATCTATTGAACTTGGGATTGTGTTGTTCTCTTTCTATATCTTTGGGAGTTAGAGTGATATGATCTTCATCATTTGTGCTTCCTCCAATGGCCTCATGGAAATCGTTGAGGTTTTCTTCCTTATCTTCAATCTCTGATTATCGGTTTCTCATTAATCTTGTTTGAGCCATGTTGTTGAAAGTTTCAGGTTGGTGAAAGCGAATATGAGGTGGTGATGAAATGTTTGATGGAAGATAAGTGTTTGTGAAATTTTTAGAAGATGGATCTCTAAGACTGAAGGTTGGATGTTACCAAAGTTCTTTGTGAATTTCTCTTGTGTTTTCAACAATTTTGATGTGATAAGGTATAGCAAGGTTTGAGATGTGTTACAAACCAAGCTACCTAGCAATGAGAGGATGCACTCATAAACTAGTTTTAACCTGTGTAGAAATTCCTCTTAGGATGATTGATCCTAGATGTAGAGACACTCTAAAAGTGATTTGCTGGTTTGATTTAAGAAATATTTAAAAGAACTTAGGACAATATCTTCTTGTGTTTTGAGAGTTGAATGGATTTTTGATGTGTGAAGGTGAAAGTGGATGGAATATGAACCTCAATGAAAACTTTCTATCACAAAGGGGGTTTCTACTTCTTCCTCTCTCTCAGGGGTTGACAGTTCCCCTTGAGGTACATTGTAGGTGATATAGATTTTTGGAAAGAAACCAGGGTTGATCTTGCCCCCTTTATTTTTGTGATAATACAAGGCTCTATACTGAGTAAAATCTCTATTTTTCAAAGGCTCCTTGTCAAATTCATTGGATTTTCCTTGAAGATACAAGTGCATATGGCGCAAGAAGGCTCTATGTGAGAGAAAAATTTGTCTATTGATATAGAAAAACTTCCTTCTTTTGATAAGAGCTTTTGAACTCAATTGTCTCTTTTTTAATGTGGTCTTTTGATGAAGACTCCCTTTTCTCAAAATGTCAATTATGGTCATACAAATTGATACTTGTTTTGTTTACCAATGTTGGATGTAAATTTGTTGGATGAATACTTGGTCTAAATTTGTTTTGAATTTCTTTGATAGGAAAACATAGCAAGCACACAAGCACAATAACCTTGCCCCTTTTCAACAAAAGGAAAAAATAGGTGTGGGTCTAAATCAACCCAATCATGAACTTTGTTGACCCTTTTTTACAAATGTATTTTATGGTTCCCAAAGCCTGAAGTCAGCTCAAATTGTTACTCATCTAACACAAGATGAATACAAATCAGACACACTTTATCCCTAAGGTCAAATGGCTAGTTGTGATATTTTCAGCCCACATCTTGATATTTCTTCGACTTTGGTACTACATACCTTATGAATCCCGTCATGGCAGGTAAAGATGTGATATACTAAGTCTTGCATGAGAATAATAGATAGATGATCCCTATGATGGGGGATTCACCACTTTTATCAAGCTAAAAGTAGCCTTTCAAAAAGCCCTCTTTCTACTCAAGGAAATATTTATGGTGAGTATCTTGGGAGCAAAACCATCTATGCTCTTGCACTAAAATTTTCACAAATATCCTCAATCAATAGAATGGGTGGGCTTCTATAATAAAAGGTGTTTGGTAATGTTCAAGGTCTTTGGATATAAGTTCATTCTGCAGTGACTCACTTAAGAGTCTTGTAACTTATGGTGGGGTCCATATGTCCTTTTGGGAAGTTACACTGTAGGAACAACTACACCCAAGGCTACAGATTTTGCTCTCACCTGATTTCTATAGTGGCTCGAAGGATTTACCACACAAGGTCGTTCCCAAGAGTGATGTGTCTCTTGGTAGGCCTCTCTTAAAAATAAAATTTTTGAGCATTACTAACACTTTTCTCTTGCACCTAGGACCACGAGAGCCAAGGGAGAGGATAGTGTGTGTTAGAAGTGGGACCACTCTACAGATTTTTGCACAAGTGTGCCAAACATTGAAAACACTTATTCTTTTTAACTGGTTTATTGCAATGTGATCTATATGCTATTTGGAGATTTCTCTCCAACAACCATGATGTTCTTTTTAACTTCAAGGCAATTTGTTTTCTAACTAGGAAATTGAAAAATCCTGGTCAACAAAAATTGAAAGCACGTTGCTCAAAGTAAAAGCGAGTTTGTAACAAAAAGGGACAAGTTGTTTGTTCTTTTTAACTTGCAAAATAAAAAGTTGATTGTGAAGTTTTAACCTTGCAAGAAATGAAATTTGTTTTGTTTGTTTTAAGCACCAAAATGAAAAATTTATTCCTAACTTGCAAAAGAAAGCAAATTGTGTTTGTTTGTTTTGTTTGCCCCAAATTGAAAATTTTGTTTATTTTAGTCCAAAGGGAAAAATGAAGTTGATTTTTAATCCAAAATGGAAAGTGAATTATTTTTAATCCAATCTTTAAAAGAAAAATCTTAGAAAGAAAGAAAAAAACAAAAATAAACTTTCTAAGTCCCTAACTCTATGAATCTTGCAACAAGAAGTTAGAAAATCTGCAAAAGAAAAATAAAAATAGTTAGTGAAAAAGAAAGTTTTTGGTGGGCTTCTACAAGGCTAAAATTTGGATTTTTTGGTTACAATATATTTTTTTCCACTCTCTGTTACAAAAGTGCTACTCTGTGTAAACACATAAGCGCTACTTTAATATAGACATGCTGAAAGAGTGACAAAAGTGCTAAAAAAATACCAACATCGCTACTATATGAATAGACGCGCTACTTAGAATTGTCAAACAAAATGAAATCTTTGTCAGATAGAGAGCGCAAAAGTGCTAAAAGAGTGACAACAGTGCTATTTAAATAAAAATAGTGCTATAACTTAGACAAAGGTGCTACTTCTCTACTAGAAGAATCAAAACTCTGACAAAAGTGCTAACTCCTTAGTTGTTGAAAGCACTAAAACATGATCAATAGCACTAAAGCGCAACCTGTGTGGCAATTTTGGCAAATTTAAAAAAAGTTAGTAGTTTCAAAATCAGAAGGTTGCGTGTTCGATTCACGTCGGGTTCACCAAATGATCCACTACAAAAAGGATGTTAGGAAACACAAGACAAGTCAAATGTTAGTATGTGATTACAAATTGAGGGGCCTACACTTGTAGGAAGGCCAACAACCTAGAGCACACTGCTCATTTCAAAAGGAGTCTCACTGACTACATAAGAAATCCAGACCAATTTGGAAGGAAACATGAACTGCAATAATAGCATCTCATATGCCTAAGTATAGTTCTAGTTAAGCTCAATACCGAAGGTCTTAAACCTCTTACATAAACCCAACTCAATCACCTATGATCAACCAAATCCTCTATATGAATGATTATTACATTATTCGCTTGCATTCCATGATCTACAATGAGATCATACACATATATATACAAACCCTAGACCTTAAACAATTAGGTCGGCCACCCAGACAATAAAACCTATAAAACATGTTGGCCTGAGGCCAAACAAACATCATCCAACCTATAAATCATCCCAGAAACACATCAAGAAGTCTAAGAACATGTTACATTAAGTCGGTCCATAACCTAGATAGTACCAGACCTAATTTAGGTCCACACACGCTAAAGCAATGATTCCAATCAATCAAGGCTAGAAAACGATCACCATCAACATCCTAAATCCCTTCTAGAATTCGCACCAATACCACTTATGCATAATATCAAAATATATTCAACAAAGCTCTATCGGTGAAACCCTCACCGGATCAATAAACCAGACTTACGAGCATATAAGATAGCATCTGATCACCAAATCAATACCAACTGACTAAACATATATATCCGAATAGCATGAATAGAAGATCTAAGCCAATTCCATTAGCCAAATCATACCAGAGTATAACGGATCAACATGATCTTACCAATCCAGAAACCAATCATCCTACCGGGACCAACTGGATACCGATAAATAGCCAAAGAAGCTAGTGTTGACATCAATGACAAAACATAATCAATTCCATCAAATTGCCAACAATCTCCCCCTTTGGAATTGATGGCAACTCTAGATTTGAAAGACATCCAAGTGCCAAGAAATGCCAAACAAATCTCCCATACAAGAATATAGCAATGAAGTTTTGATTCATACTCTCCCTATAGATGATATCATAGTTAAGTTTTGCAAATTTATCCCCCTAATGTATATAACTCCTTAAGTTTTTCACATGAATATCTCTCTCCTTTTAACATCAATACCAAAGATCTAACATAAATATCAAAGAAAAATCATAAACTACTGAATCACAAGACTAACTACTCCCCTTGAGTAGTAGCATGACCACATCAATCCAGAATGAATAATTAGGATATTCTCAGAAGGAAGGAATTGACTAACTACTTCCTCATCAAGATCCTCATTTAGAAAAGCACACTTAACATTCATATGATAAACCTTGTAGTTTTCATGTGCAACATAGGCAAGAAATAATCTTACATCTTCAATCCTATCTACTGGTGTACATGTTTTATCATAATCAATTCCTTCCTTCTGAGAATATCCTTTATGAACCAATCTAGCTTTATTCCTTACAACTTATCCAACTTCATTTAGTTCCAATAACATTCTTATTTTTAGGTTGGGGAACTAAAGTCCATGTGTTATTCTTTTCTATCTGATCTAATTCTTCTTCCATAGCTTTCATCCAACATTCATCTTTGCATGCTTCAGATACTGATACCAGTTCAACTTGAGAGATTAAACATACCTCATCAGTTGATAATCTTCTTCTTGTCATCACTCCTTTGTTCTTATCCCCAATGATCTGATCTTCTAAATGATTCAACCTTACATACCTAGAAGTCTTTTGATTCTCTATTCCTCTTCCCTGATCTTCAGTTACTGTTGAATTTTCTGATATTGGCGAAGTAACTGGTTCAACATTTTATTCTGGTAAAGGTGTTACTAGTTCAGTTATGATCATTTCCACTACCAGTTTTTGCTCATAAGTTCTTATTTGACTTCTATTCTGCTCATCCACCTTGACATTAGTGCTCTCCATAATTCTCTACAATATTTTGTTATAACATCTATATGCTTTTCTTTCATTAGAATAACCAAGAAATATTCCTTCATTGCATCTAGGATCAAACTTTCCAATGAAATAATATATTTTGATATAACATTTACTACCAAAGATTCTAAAGTACTTAACTATATGTGTATTGCCAAACCATAGCTCATAAGGTGTCTTTCCATTTTGTCCTTTTATATGAACTGTTGAATGTATAAATTCTTGTGCTCACTGCTTCTCTCCAGTAGATATGAGGTAGATTAGCTTCCATCATCATGGTTCTAGTAGCATCCAAGATAGTTCTATTCTTTCTTTCCACAACTCCATTCTGCTGAGGTGTCCGGGGAGCAAAAAATTGTCTGCTTATGCCATGCTTCTCACAAAAGTTATTAAACTCACCAGATGTGAATTCTCCATAATGATCTGACCTTAAGCACTTAATCTTCAATCCTGTCTCAGTTTCAACCTTAGCTTTAAAGATTTTAAACTTTTCAAAAGCCTCATATTTCTCCCTTAGAAAATTAACCCACATCATTCTAGAATAATCATCAATGATTAGCATAAAATATCTATCACCTTAAAAACTTTGGATTCTAGCAGGACCACACAAATTTGTATGAATAACATCAAGAACATCATTAGATTTGTCTTGTATACTCTTAAAAGAGGTTCGGACCTGTTTTCCCATTTGACATTCTTTACATACCAGATTATAGGGCTTCACAATCTTAGGTATATCTCTAACGAACTAATCTTTACCATGCAATCAAAATTCACATGACATAGCCTTTTATGCCAAAGCCAACTCTCATCATTTTGTGCAATCAAATATACCTTCTCACCAGAATTCAAATAAAATATATTACCATTTGTCTGAGTACCAATAGCAATCTCCAATCTAGATCTATTAATGATCTTGCATTTTCCATCCTTGAATTGTATTTGAAATCCCTTATCCACCAACTATCCTACACTCAAAAGATTATGCCTTAAACCTTCAACATAATAAACATTACCAGTATTGTGCTTACCATCTAATGATATAGTTCTTCTTTCTTTGATCATGCATGCTTTTGTTGGCATATGCACACTATAATGAGACATTGAAGGTGATTGAAGGTTTTGTCATTGATGGCAACCTTACAATCCTATGGCACTGGCAAGGCATTACACCGACATCAACAGATCACACTCTACACCAACACTTAGACCATCGACACTAGTAGAGAAAGGAAGCATACAGGCATAGAAGCCAATAGGATTTTAGTTATATTATATTTTGTTTATTATTGTAAAAACTTTGAAAGCCGACTTGATATCATTGTAAAATGACTTATATATATAAGAACTCATTGTAAGACATTTTGTAAGAAAGAATGAATAAGGAAAAATAATTAGGTAGACCTATTATGCGAAATATAGGTTAAAGGGTTTATGTAAGAAGCAGAGCAGAAACTAGTACTGAATTTGGCATTATAGATGCTAGTGTAAAGTAGTACAAGACATTGGATTTGTATAATCCACATTGTAAGTCAGTGAGACTTCCCATTGAGCTGTGAGCTCTAGGCACTTGGCCTTCCTGCATGTGCAGGCCCCTCTTGTAAGTAATATTCTTTTATGGGCCAGTAAGTGAATATTGTGGGTCACAAATCCCACCGAGGTTTTTCCCACATCAGGTTTCCTCGCTAAAATATTGTGTTATGGTGTATTTCTTATGTAGTTGCTTTCATTTCTATTTATTGCATTATTTCTTGCATACCGGTACACTATTATAATATGTTGTACATGTTTTAAGTTAAGAAATTCTAAATACTGGTTAGATATTGATTCACCCCCCCGCCCCCCCCCCCCCCCCTCAGTATTTGTGGGAATCCTAACAATTGGTATCAAAGCCTGGTCCTCTATTTTCAGAAGCCTAACAGCTTGAGGAAGATCTTGATGCCAGTAAAGATGGAAAATCTGATGAAGCAACTAGAAGCAGCTCTCTCAGACTATGATGCAAAAAAATTGAAAAACATCAAACTTGAAGATGATCTAAAGGTAGCTCAAGATATCATTTAGGTGCTTCAAGAGAATTTTACCATTGCAAGAAACAAGAGAAGAGAATTATGTGAAAAGTTGCAAAATGAGAATGATGAAAAGGAATCACTTAATGATGAGATAAGCAAGCTGAAACTGGAGAACATAACAATGAAGAATGAGATGCAAGATATGACCATGAGATTCTGCAAAGAAACTGAAGATAGGAAGAAGAATTGACCAAAAGACTAAGTGATGCAGCAAATGAGAACACAAGACTTAGCTACGAAAATGACCTATTAAAGACAGATATGATGCATACATAGAATGACTCCAATGACCTGATGAGACAGAAAGAGATCTTACAAAGAGAACTGGATATTGCAAATCAACACAAAGACAAATTCAAGAAAAGCTCAGAAGAACTTGGTGACTTGTTGAAGATTCAAAAACCTAATGGTGATACTTTTGGAATTGGCTTTGAAGCAGGAGAAAGCTTCGGTACTGCAAACACTCAGGATCACAGCAAACCAGTAAGGCAACCTAATGCTTATAAATTCAATGGAAAATGCTTTAACTGTAATAAGTATGGGCATAGAGAAAATCAATGTAGATCTAGAAATTATTAGAACATCAACACACCCACCGGTCAATGTTCAAAATGCAACAAAGTTGGTCACAACTCTGAAAATTGTAGAATGAATGTAAGATGTTATGTTTGTGGAAGATTTGGACACCTATCTAATCAATGTAGAACACAAACTGGTATAGGTTATGGCAAAGCTATTCAAAAAAATAATGTGACTTGTTATGCATGTAACAAGATTGGACATATTGCAAAATTTTGTAGGAGTAAAGGATCACCGATAGACAACAAAAGCTCTAGCTTGAAAGGAAAAGAAAAAGTTGAAGAGGTTAAGCAAGAATTCTCAAAACAATGGATTAGAAAGTTTGACTTAAATGTTGGGAATACTCCTCCATCGGTAGAACCAATCAATGCTTCACTGGTAGGACAGAGTAGTGCTTCACCGACAGAACAGAGTAGTACTCCACCGACAGGAAGCTCTTCATCAAACTGAAGAAAATCTTCTTTGAGGGTTTGGCAATAAATGGGACATATGCTATTATTCCCTCGGTTAATGGTAAGAAGTTGGAAATTACTTCATTACCGACAGACAATTTTAAGTGACTACTTAACCAGCATGCATTAAATGTGGTAGATGGCAAATAGACTTTATAAATTTGTGATTTTAGCTCCATTTCACTTCACCAAGATTTCAA
This sequence comes from Cryptomeria japonica, assembly GCF_030272615.1. NCBI lineage: Eukaryota > Viridiplantae > Streptophyta > Pinopsida > Cupressales > Cupressaceae > Cryptomeria > Cryptomeria japonica. Next base: position 265,753,720 of record NC_081413.1, read on the forward strand.
ACATTCGAACAACGCAAAATTTGTAGAGCTAAAGCATTTCAAGAAAAGAGGCAAAGGCATTTCAACAATCAATCCATCCAAAGGCAAAAAAAGGTATTTATCATCATGGTATCCACCTCTGCACTTGAATTTATAGCAAACCCTACTGTAGTCAAGGTTATAAAATGCCCTAGGCCCGTGTTTCTATTAGTTCCTGAAGTAGTAAAGAAAGATGATACTGTAGGTGCTTTTTCTCAAATTCCAAAAGGAGTTGTTTATGTTGAAGACCCCAAAATTTACATCCATTGCAACATAGAGGAATTAGGAGATGAAGAGATCTAAACAATGTATAAATCTGTCATATGTGATGAATCTAGAAATGTAAAACCAGAACATAAAATCATTGAAACCCTAGGATTTACTGAAATCCTCTGCATTCCTGAATTTCCCAAGGATGCGATTAGGATAGTCTTAAGCAGGGTACATGGTGAATTTTTCTAGTTAGATGCAATTCACAAAATTACCAAGGAAGTTGTCAAAGCAGTGACAGGGTTACCCTCAACTGGTAAAAGACCAAATAAGACTAAAAAGGTCTCAAATGACCTAGTAACTAAACTAACTGGTGCAACATTTGACAAAAGGTCCTTGAGAGTTAGTGATGTAACAGATACTAATGTGAGATTTATCAGCATGATTTTAGGGTATAAAGCTACTCATGCAAATAGACTTAATTTAGTTTCAAGTTTGTGCATTAAGAGTGCTTATGACATGATTATAGACATTGTAAAAATTGATATATGTGAGTGGTTAAAAGATGAGTTGATTGATAACTTAGGCAAAATCAAGAAAGATAAGGAAGGAACTTTTAGGTTTGGAAATCTACTTGTATGCTTGATGCTACACATAACCAAAGAGGTTCCCGGTATAGGCTATAAAGAACTTGGATTTGATATACCGGTAGGTAAACAATTATCAGAACTGTTCAATAACATGGGTGAAGACAAGGAAAACAATATCCATGAATACTTTCAAGCATTAAAGGCCAAAATGAAGAAGAGAATCAGATTATCACAGAAAATTGTTGACAAGTATAAGGATAACATATGTTTTGTAATAAAAAAGGATGAGATCTAGATGGAAGCAGTCATCCCAAGGACAATTTGGGTAACAGAAATGGGTTATGAGACTGATGACCTTATCATTGAAACTTATGCTAAAGCACTTCTGGAAGCACCAAATGAACCAAAGGAAGAAGTATTTGGTAGTGCTGAGACCATAGAAAAACAAATTCAATCTAAGAAGAGAGTGAAAAAGGCTGAAGCAGTTGTGAGAAGAGGTTCTAGAAAGGCAAAGGCTATTAAAGAAGATGTGATGAAACAAACCGGTATCACCAAGGAAGAGTTAGGAACATTACAACCTGAAACTCACCTATCACTGGTAGGCACTTCTTTGGAGAATGACATGTCTGCAACCTTCAAAAGAGTTGTAAGGAAAAGAGATCCTTCACCGACAACCACACCCTCACCTAGGAGAACAAGATAGAAACAACAAGCAGTGAGATCTTCGGTTAAGAAAACTACACCAAAGAAGAAACTGACACCCAAAAAGAAGAAGAGAACAAAACAAAACTTGGCCCCTCTTGACATATTGCTAAATGAAATTATAGAGGAAGGGAAACTAAATAATATAGAGAAATTGTATGATACTTTGACAGCAGATGAAAAAGAACAAGTTGAGAATAGTGTTATTTTGCACATGGACATGTATAAGAAATTTTTGATGGAAGTGGTAGATGAAGTACCAAATGAATTTTTCAAAAGACTGGAAGCAAGAAGACAAGCTGTTGTAGAGCTTGACAAGAAAATCAAGATAGAAAAATTACTTGTTGTTTATCCAGTGAACTCACCTAAAGAAATAGATGATTTAATTGAAGAAGCCAACCAGTCAGTATTCTCTACTGCACATCGACACATTGCATTAATGGTTGGAAGAATCAATGAGGTAACTGAGGAAACAAAAAATGAATGGGATATATTCCTAGTTGAAAAAGAAAAACAGGAAGAGTACATGAGCCACAAACCTATAAAGGTGTATTAGAAGGATAAGGACAAAGGTAAAGGAAAGGTTGGTGGACCTCCTAGTATCAAAATAAAAGACAACTTACCCCCACCTCCTTTGATTACATCACCGGTAACAACAACAACTATAGAAAATCAACTGACAGTTGAAAGTACGAATGTAGAGGATATAAATCCCAATCCTGAAGTCTTATACACAGTGGATGTTGATACACAAAAGATCAACATTGTGGTAGATAAAGATACAACTGGTAAGATAGACGTGGCTAATAAGCCACCAGTAATTGAGCAAATTGATCAAAAGAAACCGACAGATGATAACAAATAACAACAGGTAGAGACTTAGACTGAGACTGAGACTAAGCAACAAACAAAGAAACAAGAAGAGCAACAAGCTCCAGAATAGGTACAGGAACAGACTCATGTGGAAACAATGCAACTGGCAACAGGAGAAGTACAAGAACTATTGCTTAAGGAAATGTAAACACAAACAGACCTACCAGAGGTCACAACAAGCTTGGTTACTTCTACCACCGGTGGTATTCAGAATGTTAGTTCTTCATCAGTAGGCTATAAATCAATTAATGTAACAAAAGTACTTTTAGATTCTATCAAAGGATAACAGATTGTAGTTCACAGGCTTATAAAGCTATAGATGACACAATCCCAATTTTGAAGAGGCTAGCTCCTAACCGCAATATAGACAATAAAGATTCATTAAGTCAAATTGACATTTTGTCCAAGTACATCACTGAGAACATAGTGACAATTGAGCAAATAAAGGAAGAGGCATTGAAGAATAAGATGGAAATTGAAAAGCAAAAATTCTTTGAAGATCAGATAAAGAAGTGTACAAGGGAATTTGACACACTTCTACTGGAACTATGCAATTTACTGAAAGAGTTCAAAACTTTGTATAAAGACATGCAAGACAAACCTACTAACAACTGATATAGATAGGCAAATGAGCAAGGTATAGGATGAAATAAATAAACTTGCAAACAATTTTGTTAACTCACCGGATACACTATCAGTTTTTGAACAACAGATAACAAATTTTGAGGATGAGTTACTTAAGTTGGGAAGAGAAAAGGAGAGAATAGTAGGATAAGGAAAAGAATTTGAGACTAAGACTAAGTCCAAGATTGGACTATCTAGCATTCATGTGGAAGGAAATATCTGAGGCACTTGTATAGGGATAGAGAACACCAATAGAGCATATGCAGCTCCTCACTGGTACAGTTCAAAGAATAGATACAGCTATAAAGGATAGTAAGAAATTTATGGAGAGTATAAACTTAATTTTGGTGGATATATTTCAAATTGTGACCACACAGGTACAAGGTTGAGACTACAACTCTATTGACATCTTGACAACCTTTGTCATTGATGCCAAAGGGGAAGTAGTGGTATGAGAAAATACAATATCACAGGAATCATATGCTCAGGGGGAGCACACACATTTTAGGTAACTTTTTTTGGACCTTACAGTTTTGGATACACTTTTAAATTTTCTCATGAGTGTTGCCATCAATGCCAAAGGGGGAGATTGTTGGCATATGCACACTCCAATGAGACATTGAAGGTGATTGAAGGTTTTGTCATTGATGGAAACCTTACAATCCTATGGCACCGGCAAGGCATTACACTGGCATCAACAAATCACATTCTACACTAGCACTTAGACCACCGACACCGGCAGAGAAAGGAAGCATACCGGCATAGAGGCCGATAGGATTTTTGTTATATTATATTTTGTTTATTATTGTAAAAACTTTGAAATCTGACTTGATATCATTGTAAAATGACTTATATATATAAGAAGTCATTGTAAGTCATTTTGTAAGAAAGAATGAATAAGGAAAAATAATTAGGCAGACCTATTATGCGAAATATAGGTTAAAGGGTTTATGTAAGAAGCAGAGCAGAAACCGGTATTGAATCTACCATTGTAGATGCTATTATAAAGCAGTACAAGACATTGGATTTTTATAATCCACATTGTAAGTCAGTGAGACTTCCTATTGAGCAATGAGCTCTAGGCACTTGGCCTTCTTGCATGTGCAGGCCCCTCTTGTAAGTAATATTCTCTTATTGGTCAGTAAGTGAATATTGTGGGTCACAAATCCCACCGAGGTTTTTCCCACACCAGGTTTCCTCGCTAATATATTGTGTTATGGTGTGTTTCTTATGTGGTTGCTTTCATTTCTGTTTATTGCATTATTTCTTGCATACCGGTACACTGTTATAATATGCTCTACATGTTTTAAGTTAAGAAATTCTAAATACTGGTTAGATACTGATTCACCCCCCCCCCCTCTCTCTCAGTATCTATGGGAATCCTAATAGCTTTGTCTTCTCCAAATCTAACTAGACCGCCATCAAATTATTGCAAAGATAGAAACTTCCTTTTATCTCCAGTCATATGATGTGAACATCCACTACCAATTACCCATTCATCCTTATCTTCAATTTTAGCACCAAGGGCCTTTTCTTCAGGTAGATTATCTTCCAGTACCAGATCATCTTCCTTGATAGCCAGTAACACCCATTCCTTTCTATTGTCGGAACCACTAGCAAAGTCTTGTGTTGGTTCATCATCAGAATCAGTCACACCTTCCTCATCAGAAAAGTAACATGATTTATCTATGTTTCTCATGTACGTATGCTTGTTTTGATATTCAGGGTTAGGCTTAAATGATTTTCTAGCTCTTTCTTCAAATCTTGGATTCCTTTGAGGACATCTGGATGCAAAATGACCTATCTTATTAGATGCAAAACATTTAATGGCTAATTTTCCTTCATACTTACTTCCTACCAGTCCTTTAGGTACTCTTTAAGAAAATAGGGCTTCAAGTTGATCAAATTTTTCATCTTCCCTCTTCATATCTTCCAAATCCTTTGTGTACAAATCTTTCCAATCTTGCTTGTCAGTTGATGATGTAAATGCATGAAAAGCAGGTTCAGACTTCACAGCTCTAGAAGGTCCAAATTCTTCAAGCTCAAAAGAAGTTAATTTCTCAACCAAGGTATCCCCATTGATAGAAGTATTTTCCATTGTTCTCAATTCATTAATTGTAGTAGCCTTCATCTTATAAGTTGGTGGTAAATCTCTCAGAACTTTAGAAACTATGTCATCTTCACTCAGAAATCCACCACAACATTGAATTCCCATGACAATTTCATTTACCCTTTCCATAAATGCAGTAATCCTTTCATCTTCTTCCATCTTTAAATTTTCATATCTCACCCAGTAACCATCAATTTTAGCAATCTTAATAGTGGGGTCACCTTCATTTAGAGTCTCCAAATTGTCCCATATAGCTTTTATTGATGATTTGTCAGTCAATCCAATTATTTTCTAATCAAAAAGTGCACACAAGAGGGCTTCTATAGCTCTACAATCATTCTCAAGCTCCTTATCCAAGTTTTTTAGAGGAGGATTGCTAGATGGCGGATTAAAAGGGGTTATACCATTCTTAGTGATCTTCCATATTTCCTTACCAAGACATCTTAGATGAGTCTCCATATGAATCTTCCCTACTCTATAATTTATTCCATCAAGCCAAGGAATTTCTCTCTGAAAGATAATTGCAGATGAACTAGATGAACTTGAACTATTAGATTCCATAGGATCTTCCTCAAGTAGTTAAGATTCTGCAGAGAGGACCAGAGCTCTGATACCAATTGTTAGACAATTCAAATAACTTGAGGACAATTGAGAGGGGGGTGAATCAGTTTTAACCAGATTACCAGAACCTTAAGAATTTAAAACTTTATTACTAGAACACATAAGATCAATATAGGAATACATAAACTAATTACCGAAATAATAGATATACCAATTAAGCACAAGCAACAATTAGAGAATAGTTACCAACCACATGACACCAAGATTTGTACACAGAAAAACCGGTAAAGGAAAAAAACCATGATGGGAAGCCTACCCATAGTCAGATAATACTTTTGTAGTCAATATGTGATTACAAATTGAGGGGCCTGCACTTGTAGAAAGGCCAACAACCTAGAACACACTACTCATTACAAAAGGAGTTTCACTAACTACATAAGAAATCCAGACTACAATCCAATAGGAAGAAAGAACTGCAATAATAGCATCTCCTATGCCCGAGTACAGTTCCAGTTAAGCTCAATACCGGAGGTCTTAAACCTCTTGCATAAACCCAACTTGATCACCTATGATCAACCAAATCCCTTGCATAAATGATTATTACATTATTCGCTTGCATTCCATGATCTACAATAAGATCATTCACATATATATACAAACCCTAGACCTTAAACAATTAAGTCAGCCACCCAGATAATAAAACCTATTATATAATTATAAAACATGTCGGCCTGAGGCCAAACAAATATCGTTTATCCCATAATCCCATAAACACATTGAGAAGTTCAACAACACATCACATTAAGTCGGTCCATAACGTAAATAGTATCAGACCCAATTTAGGTCCACAAACGCTAAAGAAATGATTCCAATCAGTCAAGGCTCGAACATGATCACCATCAGCATCCTGAATCCCTTCTAGAAGATGCACCAACACCACTTATACATAATATCAAAAGATCTTCAACATAGATCTGCCGGTGAGATCCACACTGGATCAATAAACCAGGCTTATGAGCATTTAAGATAGCATCTGATCACCAAATCAATACCAACTGATTGAACATATATCTGAATAGCATGAATAGAAGATCTAAGCCAATTCCATAAGCCAAATCATACCAGAGTATACTAGATCAACTTGATCTTACCAATCTAGAAACCAATCATCCTACCAGGACCAACTGGATGTCGGTAAATAGCCAAAGCAGCTAGTGTTGACATCATTGACAAAACATCATAATCAATTCCATCAAATTGCCAAAAGTTGTAGACAGTGATAACTTTAAGAAACCCCCCCTCAAAAAATTGTATAAAATCTTGGCGAATATTTTTTTTTCTAAAAATAATAATAATGTTTATTGGCAAATCTTTCTTTTTTATTAAAAAAAATTAATTTTATTGGCGAATTTGTTTATATCAATTTTTTTTGGTAGAAAATATTGGCGAATCTTGGAAAATAATCATTGTATGCATTAATTACTATTGCATTTCCTTTCATTTAAAAATAATCTTTTATAAAAAAGTAAAGGCATGAAGGTTGAAATTATTAATGAGTTTAAGGGTTAGACTATACTTTATTTGGTATCTACCATTAACTTAAAATAATCTAATAGCCCTCTTTCTATTTTGTGAGATAAAATTTACAAACAATTTGTAATACTCATGGGGCCAAAAACTACTTTTAGACCATTGGTTTTCATTGAAGTCAACAATTCAAAAGCAATTTCAAACCCCACGAGCATTACAACTTGTAGGTACATTTTACCTCCTGCAATACAATGAAGGTTATTAGATTATATTTTAAATCAATGGTGGAAACAAAAGATTGTTGATATAACCCTTAAGTAACCAATAATTATGATATATTATTGGTGAATTAATTTGGATTTCTTCAATAAATTATAAAATGTTGGTGAATCTAATCCAATCATGTATCAAATATTGTGGCGAATCTTTAAGTTAAAAAAATTAATAAAATATTTTTTTTAGCGATTTAAATAACATTAAAATAAAAATTTGTAAAAATGTGGCGATTTGGGTTAAAAGTTGAAATTATTAGCCAAATTTGATTCCCAAATTTCAAAAAATATCCAATTGGCGAATATTAGCCACTAAATTTTTCACTGGTTGTAGAGCTCTTCCTCTAGTTTGATAATTGTCTTCGTCAGCTTGTATTATGGAGATCTTCCGTTGGCACAATGGTGGCACAACTCAAAGCACCAAGACTTCAACAAGATATTATTCTCTACCTAGGCATCTTCCTGTATCTGTGGCCCATTTTTATCTTATATTGGATGGGCAATGAATGCTCTTTTCTCTGCATATGGCATGAAACATGTCAAAAAGAGAAGAAACCAAGTGTAAACAGCATGAAGCTTTTAAGTATTCGTTACCATTATAAAATGAATACTAGGGCTGCAAAAAAAAATATTTTGAAAGTTTTTACATTCTAGGTGGGTAGAAGCAGCTTTTTGTTAATCTAGGGTTTCAAACAGCCTCTCAAGAAAGAGGTATTAGCCTTTCATTTTGTAAATTTTTAATTAAGAATGAATGCAAAATGTTTATGATTGCATATACTATCTCCATTTGCATTTTCTAAATTTATATGAATCAAAATATTAAGGATATCTTGGTTTGTCCTAGTATTTTCTTACTAGTGTGTAATTATGCTTATAAATGTCCTTCAAGGAGGGATTATATTCTATTTGCAAGTTGCAGTAATTTTTGGAGATGTTGAATGGATTAACAAGAATGGTTAAGACAATCAAATGATGGAATTGTGTAAATGTTAGACACTATATTATGAGAATTCCCTAATTTGAAGTTATTTTGCAATGATGGTTTATCTTTCTAGTTTGTGGGTATGTAGTGTCCCTCCTTGACTTGACTTTTATTTCATGTATAATAGATTTATCTAGACTTTTTATGATGTTTTGGATTATGATTATACATGTGTTTCAGTTACTCATTATGATGCTAGACATTATTTGGACATATGCTATTTTGATGATTTATATGGATGATGACGCTATCATTATTGATCATGGATTTGATGCTATTCTGATTACACTAACCCTATTTCATGATCTCATATGATGAGTTGATTATGTGATGTGTTTGATTATTGTATGATTGTCTTCATGAGAGGGATAATGTCACATCACTCATTACGAGTGAGACGTGTTGTTGTGATTCCCTATCACTTGCCTATTATGATATATATGCATATGGTGTATCGTTGCTTTGTGGTTGCAAGATTTGCAAGTACTAGACAATGACTCCACTTGGCTCCACAGGTCTAAGAATGTCTCTAAATCTCAATAGCATGTGGTTCAGAGTTGACATAAGTTCCATTCACATACTCTAGGTCTAAGATGCCTACCTTGAGTCATCAGCATCTTGGTGTAATTCGCTATGTCAGTTAGTGAGTTATGGGTTTTGTGAGTATGTTATGGTTTTGTGAGTATGCAAGTGTTTATTGATTTATTTGTTGGCAAATGCACACTCCAATGAGAAATTGCAGGTGATTGAAGGTATTGTCATTGATGGTAACCTTACAATCCTATGGCACCAGCACAGGCTCAGACACTGGTACAAGCACAAGCATCAGAACCGACAGTGACAAAGATGTTTACCAGCACCCTAGCCAACAGGATTTTGTTTACTATATTTTGTATTTAATTGTAAAAAGTTTTTGTAAAGCCGACAAGGCGAATTGTAATAGGACTCATATAAGAATGAGATCTTGTAAATAATTTATAAATATAGATGGAATGTAATAGGAAGATGTGATTATTAAGGCAAATTTTGGAATAAGGTTTATGGAAGTTGTATGAGCTTAAACCGGTACTGAACCTAGCATAGAAGATGCTGAACCGAAGCAATACATGATATTGGATTTACATAATCCATTTTTATAAGTCAGTGATACTTCCCTTTTTGTATTTGAGCAGTGAGCTCGAGGTAGTGAGCCTTCCTGCATGTACAGGCACCACATTTATAAGCAATATTCACTTATTGGCCAATGAGCGAATATTGTGGGTCACAAATCCCACTGAGGTTTTTCCCACACTTGGTTTCCTCGTTAAAAAAATTGTGTTATGGTGTGCTTTCTATGTTGTGTTTACTGATCTTATTTACTGCATTATTTCTGGTTTACCGGTACACTGTTTTGGCATGCAATTCATTTAATAAGTTTAGAAAATCCATTAACCAGTTAGATACTAATTCACGCCCCCCCTCTCAGTATCTTTGGGAATCCTAACAATTGGTATCAGAGCCTAGTCCTCTAATTTCAAAAGCTTAACAGCTTGAGTGTTAGGTCCCGGAGACAACTGAAAGGGGGGGTGAATTAGTTGTCTAAAATATTAAACCAAAAACAACTTAATCAAATTACTGCATAATACCGGTGAAACATTTTGCTATACCAGTGGACAAATTTAACAGATAAATGCAATACCGATAAAGATTAAAGCATGAAACTAAAAGAAAAAATCATCCACAACACATAACACCAATGTTTGTACGTGGAAACCTTGTAAGGGGAAAAACCACGGTGGGAAACCTTACCCACAATCAAATGATACTACTGCAGATAGTAAGTGTACATAAATGGGGTCTGCACATGCAGAAAGGCCAAGTGCCTAGAGCTCACTACTCTAACACAAATGGGAGTCACACTGACTATAGTTGGATGGTTAAATCCAATAAAATTGTATTGCTCAAAATAGCATCTTCATATGCTGGATTCGGTACCAGTGTAGTTCTGATATGCTTTCACAAAAACCTAGCTTCACCTTCAAATGATGTCTGCATGTATAGCTCTGCTTAATCTTGCATATACCTTTGTACAAATCCCTTCTTTTTTCACATTCCTCTATCGATCTTACAATTAAGACCTTACATTTATACCATAACCTAAGACCAATTTTAGTAGGTCGACTCTACAAGATATTATAATAAAATAATTTTAAAAATAATACAATATCCGATGCAATAACCAATTGAACATGTCGGCTTGATGCATTTACAATAATAATTAATCAACTTCATAAATGTCGTGCTGATCTGGAAAAGATAAACCTGTTGGTGTAACCCTGGACCTATTTGCTGGTAACAGGCAAATATGCAATTATGAATATGCCAATAAGCAATTCTCCAAAATAAGATGTCCAAACAATGTCTTCGACATTTCCAAGTGTTTTCTATGCTATTCCAAGTGCCGATAATCATTATATCCTGCCGATGTATCATATACCGGTGACTGTGCAAAAGTCACTTGCTTACCGATGAATGTTGTTGGATCTCCAAAGTGCTGGAGTTTTAGTAGGTGTTGACATCAATGACAAAACCATACCAAAATACCAACAATCTCCCTCTTTGGCATTGATGGCAACACAAGATGGAAAAACCATCAAAGCACCAAAACAAAAATGCCAAGTATAAAAACCAATCTTCCCAAAGTAACAATCTCACCCCCTGAGAGTAACATGTGCTTTCTTTACGTTTTCCATGAACCAATCTCTTCTCAAAAGATAATGTGTTTTTCCATAGATATCTCTCCCCCTTTGACATCAAATGCCAAAGTTACAACCAATTGTTAGATTCATATACAAAATACCAACCAATTACAATATACCAACTACTCCCCCTGAGAAGTAGCTTCCTCAACAAAGCCGGAGTAAGAATATATCTCTGTTAATTTTGTCAGTTGATGACAGACACCAACTCTCTAAGTATCTACTGGTGGGGGTATGACCCCAAGCTATTCTCTAAGATATTCAAAGGTCTCCTTAGGCAAAGGTTTAGTGAAAATATCTGCAAGTTGTTCTTTAGTATTCACATAAACCAGTTTTATTTCTTTTGCTTCAACTTTTTCCCTTAGAAAATTCAGTTTGATTGAAACATGTTTTGTTTTAGAATGTAGTACCGGATTCTTAGATATATCAATTGTTGTTGTGTTATCACAATAGATAGTTATAGGTTCCTTACATTTTACCTTTAAGTCTTTCAACATTTGTTTAAGCCAAAGTACTTGTGTACACTTAGTTGCTGCTGCAACATATTCTGATTCTACTGTTGATAAAGATGTACAAGTCTGTTTCTTACTCAACCAAGAAACTAGTATGCTTCCAAGAAAAAATGCTCCGCCGGTGGTGCTTTTTCTATCATCCACATCTCCTGCCCAATTTGCATCTATGTATGCACATAGGTCAAAGTTTTCATCTCTAGGATACCATAATCCAATATTTGTAGTGCCTTGTAAGTACCGGAAAATCCTATTTACTATTGATTCATGATTTTCTCTAGGATAAATCTAAAATCTTGAAACAATGCATACTGCATTCATGATATCAGGTGTAGATTCATCCCTTAAAGATAGTTTGTCATTTGTAGTAATAGGTGTACTTACCGATTTAGAGTTCTCCATCCCAAATTTCTTAAGTAACTCTTTTAAATATTTTGATTGACTCAAGAATATACCTTTGTCAGTCTGAGATATCTACAATCCTAAAAAGAATCTTACTTCACCAATTAGAGATATTTCAAATTCTTGCTGCATTTTAATAGAAAAGTCTTTACACAATCCATCTTCTCCTCCAAATACTATATCATCAACAAAAAATTCTATAGCCAAGATGTCATCATTAGTCACTTTATAGTATAGATTACTATCATCATTACCTTTAGAAAAACCAATCTTTAAAAGATACTTATCTAGTCTTGCATACCAAGCTCTTGGAGCTTGCTTCAATCCATGCAAAGCTTTTCTTAACCTGCAAACCATATCTTTGTCATCTGTCAAAGAAAATCCATAAGGTTGTTCAATGTGAACTTCCTCCTCAAGATCTCTATTCAGAAATGCACATTTAATATCCATCTGATATAATTTGTAGTTTTTATGTGCTGAAAAGGCCAAAAACAATCTAACTGCCTCAATTCTAGCTACCGGTGCAAAGGTTTCATTATAGTCAACTCCTTCTTTTTGATAATATCCCTTACACACTAGTCTTGCTTTATTTCCGATAACCTTACCATCTTCATTAAGTTTGTTTTTGAATACCCATTTTGTTCCAATTACATTTTTATCTTTAGGCCAAGGGACTAATGTCCAAGTGTTATTTTTCAAAATTTGCTCTAATTCTTCTTCCATAGCTTTAGTCTAATATTTATCTTCACATGCCTCATTAATTGATGATCGTTCAATTTGAGAAATAAGACATACCTCTTCATTTGCCAATCTTCCTCTTGTCATAACTCCTTTGTATTTGTTTCCAATTATCTGATCTTCAGAATGATTCAATCTTACATACCGGGGTGTCTTTGTTTGTTGTAGTTCTTCAGTCATAGTGGAATTTTCAGATGATACTGATGTAACTAGATCTTCACTCTGTACCGGTGGATTTGGTGTAATTTCATTTGTTAGAATTTCTATTGCCGGTTTAGAATCTATATACCTTGAAGTTCCTCTAAATTGTTTATCAATCTTTACATTTGTACTCTCAACAATTTTCTGCAATCTCTTGTTAAAACATCTATATGCTTTACTCTTAGATGAATAACCAAGAAATATTCCTTCATCACTTCTAGGATCAAATTTCTCAATGTACGCATCTCTTCTAATGTAGCATTTACCTCCAAATATTCTGAAATATTTAAGAGTAGGAGTAATAACAAACCATAGTTCATGAGGGGTCTTACCGGTTTCACCTTTGATGTGAACTTTTTTGAATGTATAGACCGATGTACTCACTGCTTCTCTCCAATATACATGTGGTAGATTTTCTTTTGATAACATACTTCTAGCTACATCCAAGATAGTTGTATTTTTCCTTTCAACAACTCCATTCCATTGTGGTGTCCGAGGTGCTGATAGCTGTCTTCTAATTCCATTCACTTCATAGAATGCATTAAACTCCTTAGATGTAAATTCTCCTCCTTGATCTGGTCTTAAACATTTGATTTTTTTACTGGTTTCATTTTCAACCATTTCTTTAAAAAATTTAAACTTTCCAAGTGCTTTTGATTTTTCTTTGAGAAAAGTAACCCAACACATTCTAGAATAATCATCAATGATTAGCATGAAATATCTATCACCTTGTAAGCTTTTAGTTCTAGCTGGACCACATAAATCAATATGAATTAAATCAAGAGCATTATTAGATTTCTCTGGAATACTTTTGAAACTAGCTCTAACCTGTTTTCCAAATTGACATTCCTTACATACTGTGTTGTGAGGTTTGACAATTTTAGGTAAATCTCTAACTGCCTTAGTAGTACTGATTTTTACCATGCAATCAAAGTTTACATGACAGAGTCTCTTATGCCATAGCCAACTTTCATCAATGTGTGCAATTAAGCATGTATTTTCATTGTTATTCAAATGAAAGATATTACCTCTAGTCTGATTACCGGTTGCAATTTCTAAACCAGTTCTATTCATGATTTTATATTTTCCATTTTTGAATTGTAACTGAAATCCTTTCTCAACTAATTGACCAACACTCAAAAGATTATGCTTTAAACCTTCAACATAGTAGACATTGTCAGTGTTATCCTTACCATCAAAAGATATTCAAACCCTTACCTTTGATCTAACAAGCTTTGTCATCTTCAAATCTTACTAGGCCTCCATTATATTCTTGAAAGTTCAAGAATTTACATTTATCTCCAGTCATATGATGTGAGCATCCAGAATCAATGGTCCATTCATCTATTACTTCAAATTTAGCTGCCAAGGCCTATTCTACCAGTTGCATTGTAGGTGTCGGTTGATCTTCTATTATAGAAACAAAAACCCATCCATTGTCTGTAGGAGCTTCATCAAAATCATCAGTCACTCCTTCATCAGCTACATAACAAGATTTGTCCTTATTCTTCTTAAATCTGTATCTCTAATATTTAGGATTAGGCTTGTATGTCCTTCTAGCTTCTTCTCTTAGTCTATCATGTCTATCAGGGCATCTTGAAGCCATATGACCAATCTTATTACAGTTAAAACATTTAAAGGGTGCTTTACCTTCATACTTACTTCCAATTGGACCTTTAGGCATTTTTCTTGCAAATAGTGCTTCAATCTCTTCAAGTTCTTCATTTTCTTTCCTGCTTTCCTCAAGTTCTCTTGCATAAAAGGCTTTCCAATCAAATTTGTCAAATGATGGTGTTGATGCTTTAAAGGCTAAATCTGTCTTTATAGTAGCAACAGGACCAAATTCCTCAATTTAAAAGGCTGAAAGTTTTCCAATCAATGTATCCCTAGTTGCTGATGTATTAGGCATTGTTCTTAGCTCATTTATAGTAGTAACCTTCTTTTTATATGCCGGTGGAAATCCTCTTAAAACTTTTGAAAAAATTTCATCTTCACTTAAGGTTCCTCCACAACATTTTATACCCAAAACAATTTCATTAACTCTTTCCATAAAAGCATAAATTCTTTCATCTTCTTCCATTTTCAGATTTTCATATCTGACCCGGAAGCTTTCAAGTTTTGCAATTTTGATTGTGGAATCTCCTTCATTCAGTGTTTCCAAATGATCCCAAATAGCTTTATCAATTGATCTATCAGATAATCCCATGATTTTCTAATATGTTAATGCGCTCAAAAGTGCTTCTCTTGCTTTGCAATCATTTTTCTCATCTTTAGTCAAGTTAGGTGGATTAGGTTGAGTGGTAGAAGCAGCAGTATAACCATTCTTTGTAACTTCCCAAATGTCCTTACCAATGCAATTCAGATGTGTCTCCATTCTGATCTTCCATATGCCATAGTTGGTTCCATCAAGTTTAGGACTGTCCTTCTTGAAATAGTTAGTAGACATTGGATCTCCTCAAGTTGTTAAACTTCTACAAAAGAGGACCTTGCTCTGATACCAATTGTTAGGTCCCGGAGACAACTGATTGGGGGGGGGGGGGTGAATCAGTTGTCTAAAATATTAAACCAAAAACAACTTAATCAAATTACTGCATAATACCGGTGAAACAATCTGCTATATCGGTGGACAAATTTAACAGATAAATGCAATACAGGTAAAGATTAATGCATGAAACTAAAAGAAAAAATCATCCACAACACATAACACCAATGTTTGTACGTGGAAACCCTGTAATGGGAAAAACCACGGTGGGAAACCTTACCCACAATTAGATGATACTACTGCAGATAGTAAGTGTACATAAATGGGGTTTGCACATGCAAAAAGGCCAAGCGCCTAGAGCTCACTGCTCAAACACAAATGGGAGTCACACTAACTACAGTTGGATGGTTAAATCCAATAAAATTGTACTACTCAAAATAGCATTTTCATATGTTGGATTCAGTACTGGTGTAGTTCTAATATGCTTTCACAAAAACCTAGCTTCACCTTCAAATGATGTATGCATGTATAGCTCTACTTAATCTCGCATATACCTTCACACAAATCCCTTCTTTTTTCACATTCCTCTATCGATCTTACAATTAAGACCTTACATTTATACCATAACCTAAGACCAATTTTAGTAGGTCAACTCTACAAGATATTATAATAAAATCATTTTACAAATAATACAATATCTGATGCAATAACCAATTGAACATGTCAGCTTGATGCATTTACAATAATAATTAATCAACTTCATAATATGTCGAGCTGATCTGGAAAAGATAAACCTGTCGGTGTAACCTTGGACCTATTTGATGGTAACAAGCAAATATGCAATTACAAATATGCCAATAAGCAATTCTCCAAAATAAGATGTCCAAACAATGTCTTCAACATTTCCAAGTGTTTTTTATGCTATTCCAAGTGCCGGTGATCATTATATCCTATCGGTGTATCATATACCGGTGACTGTGCAAAAGTCACTTGCTTAGCGATGAATGTTGTTGGATCTCCAAAGTGCTAGAGTTTTAGTAGGTGTTGACATCAATGACAAAACCATACCAAAATACCAACATTGAGGAAGATTCTGACATCGGTACAGATGGAAAACTTGAGAAAGCAATTGGAAACAACTCTTGCAGATTATGATGCAGAAAAGTTGAAAAATATGAAACTTGAAGATGATCTGAAGGGTGCACAAGAAATCATTCAAGGACTTCAAAAAAATCTTACTATTGCTAGGAACAAAAGAAGATAACTTCATGAGAAGATACAGAGTGATGATGATGAAAAAGAAACTCTTAATGATCTTGTAAGCAAGATGAAGCAGGAAAACATGGCCTTGAGGAATGAAATACAAGATATGACTATGAGGTTTTGTAAAGACATTGAAAACCAAAAGAAGAATGAAGATGACTTGGCTAGGAGAATCAATGATGCTGGAAATGAAAATATAAAACTCAGTCATGAAAATGAGTTAGCTACTGCAAATCAACACAAAGAAAAATTCAAGAAAAGTTCAGAGGAACTTGATGACATGTTGAAAAATCAAAAACCTAATGGAGATACAAATGGCCTTGGCTTTGAAATTGGTGAAAGCTCTAGTACTACAAACAATCATGATCACAGTAAACCGGTAAGACAACCTAATGCCTATAAATTCAATGGAAAATGCTTTAACTGTAACAAGTATGGTCATAGAGAAAATCAGTGTAGATCTAGAAACTATCAAAACACCAATGCACCCACCGGTCAATGTTCTAAATGCAAAAAAGTTCATCATAATTCAGAAAGTTGCAGAATGAATGTAAGATGTTATGTTTGTGGAAGATTTGGACACTTATCTAATCAATGTAGAACACATACCAACATAGGATGTGGAAAAGCTATTCAGAAAAACAATGTGACTTGTTATGCTTGTAACAAGATTGGACATATTGCAAAATTTTGTATAAGGCATCACCGGCAAATAACAAATGACCTAGTTTGAAAGGTAAAGAGAAAGTTGAAGAGGTAAAACAAGAATTTTGAAAACAATGGATTAGAAAGTCAGATATGAATGTTAATGAAGCTATTCCTTCACCACTAGAATATAGTATCACTCCACCGGCAAGAGATTCTTCATCTAACTAAAAAGAAACCTTTTGAGGGTATGACAACAAATTGAAAAACATGTTAATTTACCCTCGGTTGATGGTGAGAAGTTGAAATACTTTTTTACCGATAGATGTGTTAAGTTTCACTTAATCGACAATCATTTAATGTGGTAGTTGAAGGAAATAACATTATAAAGCAAGTGTTTTGGCTCTTTTTCATTCACCGATCATTCAAACTTCCTTCGAGCGCAAAAATCATGAGTGAAGGCATCCATAGCAAGAAGTAAAGCAAATCATTCAAGCATTCAAACCTAAAGGCAGATTAAGGTATTTATACAATGGCTTCCTCCTCTGCATCTGAATTCATTGCAAACCCTACTATAATTGAAGTTGTTAAGCACCCCAGACCCGTATTTAAAATCATTCCTGAAATTGCAAAGAAAGATGATACCCTAGGATCTTTTTACAAAATACCCAAAGGAGTTGGTTATACTGAGGATCCTAGAATTTACATACATTTTCATATTGAAGAACTAGGAGTTGAAGAGATAATGAACATGTATAGAACAATAATTTGTGATGTTAATGGAAATGTGAAACCAGAACATAAGATAGTTGAAACCCTAGGTTTTGTGGAGATTCTTAGTATCCCTAATTTTCCAAAGGATGTTATAAGGATTGTGTTAAGTAGAGTTCAAGGGTATTTCTGTTGGTTGGATTCCATTCACAAGATAACAAAAGAGGCAGTTAGGGTAGTGACGGGCTTACATTCCACCTGTAGTAGACCTAACAAAACTAAAAAGGTTCCAAATGACATTGTAATGACTCTAACCGGCGCAACCTTTGACAAGAGATCCCTAAGAGTAAATGATGTAAATGATATCAATGTAAGATTCATTAGCATGATTCTTGGATACAAAGTTATACATGCCAACAGATTAAACTCTGTCTCTAGCTTATGTATAAGAAGTGCTTATGAAATGGTAAACAACAATGTGAATATTGACATATGCAAATGGTTAAAAGATGAGCTAATAGACAATCTGAAGAAAATCAAAGGAGACAAGAAAGGGACATTCAGATTTGGAAACTTACTTGTATGCTTATTGCTCTATATCACCAAGGAAGTTCCCGGTATTGGTAAAAAGGATTTTGGATTTGACATACCGATAGGAAAACAACTTCTAGATATTCTCAACAACATGGGAGATGATAGGGAAAATAACATAAATGAACACTTTCAGGCAATGAAGGCTAGGATGAAAACTAGGCTAAGGCTATCTCAATCTATAGTTGACAACTATCAAAAGGAGATATGCTTTGTGATAAAGAAAGATGAAATCTTGATGGAAGCAGTGGTTTCAAGGATAGTTTGGGTTATAGAGATGGGATATGAGGTTAATGAGAGCATAATAGAAACTTATGCAAAAGCCCTTCTAGAAGCCCCTAAAGAACCAACAGAGAAAGTATTTGGAAATGCGGAAATAATTGAAAGCAACATTCAGTCACATAAAAGAACAAAGAAAACTAAATAAATAGTTAGAAAAGGAACAAGGCAGGCAAAAACAATCAAGGAAGACATATTGAATAAAACTGGTATTAAGGAGAGTGACTTGGAAGGATTACAACCGGAAACACATCTTTCACCGGTTGCTACCTCCTCTAACAGTGAAATACCAGTAGAGTTTAAAAGGGTAGAAAGATAAAGAAAACCCTCACTGGTACCCTCTTCTGCACCCAAGAGAACAAGACAGAAACAACAGGCAGTTAGCCCTCCGGCAAAGAAAACAACTCCAAGAAAGAAAAAAGTAAAACAAGTTATACCTCCACTTGACAATCTTCTACATGAAATAACTGAAGATGGTAACATATCAAACATTAGAAAGTTGTATAACACATTTTCAAATGAAGAAAAAGAAAGCATAGAAAATAGTGTTGTCCTACACTTGGATATCTACAAGAAATTTCTGATTGAGGTTGTAGATGATTTACCCAATGACTTGTACAGAAGGTTAGATTCTAAAAGGTTAGCAATTGTGAAACTAGAAAAAAAGATTAAGATAGAAAAACTACTTGCAGTTCACCCAGTAAATTCAACAGAAGAGATTGATGAACTAATAAGTGAGGCAAACCAGACAATATTTTCAACCAGTCACCGACATGTAGCATTAATGGCTAGCAGAGTAAATGAGATCATAGAAGAGACAACGGATATGTGGGATATATTCTTTGTAGAAAAGGAAAAACAAGAAGAGCTTAAATGACCAAAGACTTTTAAAACCTATCAAAAACAAAAGGATAAAGGTAAAGGAAAGGTAGGTGGACCTCTGAGCATAAAGGTAATAGATAACTTGCCCCCACCTTCTTCTGATACTCCATATGCACAAAATGTTGATACACCACCAAAAACAGATAATGTTGAGAGTATGGAGACAACACATGAGGACACAAATCCTGATTCTGAGGTGTTGTATATAATGAATATTGACACACAGGAAGTCAACATTATGGTTGATAAGGATACAAGTGAGAAGAGAGATGTGGCAACTGAGACACCGATAGATGACATTACATTTGAGACAAATGTTGAGGACACAGTTGGCAATATTGAAATTGGGGTTGAGCAACAAACAGAATAGTCAACTAACCCTTGGACACAGGAAAGGCAGATAGCACTAGTGTACATATTGATGTATCTACTGAGCAAGTGGCAAGTGATAGAAATGTAAAATCTGTTGAGATACCATCTATAGACATTTCAGAGGTAAACACAGAGAAACCAGTAGAAAAAACAATCACAATCAGAAAAACCGACAGTGGAAAGCTCTGAGAAACAGATTGAGGTACATACTAAGAAATCAGAAGAGAAGAAGGATTAGCTAAAGGTTCAGATAGACACTGTGACACCGACATCAGCTGAGAAACCTAAACCCTTGCTAGTAAAAATGTAGACTCAAACTGACCTACCAAAGGTTACCATAAGAAAAGAGGTTCCTCACACTAGCAGATTACAGATTGTTAAGACAGTTGGTCAATCATCTGGTTCTTTAATGATAGAATTCTAGCCAACCAATGTAACAGAGGTATTGCTTGATTCAATTAATAAAATAACTGATTGCAATGCACTTGCATATAAGGCAATTGATGACACCATACCAATTTTGAAGATGATTGCACCCAAGTGTAATGTAGAAAACAAAGATTCCTTAAACCAATTAGACACATTGTCTAAGTATATAACTGACAATCTATTAACAATTGATCAGATAAATGAGGAGACTTTCAGAGAGAAAATAAATAAAGAGAAGGAAACATTATCTGAGGAGACAGTAAAGAAGAGTAAGGAACATATTGATACATTATTACCAGCACTAGGAAAGACAATTTTGACTTCAAGAAATTGTACAAAGATACATGTAAGACAAACATTTTGACAGAGGATATAGATACAGAGATCAACAAAGCATAGAAGGAAATCAATAATATTGCTGATAACTTAATAGGTTCATTAGACACCATATCAATAGTAGAACAGGAAATTACCAACTATGAAGAGAAAATTGAAAAACTTGAAAAAGATAAGGAGAGATTAAAGTTTAAAGCAAAGGAACTGAAATGCAGACTAGGTCCCAAACTAGATATCCTCATCTCTTTGAGAAAAGAGATTTCTAAGGCTCTTGTTCTAGGAATTAAGACACCAGAAGAGAAAATGCACATACTCACCAGTACAATTCAAAGAACAGAAGCATCACTAAAGGATAGTGAGAGGTTCTATAACAACCTAAATTTTGCATTAGCAGAACTGTATTAGATTGTAACTAACCGTTATAGGGATCCAGATCGGAACTACACTCAATTGATACTGAATGACAACCTTTGTCATTGATGCCAAAGGGAGAGTAGTAGGGGATGAGAAAAAGGAGTAAGGATATGATAGAAGAGATCATCTGCTTAGAGGGAGCACACAGTTTCGGTAAGACTTTTAGACAACACCTTTTGGATACAATTTTGGCTTTTTTCTCATGAGTGTTGCCATCAATGTCAAAGGGGGAGATTCTTGGCAAATGCACACTCCAATGAGAAATTGTAGGTGATTGAAGGTATTGTCATTGCTATCAACCTTACAATCTTTTTGTAAAGCGGACAAGGTGAATTGTAATAGGACTCATATAAGTATGAGATCTTGTAAATCATTTATAAATATAGATGGAATGTAATAGGAAGATGCGAATATTTAGGTAGATTTTTGAATAAGGTTTATGGAAGTTGTATGAGCTTAAACCGATACTGAACTGAAGCAGTACATGATATTGGATTTGCATAATCCATTTTTGTAAGTCAGTGAGACTTCCCTTTTTATATTTGAGTAGTGAGCCTTGCTGCATGTGCAGGCACCCCATTTGTAAGCAATATTCACTTATTGGCCAGTGAGCGAATATTGTGGGTCACAAATCCCACTTAGGTTTTTCCCACACCAAGTTTCCTCATTAAAAATATTGTGTTATGGTGTGCTTTCTATGTTGTTTTTACTGATCTTATTTACTGCATTATTTCTGGTTTACCGGTACGTTGTTTTGGCATGCAATTCATTTAATAAGTTTGGAAAATCCATTAACCGGTTAGATACTGATTCACCCCCCCTCTCAGTATCTTTGGGAATCCTAACATTATTTAATTAATTGACGTGAAAATAAATAGTTATTAATGTTTAATTTAATTGTTGGTTTAATATAGTTTTATTTGAGTATTTAGTTATTTGGGATTTAATGCTCATTTATTTATTATTGATTTAGTGGTGTTTAATTATTTAATATTTACTATTTATTTATCTATTTATTGTTGGTTAATGATTTATTTAGTATTTACTGTTTAATTGATATTTGTGGCTTAAATATTTATGTATTGTCTATTAATGTCTTTGGCTTTAGCGTTGATTAATATTTGTTAGAGGTTATTTATTTCAATTACCCATTTGATTTATTTATTAATCATAGCCTATAGTTGTTTCTATAGTTTAATGATTAATTATGTGGGGGTAATAAGGTACCTTATATTTGTTGGCATTATAATAGACAAAGGGAGATTGTTGGCATTCCAATTACAATAAGAGACTATTGGCATTTCAATAAGGATATTGAGAAGGTTGTTGATGATTATGGATATAACTGATTAAGGATGTTTACTTTCTTAATATTATTATTTTGTCATTGATGTCAAAAACTGATTTTCTAATTCAGTATGATGTTGCCATATCTTAAGAAGTATGATTTGGTGAGTATAAAGATGTCGGTAAAAGACACAGAAAGAATGTGATGAATAAGGGGAGGATAAGTTATTCAATGGGAAACTATTACCGAGTTAGACAATGATGAGATCATGATGTTTAGATTGTTTTGATATCCTACATATGTTGTTGATTGTAAGCTTAATACTATACTATGTTACCGAGCAAAGAACCTAGTCGGTAAACCCTAAGGTTATCACTATCGGTTAATGAAGGCGGAATGTCTACAGAGTGAAGTTTAGTATTTACCGAGTTGCAATTGAGTAATAACAGAATGCATTGAATGAATAAAAGCATTATTTAATGAAGGAAGCTGATGAGCTGGTTATGATTAAATGATTGTTACAACATGTATAAAGGTTGTTAAGGATCTATGGCAAAGGAAGATCAGCAGGAAGATCTACAGCTCAGATTGAACCGCAATACCCTAGCACAAGTTCCAAGAAATGTATGCAAGTTCCAAGGCGGGATAAAACATTTTCAGATTGAAGGATACATTGAACCTGGTCAAGTTTGAAGACCTGATGGCTATGATTGGTCATGGGAAATGTGATCAAGGAGATTAAGCGGTTGGCAAATTGTTTATAAATAAGGAACTGTTGATAAACAATGTATGCAAGCAAGTGTATGCATAGGGATGTTACATAGTGATTACCGAGCATAGAAGCTTGAAGACCTGTTTGAATAACAGAGTGTAGCATCGTAAATTGTACGCACTTGCTAGGGTGGTACAATTTCACACCTAGTTTAGCACCCGCCTTGGTGCATTTTACATTTTGCATTGCATTTATCCTTTAGCACTTAATTAATCAAATTAATTAGGTCTAAGGTCCTATTTCATCATCCTTCACATCATAAAGTCGGGCCCTTTCATTAAAGTGTGCCCCTTTTCATGTTATTCCACCAATACATCATCTAATCAAAAACCCTAATTAAGTCCTATTTTGAACTTGGGGGCTTGATTTTGGGGGTCAAAACATCTCGAAATCACCTGTAACTTCGAGATTCTCTCTAAAATCATCATATCTGACGGCCCTAAAAATTTGGTGAAAAGTTGTCAGGACCATGGCGCCCGGAGTGCACACGGTCCTGGACATTTTTCCCAAAATTTTAGGAGCACAATCCAATCATAAAATAAAGCTTAACCCCAAGAAATTGGCGGGAGATTCAATCTCTAGGTCGGCCAAAAGACAAAATTACGACCTAGGGTTCATACATAAGAGCTCTCTTTCTTCATTTGAAAGGATCCGAATTTTGTTTTCAGGAACCTCATATGCAGCAAAAGAGCAGATCTTTGAAGACTTCAACAACTTTCAACATCCCTCTATCAAGCATTTATCAATTCCATTCATCCATTTAGGGCTTGGAAGACATTGAAGAACAATAGGAGATTACCGACTAAAGATTGGCTTGTACCCCTCCCTTGGGGGTTGGGTATGATTTCATGTTGTTTTCATGTCTTTGCATAAGCTTCAATATCTCATTTATTCATGCTTTAGATCACTTTGCATCTTGATTTAGAGCATTTACATTATCATTTACAAGCAATTAGGGTTTACTTTCTAGGTTGCTCTAGTTTGCTTACTTGCATTTTAGATCTTGCACACACACAAGGTCTGCACACACATTACTTTTACAATACAACTTGGCTATTCGTGGAGGTGGAAATCACCGAAGCGGGGGTTTGACTAAGGCAAAACCCTATATAGCCACCCAAACACCCTTTTCAGATATAAGTGCAGGTTTTGGGACTCGGACGACGCCGCAGGTTACAGATCCGGGAAAAGCAGGTCGAGACAGCACCCCACACCAAATTGCAGAGCCAAAGGCCAGGACAGGGGCGTGGGGTGCCCTGGTCCTACCAGGACAGGGGCGCTGGGTGCCCTGGTCCCTAGGACAGAGGCGCTGGGCACCCTGGTCCTCCTGACAGACAGCATTTCAGACAGTTTTCCAGAGTGCAAAACAACAGTTTCAGGTGTAGTTCCGGGACAGAATCAGGACAGTGGCGCCCGCGCCCCCGTCTCGAACATTTTCAGTCAAATTTTGACTTCGGGTATGCATCTGTATCCTTGTGTTTACAGCTTTCCATTGTTTAAGTTCAATTCTGCAATCTTGTTGTTAGCTCATACTTGCATTTTAGGGTTAGGAATTGAACTTGCATAATCTTACCTTTCAATTACAACAAAGGAATAGAAATCCTAATAGGTAGCCCGTGGCTCTCTCTTTCACAAAAAGAAGTAGCCAATTGTGTGATACCTCTAGGCTCTTTCGTATTCTGTAATGTGTGTCAAAAGGTAGGATTAGGGCATGATAACCTAGTCTCGCTTTTTCTCCCACACATTTTGGTGAACCCGACGTGAATCTATCATTGCTTCTTCTTGCATTGCATTTGTTAGATCTAGATCTAGATTTAGTGTGTTTTCATTTTATTTTCATTAAAAAGAAAAAAAAAAAAAAAAAGAGTGTGTTTCTTTGTATTGTGTGTTTAATTTTCATGCAACTTTCATTCCAAAATGTTAGACTTTTATTTGCAAAATGTTCATGCTTATGATGATTATTATGAGTATAGCCAAGATGAATTAGATGAAGCTTTAGATGAGTTTTTGAACCCTAAAGATACCAAACCTTCATTTTACCAAAAACTCATAAACCTTGTTACTATTCCATTTCGTTGTGATGAGAAAGATAAGTTGAATGATTCCTCTCAAGGGTACATTCCTATCAACTCTTCCACTAAATCTAGTAACATGGTTGTTTTCAACAATCCCCTCTATGAAGAGATATCTCCTTTCGAACCAAAAGATAAACCTTTTGATAGCTATGATCATACTTTGTTGGATGATGCTCTTGATGACTTTGTGGCTTTATCAAAATCTTTAAACAAGAACAAGACTTCTAAATTGGTTAACATGATAAACTTGAATGAGCATAAAAAGCCTCTCTTTGAAGTCCAAGGTGCTTATCCTTCTCCCACCTTTCAAGTTCCTAAATCACCTCTCCTTACTATCCAAGGAGGGTATGATCATGATTCCTTTCGTACTTTGAATAAACCAATCATCATTGTGCAAGGAAGAAAACCTATAAGTCCTTATAGTTATGCCAAGCAAATAACTAGAGAGAGTTATCATGCAGTTGCCCATACTTATCATACTAGAAATAATAGGCAGCCTAGTCCTCCTCCTGTTATTCCAGTTTCTCTTCTGAATCCTCAACCAATTCTTCCACAAGCTCCACGTATTTCACAAGTTCTTAGTAAGGAATATGATCTCATAGAACAACTTAAAGTTACCCCTGCTAAGATATCCCTTTGGGATTTGATTCAAACTTCTTCCGCTCATCATGGAATGTTACAAGATGCCTTGAAAGATTTGAATGTTCCTCCACCGAATACATCTAGTAATATAGCATCTTTGGTTAACTCTGTGATGAATCCTAAAGCTCAAATTGTGTTTACCCAAGATGAGTTGCCTACTAGTGAAATTCAACATCAATATGATCCCTTGATGATTATGGTTATCATGAAAGACACTGCTATAAGATGAACACTAGTAGATAATGGCTCTGGTCTTAATGTGTGTAGCATTAATCTTTTGCATAAGATGAATGTGGATACATCCCTAATTGAGCTGGACTCTCATCCTATTCGAGGCTTTGATAATGTGGCTAAAACTTCATTAGGTACTATCACCTTACCCATCACAGTGGGGTCTGTTACTTTACCTACTCCTATCCATGTTATGTTGGGAAATTTAACATACAACTTGTTATTAGGGAGACCTTGGATTCACAGTATGCAAGCTGTCCCCTCTACATTGCACAGACAAGTTAAGTTTATCTACAACAATAAGACATATACCTTGATAGGTAATACTAATTTCCAATCTTGTTTACAAACATCTACTTCCAAAGGGGGTTCTTCTAAGCCATCCTCGTCTAGTGATGACTCTTTAAACAAGATACCTATCGATGAATCCTCGCTCTCTGATGATCAAAATTCTTTGGATGAGTCTGGAGCTCCTGAAGAAGACTCTTCTTGACTTGAAACTACACATAAGAAGGATTTTGATCCTGAGAAGGTTCTTACAGACGACGATTGGGGATCCCTTGATTTTAATTCCACCTTTGTAGGTGAATATAAGGTTCCTTCTAGAGAGCTTAAAGTTGAAAAGAAGGAAGAAGCTAAAAATCAATCAACATTACCTGAGCCTATGAGCAAAAATTTTGTGGCCGCTTCTCAAACTTCTTCTCCTCACACCTCTAATTCTGAAGAGTTTGACTCTTTGTCTTATGAAAAACCGCCTTCTCTTTCTGAAATGGCTGATCATTATGGTCGTGTTTTTCGCATTTTTGCTAAGCATGGGTATCATGGAAATGGTTGTGGCGCTCACGAACAAGGGATAAAAGTTCCTCTAGAGAATAATCTTCACAATTATGCCTTTGGACTTGGCTATAATCCCTGCAAGCGCACTAAAGCTTCTAAGAGACCATGTATTAGTGTTAATGCTATTTCTACATCTCTATCAATGCAACACCCGAGTACATTGATGAGGATCCTTCGTGTGCCTGTGCTTTGGATGTTTTTCCTACCGATGATGCTTTAGCTGAGTTTTTAGGAGCATATGATACTCTTCCTCATTATCATCACAATAGGGGACTCCCTTATTGTTTGAACACTGAAGCCTATTTTGGAAAAGAGATTGATAATGATGAGATTGTGAAAGAATTCCCTCAACTAAAGGATACTCCTCAACAAAGTAATCTTCTCATAAGTGACACCACTGATGTTAAGATGGATCCTTGCAATGAAGAAAAAGTTATTAAAATTGGAAAATGTTTGGATGAAGAGGAACAAAAACAATATGAAGATTTATTGCATTAATTCCCTGAGATCTTTGCTTGGACATACTCTGACATGCCTGGTATAGATCCTAAGATTGTTACTCATAACATTGTCTTAGTTCCTGATGCTAAGCCCGTGAAAAAAAGGATTCGAAAAATGAATCCTAAGGTGGCTCTGCTTGTTAAGGCTGAGATTGAAAAATTATTGGAGGCTGGATTTATCCGCCCTATTGATTATTCCCCGTGGATTTCAAATATTGTCGTTGTGGCTAAACCAGATAATAAAATAAGAATGTGTACAGACTTTTGAGATTTAAATAAGGCTTCTTTAAAAGATGATTTCCCTCTTCCAAACATTGACATGATAGTTGATTCTACGGCAGGACATGCCTTGTTATCCTTCATGGATGGTTTTTTAGGATACAATCAAATTTACATTAACCCTCAAGATCAGTTCAAAACTGCTTTCACCACTCCTTGGGGTACACTTTGTTGGATAATGATGCCTTTTGGACTTAAAAATGCCGGTGCAACTTATCAACGAGCGATGACCCTTATCTTTCATGATTATATGCATAAGATTTTAGAGGATTATGTTGATGATATTTTGGCCAAATCCATTCTCTGCATAGATCATATTAAAATCCTTCGTCAAATCTTTGAAAGAATTCGTAAATATCACATGCGCTTGAATCCCCGAAAATGTGTTTTTGGTGTGGATAGTGGAAAACTATTAGGATTCATAGTTTCGCATCGTGGGATTGAGGTGGATAATAAGAAAATAGATGCTATTGTCAACATGCCACCTCCTAGAAATGTGTCTCAACTCAAAAGCTTACAAGGAAAGATTCAAGCTATTCGTAGGTTTGTATCTCAACTTGCGGATCGCACTTTTCCTTTTACTCAGCTTCTCAAAAAGAATATCACTTTTCAATGGAATGAAGATTGTCAGCAGGCATTTGAAGATTTAAAAGTATATCTGGCTAATTCTCCTATCCTTCGACCGGTCGAACCTTCTCAACCCTTCCTTCTTTATACAGCTACTTCCTCTTATGCTCTTGCAGCATTATTGGCACAACATGATAAAGACGGTAAGGAGTGTCCAGTTTATTATATAAGTCGTACCTTACTTGATTATGAGACCCGATATTCTGCGATAGAAAGACAATGCTTGGCCTTGGTGTTTGTGACTCAGAAATTGAGACATTATCTCTTAAATTCAGAAGTCCACGTCATGGTAAAGTTTGATCCTTTGAAGCATCTTTTCTCTAAAACTGATTTATCAGGACGCCTAGCTAGGTGGGTTATGATGTTAATTGAATTTGACCTTAAATTTGTTTCACAAAGAGCAATTAACGGGCAAGCATTGACCGATCACTTAGTGGAGGCCCCTTCACCTTTCTCCTTCCCTAACCCTGAGTCTTTTCCTGACGACTTCATTCTTTGTATAGAGAAAGATGAAACTTGGGAGTTATACTTTGATGGCTCTAAGTGTCGTATAGGATAGGGGGCAGGTGTTGTTCTGATTTCTCCTACAAAGAAGTCTATTCCCTTGTCTTATCGTCTCAATTTCCTATGTACCAATAACATCGCTGAGTATGAGGCTCTTATAGCAGGAATAAAGGCAGCCTTAGCTTTGAATATAAAACACATACATATTTTTGGAGATTCTCAATTGATTATAAGACAAGTAACAGGACTATATCAAGCAAAACAAGACAAGTTATCACAATAGAAAGACCTTGCTATCTCTTTGTTACAAAAATTTGATTCTTACACCATGGAACCTGTTCCTCGAAAAGATAATCGACATGCGGACGCAATGGCATGTGTGGCTTCTTTGATATCTTTAGAGGACCCTATGGTTGATCTTAAATTTGTTATTCACAACCTTATTTCTCCAGCTATTGTAGATGATTCTAGCTTGGTGACATGTTGTGACTTTATAGACTCAGATGAATGGTATTCGCATATCATAAGATACTTGACTGATGGTACCTTTCCTGATTCTGCTAATAGGAACACTAGGGCTAGAGTTCGCAAGCTGTCCGCTAGATATATCATTCTTTCTAATATTCTTTACCGAAGGGGTTATAACGGTCTTCTCCTTTGTTGTCTTAACAAATCGGAAATCCCTATTGCCCTTGAAGAGGCCCATTCAAGTGCCTATGGGGGGCATTTTGGAGGCAAATCCTTTGTTCAAAGATTGCTTCGCATGGGATATTATTGGCAAACTATGCAGTAGGATTCTTTTTCATTTGTTAAGAAATGTCATCAATGTCAACAACACAATAATTTGATTCATGCTCCTTCCCAAGAACTTTGTTCTCATGTAGCTTCTTGGCCTTTCTCTGCATGGGGGCTGGATCTTATCGGTAAAATCTCTCCTCCTTCATCTCAAGGACATACTTTCATTATAACCGCAACAGATTACTTTACAAAGTGGGTAGAAGCCGTTCCCCTTCGCTCTACTATTGCTGAAGTGATTTGTTGATTTCTTCTAGAAAACATTATTTCTCGATTTGGGATACCTTCCACTATAATCTCTGATAATGGGACATCATTTAAGAATAAGGACGTGAAGAAATTCCTCGAGAAGTATCATATCAAACATCAATTTTCTACACCATACTATCCTCAATCAAATGGTCAAGCCGAATCATCCAATAAGATAATTGAACAAATTCTTCGTAAAACTGTGAATAAGCATGGTAAGGATTGGAGTACTCAACTAATCTATGCTCTTTGGGCCTACTGAACGAGCGTATGAATTGCTACTGGAACTACACCTTATAATCTTGTTTATGGTGCTGATGCTATTATGCCTTTAGAATTAGAGATTCCATCACTTAGAGTTTCTCTCAGAGGTATAGTAGATGATGACGCTTATAGAGAACAAAGACTTCAACAGCTTGAGATGCTTGATGAACAGCGTATAAATGCTCTTGAGCATATTCAAGCATATCACAAAACTTTACAACGAAGCTATAATGATAAGGTTATTCAGCGTTCCTTCTCAGTGGGTGACTTAGTGCTCTATGAGAATCAGCGC